>NC_044977.1:170259777-170606182 GCF_008728515.1 Papio anubis | reverse complement strand
TTTCATGTAAATTAAATACCTTCATCCATTGCCTTCTCTTATCTATCACATTTTTTCCTCCATATATATATATAAAAAATATATGTACATATGTCTCTTTATATCTCTCTTGATATACTTTTTTTTTTGAGACAGATTCTCAGTCTGTCGCCCAGGCTGTCTTGATATACGTTTAGATGTATTTCTATCTCATTTGACTCAAAGGCCCACAAAGGAAGAGATAATTTTGCTTTCTCTACCATGACATTTTCAGACCCTGGCCTCTGACACTTTGCCCTCAATAAACGTTGCATGGGTGAGATAAAAGCTACCCACTCAAGGTGTACTGACTGTCAACTGTACTGAGATTATCAAAGCACGTGTCCTTCCCTTTTCTGTGATAAGGTGACTACACCCTGCACAATTGTTCTACGCACACATACATTGTATAATTTGGCCGCAGTCTATTTTTTCCTATGTTTGTGACATAAAATGAAGGTAAGCCCCGACCTGTCAGTATGTGACATCATTTTTCCGAGACCAGCTCACAACTGCACATACACAAAGGCCTTTGCTCTTAGCTTTTTGTACCAATCTCTGAAGCACTATGGCTAAGCTTGAGACAGAAAAATTCCTGGTATAGTGATGAATCCCTTAAGCTGAGCAAAGAACCAGCAACAGTCGAGAACCCCTTTGAAGATGTTACTCAATTCCAAGAGAGGAATAAAAGGGGCCTATGGTTGCTCACATTTAAACTTCTCAAGCCAAATGTTTGGCTTCTGCCTCTAAACATATCCTAGCAACGTGACGTTGCAGATCTTTCCCTGAAGAGGTGGAGCCTATTTTTCCTTCTCTTAAAGCTGGACATTCTACATGTGACTTGCTTCGGCCAATAGAACTTTAGTAAATGTGACATAAGCAGAGACTTGAATAGTGCATTTTCTTTAGAGTTCACTCTCTTGCTGATATTTGGGCCCTGAGACCACTGTGTAAGAATCCCTGACTACGCTGCTGGAAGATAAAAGACGATGAGGAAAAAGGCTGATCTATTCCAGCTGAGGGCCCCCAAGGCTGACCGGTCTGCCAATCACCAGACATGTCAGTGAGATGACCATAGATTTTCCAACCTCAAATTAATGAACTGTCGAGCTAACTTACAGATTCATGAAAAAAAGGTGATTTCCATTTTAAGCTACTAATTTTTGGAGAGGTTTTGTTATGCAGTAAAAGCTAACTGATAACAGTCACAGATAGCATATTACTGTCTGTTTTCTCAAGGAGGAAAGTCAAATGTCTATAAAATTGTGTGAGTTCAGCAGTGTTTGTGGAACTCACTAGTTTCCCAAGGTTGTTCAAGGTATAAAAAGGGACTTTCTGATCCAAAACGTGGGAATTACTGCATTCTAAAGCATTTTCAACGTAGAGATTGCAAAACAAATTAGCAAATTAAAGATAATAAGAATCCACAAAGTAAATAAACACACACACACACACACACACAAAACTGCTGAAAATATGTTAAAGCCCCATCTTTCCCAAACTTTTATGATCTCTTGGCACCATGCTATTAACATTATAGTCATTGCTGAAACCCTACTCTGAATGTAATGGTAAATGGTCTGTACAAGAACTTTGAGAATTGGGTCCTGGCCCCAAGTGTAGCATTTGCAAACTACAGGACCTTTAACAAATCTAACTTGGTAAAATTTGATAAAATGAAAGACATAATTCCTGAAGAAGGCCCCGAAAGCCTTCTAGGTCATCTGTTCCTGTCACCTGGATAGAAATTTAGATGCTGCATCAATATTCGTGTTCTGCATTATATTCTGTTTCTGATGGGCTGTGCCAATGCTGTAGTGGCGAATCATTATTTCATCTCAAAGTCCTTTTTGAGGGCCACCATTAGGCCAGGTACTATTTTGAAGAGTGTTAGGGATACCTTAGTGAACAAGTCTTTCTCCTCTAATATAGTCTTTAATATAGCAACTGTACATACCTTCTCATAATTAAGCTCCAATACAGAGCTTGTATTCCAGCAGCGGAGCTGGACAATAAATCTGAGAAGAAACAAACAGTTAATATAATGTCAGCTGGTAATAAGGACTGTGTAGTACAACAGAATAAAGGGCTAAAGTAGTGGTTCTTAAACTTCAACTTGCATCAGAATCACACGGAAGATTTGTTAAAATCCAGATTTCTAGGCCCCATCCTCCAAGGTTTCTGATTCAGCATTCTTAAGTAGGGGATCAGAATTTTCATTTCAAACAAATTCCCAGGTGATACTCATACCGCTAGAGGGAGGACAATGTTTGGATAACCAGTGGGCTAAAGAATGATAAGAGGTTGTTCTATTGGATAAAATGGTAAGGTAAGGCCTCTCTGACCATCAGAGACCTCACTGAAGTGAAGGAGAAGCCATGTGAGAATCTGGGAAGAGAGCTTCAGTAGAGAGCACAGTGTGTGCAAAGACCCTGAGGCAGAATTGAACTTGTGCTGGAGGAATAGCAAGGACTGGTTCTCCTAATACCCATTGCTATGTTAGCAAGCCATAGTCCTTGTCACCCATTACAGCATGAATTATGAGTGACTATCTTTCATAAGTTATGGCTTATAGCACCTACTAGGGTCCAGGGTCCAGCCTTCAGCTGAATTATTTTCCTGACTCACATTTAGAAATAACCTTTTTTTTTTTCTTTTTTCTTAAAAGGGAACTTTGAGAATTAAGGAGTTTGGGTTAAGTTAGTGGCTAAAAGTCATAAGAGGAAACTGCTCATCTGTCACATTTCACCTGTTGAGGTCTACTGGTTTCAGTTCTGACACCAGAACTGGTGTAACTTAAATTCACAGTCTTGCTTCTGGTTTGTAGGAGGATCTGTGGTTGTTCAGGTCAAGACACATTATTTCAGTGTGGTTCATTTTGTATTTGTGGGTTTTCCCAGATAAAAATGGATTATGTTTTTTAGAATGTTCTACATTTGGGAGATGTTTTTCACATTCCTTACCTCATTAGATCCTCATAATTTAATTTCCTGATGCAGAAAAGACAGAAACTATCTACCCATGCTACAGATGAGAAAACAGACTCAGAGAAATGAACACTCAGCAGACATTTCTTTTTGCTTCTCTTCACGTGGATAGGCAACCTGATTTTCCAAGCCCTTACAAGTACATAGTAAATCATGGAGCAGGGGATTGGAGATAAGCTCATAAACTTCCCACCACTGTCTCTCTTGAGAAAATTTTGGTCTCAGGTCTCTGCCTATCTCTTAGGTGCACTTTATTTCTGCTATCAATCATAAAACTGCATGGCTTTACTCAGAAAGAAGTGAAGGAAAAGGAGCTTTGTGAGAAGAAAAGGAAAACTAATTTTTACTGATCACGCAAGATCCAGGCAATTTGCTCAACATTTTAAAAGTATGATTTTTAGTTAATCTCCTTAGCGAGGGGGAATCTCTTCATTTTATTGGTTAAAAAAAAAAAAAGCTGGGGCACAAGGAAGTTAGCTAATGGATCTTAGGGTAATAACGTGACTGACTCAACATCAATTTTCACTGCCTGTGTTTCCTCTAACCTCAGCAGCCACAGAGCCTTTTTTCAGATACCACATTGAGGCCCAAAGGAAGAATCTAGGAGGAGGCATATAAATGATAAGAGTGAGACACTTCCTGGCAGGGACACATTCATGTCAATCAATCCAACAGTCTGAATCAATATCATTTTTTCATGGTCATAGGTAAAGGGGTTAAGGAAAAGTAAGCGAGAGAAAATGTCCATCATCACCTTCAGAAATCTCAAATGTCCTCATATGAAGGATTATACTTTATTATGATATTTTAAATCTCATGAATGGGTGTAAGAATGAGTAGGAATCACTGAAAGAAATACCAGCAAAGAACATTTTATGACCTGAATTTACAGATCCTCTGGTCATTAATTAAAGCAAAAGTGGTGGTAGATCTTTTGCTTTAAATTAAATTAATTAATTTTGCTTTAAATTAATTAAAGCAAAAGTGATGGTAAATTCAATCTGTGGTTTATCCAAACTAATGAATAAAATCATCCTGTCATTTGACTTACCTGCCAATAAAAAAATGCATTAAAATCATCAGAAAAACAAAGAAGCTGCTTTTCTGCCTTCCCAAAAGAAGCTGCCTTTAGGAATGGAACTTAAATCCATGCATTCCCAAGTTTCTTCATTTAGCTAATAATGAACACAAAAATACTGTTAAGAAGGAATAAGGAGCACTCCAGAAAATACAGATCTTTATCTGATCATTGAATGGAGGTAGAATTGCACTCACTTTTAGAATGAAGAGCTGAGATGGATCTTAAGCATTACTTAGTCCTTCCATTGATGCATGTGTACAGGAGAACCAGGGAAGAAATGACAAAGGTAAGGGCACACAAGTAATTATGAGCACGGCTCAAATCAGACTGGCTCCAAATCCAACACTTGGAAATCTCTAGATGACTCTAGAATAGTTTCTCCTGCATTGGAAAAAAAATATTCCTGGCATTCTCAAAGCTGGATGTGAGAGAAGGGCATTCCAACTTAAGAGATTAGTAGCAGTTAGGAAATGCTACAGGGAAAATATTCACTAAAAGGTCTCTCTAGGAACTGAGTCATTTCCTCCAAAGAAACACTGTTAAGGGCTTGAACTCATAGACGGGCAAAAGAGTCTGTCTCCAGAGACATTATTTCTGCAAGTCTGAATTCAGACATGTGTTTGAGTTTGTGCCCAATCCTTGCCAAAGATAGGAGTGCTCCTTCTCTTTCAAAGAATTTACATCGTGTTCAATGACAAGCACCACAACGTGAAAGATTTTGATTTTCTCTCCCCCTCTTCTCTCTCTACAGCCTAGAATTGTCTGCCCAGGTAGGAGGCAGTTGTATTGTTACAAATATTTGTAAATATTTATTGAATAATTGATTTCGGAAAAAAGTATCTTTCAAGATAAAAATTTTGCCTTTGCCATTTTTGTGTTTTCAAATACCATAAATTATATTTTTCCAAAATAATAATGATGGATCACATTAATGAGCCACCTACTATGTGCCAGGCACCATGCATAGCATTATCCATCTATTCCCACAGATTCCTCATGCCATCCCTATCAGGTAGGTATGATGGTTTTCTTCATTTCTACAGTTGTGGAAACCGAGGCTTACAGAAGCTAAGTAACATGCTCAAATCACATGATTAGAAAGGACACAAACTTGGAACTCAAATTATTGTTATTCATTATCTGGTATGATAACTACAGTGCAGGGTTTTGTTCTAAATCTGCATAATGAAAACTCAGTCCTTTCTTGTACTAGCTGTAGATTTGTTTGCCTCAAATGTATCATTTATAGAAGTTCAAAATATGTTCTACCGTTGTGTTTGTAGGAGCTATGACTAGCATTTTATGCAATACTTTGTAAACAGGATAAGGCAAGTTTATTTGTGAAAGAGAGCTATAATATATGAAAATAGGAGATGTCAGTAAGACCCATCTTGCCCTCAAATTGAGAATTTCATTTAAAATAACTGACAACGGCAAGCAAATCTGAAGTTATGACTGCCACTTCAGATATGACTCATTCAGGGATTTTAAGGATCTGAAAATAGCCCATAATCATAGCATTTTATTGTATGTGTTGTTATATCTAGATATATTAAAGTTTATTCCATGAAAATGAGTAAGATTTACCTCATTCCTTTCCTTTAAAAAAGGATATTTTCCCCAAAGTTTTAACAATTACATTTCCATTTTTTATGCATATAAGCATAACTCAAAAAGGAAGGACACTTAATTGGCATGTTTTGGGAAGCTGTGTCTTGAACCACTAGATTTATTCTGTGATTGACAAAGAATTTAACAATGTACTGTACTTTTGTGTGCTCACAGTGAACATAGGTTATTACAGTCCAATTAGCAATTACTCAGCATGTCTTAAACCTATCTTTCAAACAGCTGAAAAGTAAGATTTAATTTAGAAATGTTTTGGTATTCTTACCTTCCTTTCCACCATTCACCTTTTTCTTGGTATACTTTAATTTATCAGCATCTTCTTTTTTACATAGGCTTTAATACATAGCTTAGTTCATAAAAATGATTTGCAGCTGCAAGCAGAGCTTGTAATTGCTACACAAGGCAACAGTAGTTTTGAATATTGATCATTTTGAGGATTTTCTATTTGTGATACTGAAGAATATTTACTCAATCAAGTTAGACTGCACATAAGTTTGAATATTTTATTTGTGAAAACTATAAGAATGAACAGAAGTCAGCAAGTGGTAACTGACCATTTTCTAGTTGTTCATAATTGTGCTAGTACCTCAGAGAGCTTTAATAGAATAACTCAGATAAATATATGACAATCAATTTCACTCCTATGCATATGCCCAGGAGGTATGAGTGCATGTACCACAAAAATAATTGTTCAAGAATGTTGATAGTTGATTCATTCATAATAGTCCCAAATTGGAAATAACCCAAAAGTCCATCAATTGGAGAATGAATAAATGAGTTGTGGCGTATTCATATAATGTAATATCAAACAGAAATTTTAAAGGAACAACTTTCTAATCCACACAATAATGTGGATTTACCTCAAAAACATTGAGTGAAAGAAATCAGACATAAGAGAAAACACACTGTATGATTCCATTTATATGAAGTATTTTCTATCTTGTTCTGGGAGGTGATTATACAGGGGTATGAACATGTAAAAATTCACTGAACTGAACATTTAGGTTTTATCTATTTTACTGTACATAAATTACATATCAACTTAAAAAATTACCATTCTGAACATTTTTTAGCCCAACATTTTGCTTTGAACCTATATTCATATTAATGCACTTAGGTGTATTTTATTCTTTTACCTGTATTTATTTGAGGAAAAGATTATTTATGCTGTGATAGAGTTTGGCCTGGCTGACAGGTGTGTTAAGGGAGCACCAATTATGCAACTAATTAACACTTGTCTTTCAGTGACTTAACACAAAGGAAGCTGATCACTTAATCTCAGTAATAGTTCAACCTGTGTGCTCTAGTTCCCCTCCACATGGTGATAAAAGACTCTTCCAGCTTGTGGCTTACCAGTTCCCACCCAGGGCCTCAGAATCTTCTACCTCTAGTTAGAAAACAAGGTAAGAGAATGTGATTAAGGAGTTTTGTAGCCAGTGACATACATGTTTTCTTTAGGGCTCTTCTGATTGTCCCAGTGCACAGTAGTTCCTTAAGGGAAGGGCTAGAGAGACATCTCATGACTGCCAGAACATGCTCACCTTTTCCAGCCTCATGTGCCTGTTCTATAACTCCTTGTGTCGCATACAGGTAGCATGATGAGCTGATTAAGAGTATATCCTCTATCACCCAGTACCCAGGCCTGAGCTTGAGCAGATTATTTGATCTTCCTAAGTTTTATCCTTCCTAAGTTTTCTCATCTGGAAAATGAAGTACATACTAATACTGTTTCACAGGGTCCTCTGACAAACTTTAAAAGATATATGAAATATTTAGGACGGTACCTGAAACATAATACATGTTTAATACATGTTAGCTATGTTATGTACTCCTTGCTATAACCAACCATGCCAGAATGTCTACTGCACCTCCAACATGCCCTAGGATTCTACCACAATAAAGGATCAAGTTCTTTCCCCATGGCCAGCTTCATGGGCATGTGGTCTGTGCAGTTGCATACAACCTATGCTGGAAAGGGCTTGGTGCTTGGGGCCTGGCACTTCGTTTAATGCTTTGTTGTCACTATATTGAAATTCCTAATAATTTTATCTTTGAACTTTTGTAAGTGAAGGTTGATGGGACAATGGAGCATGTGCATGAACAGAGGAAATACAGATAACACGCATAGCTGCTGCCATTCTTTACTTTTCAACTCACACATAGCATTCTTGATGCCCCAGGAGCACAGAATCCCTGTGGGCACACAATGTGTGGGAGTTCTGCAAAACTCAAATTGAGTATGAGGTAAGCATGTCACATCCATGACTAAGTGAGGACACTGACAGCCCCAAAATGGGGTTTGCCATGCTTTCCATTCCAACCAGAGCCTGATTTGAACGCAAAAAGAAGGCAACAACCAAGGAAACTTTCTCTGTCTTTTCTTATGTTATTTAATACTTCTCTGTAACCACTTAGTTTGAAAATGATGACATAGAAGGAAAGAGAAACATAGGGCAACCTATAGTTCCTTTTCCTTTCCGGTCTCCCTTATTCATCAGTAAGCCAAAGGCAGAGTGTAGATAAAAATGGGCACGTACCAAGATATGAAATAAAAAGTTAGTTTTGTGCTGTGAATTAGAGTGTACTTGAATTGGATAATTTTGACCCTATCATCTTCCCCCAGAAACTGTCTTTCCTGAAGGGTTGGAGTTCTTACCCAGCTGCTATGGACCAGAATCACTGGGGCCCTTATAGCAAAAATAAGTTCCAGGAACTAACAATGAACAGACAGAATCAGAATATCCAGGGCTAGGTCAGGTGGCTGCACAGCCAGCTTGAGAAGTAGCTAAATAAGTAAAACAATACCAGGGGTTCCAGTCCCAATACTCCCTGGCAAAATGTGGTCCATCTTTGATGAATTGGTTCAAGTACCACCACTTCCCATGAAATCTTCCCTGATTTTTCCCTCCCCTCATGCCCACATCTCTAACTCTCTGATCCCAAGTCCTTTACTATATATTAATTATCTTTAACATCTAGGACATTCTGACTTGAACTTTGCTTCTCTGAAAAGACTCTGGTAACACTGAGGGCATTGCGGGGCAGGGACTAGGTTTAGGCAAAGTGAGGCACTCATCCCTGGTGTGAAATTTAAGGGGATGCCAAAAAGAAAAAAAAAGTCTCAGTAAATCAGGAGAAATATTTTAATGCACTATTTTAAAAATCAAAATTAATGCAACAATTATTCATGATGAACAATACATCAAAATTTTAAATAAAGACAGGCTCAGATCCTGCACTTGTACCACTGGCCTCACTCACTTCTGCCCAATCCGAGCCCTGTGAGGTTCTGTTTCATTCATTTTCTTACCCCAGTAAGAAAATTATTTATTTATTGCTAAATAAATAAATATATGAATGAATTGCTTTCTTGAACTGAGTCATCAGCTTAAAGGTATAGATCCTGGTAATGAGGATGTCTATGGTGAAATATGGGAAAGGGTCCTGGAAACAGCCTCGGTGTGCCCTCTCAGGTCAGCTGGAACACATGACCACATAATCTCAAGTTTGAATAAATGTTCTTCCTTCAATCAAGTCATCATGACATTCTCCTCCATTGTCCTACCTTGTATAAAACCAGAAAAATAAATGCCACGATCTCTTGGTAACCCTTCTTTACCATCATCATGCAGCCTGTAGGACAGCTCCTGGAGGTCCTGTTCAAAATGGAACACTAGTAGTTGAATGTTAATGATACAACTAGGTTGCAGTAAAACTGCCCTCCCCCATTGTTATATAACATTGTTACCACCATAGTCTCATGAATTGTTTGAATAATGCCACACCCTTTATTTATTTCATGCTTTAATTGGCTCTTTATTTCCGAAATTTCTAGGCAAAATGAGATCAGAAAGACAAAGTCCTCGAACAAAGAGAAGCAACAGTTTTTGTTACATTTTGTCTTCTGTATGTCTCCTTCTTGAAGAATTTAGCTCCAAGTTATACTCGGGAAGAGAAAAAAATCAAAAGTTCCAGTAGGCCGCGAGGCCTATGATCCACCGTGTTGAAGGAAGATTTGCTTCACCTCACCCCGCGGTAATACTAAGTTGTTCACACGCTGTGAAGAAGACCGGAACACTAGGCTGTCAACTGTTGGGGCCTACCTGCGCCAGACTTCTTCCTCAGTGGCCAGCTTTTTCCCCCACAGTTAGCCACCAGGGGGCCGCCTGCTTGGAACAAGTGGTGTAGACGCCACAGCTTTTCTCCAAACCAACCAAAACATTCCGGGGCAGCTTTGGAGCAAAGCCCAGGAACTTCCCTGCAAAGGAGAACAGCTCTCCAACTACAGAAGCCTGCAAGTCCTATGGTGCAGCCTTATTAAGAGTAGAGAAGAAAGCACGGATTTCTCACCGAGGACCAAAGGGAAATGGCGTCTCTGGGGCCTCAACTTTCTTAAAAGTGCGTCAGCGAAACTCTGCTCATCCAGGGGGGTGGTTGATAATGCTGTTGGCAGGGGTCCGGGGCCTCTCCCCCCTTTCCCTGGCACGCTCAGAAGCGAGAATAAAACATACATGTCACTGGCTGAAAATCTAGAGAACCCTCCAATAAATAACCTATACATTGTCAGGCCGCTGAGGATCCATATCGTCATAACTCTATAACACTGCGTGTTACACGAATAGATGTGAATATTAAATTATGATGTCGGAATTATTTTAATATTTTCTCTAAGAAATTAATGGTACTCTGTTGTCAAAGTAGTTTTGTTGCAACTATAGTTCCTTATTGACTACATTTTAGCTGTCTGAGGACTCGGTATTTCCCAAGTATCCTTCTAGCTCAGAAAGCAAGTCTTTTCCTGGTCGCCAGGACTTAAGGTTGGGGCATTTGAGAGACCTATATTTGCCCGGGAAAGATCTCTTGAAGAGTATACATTATCTTTGTCTTCTTGGTTTTATCTGCACATTTCCAGGGCAAAGACAAATTAATACGGCAGCCCTTCTGGGACCTGCGGAGTGTCTGAGCCCTGTACGCACCTCTCCCATGATATGCATAATAGCGGTGGGGGCGGGGGTGTCCTCCTTAAGGGCAAGCCACGCATGTCCCAAACTTCCATTCTTGGGGTGGCGGTGGTGGTAAGAGAGCCGCCAGATGGCCGGACCAGCGGAGGCCCCAGGAGGAGCCAGATCGCCCTGTCCTCCCGACACGCGCCACAAGTGGTTTGGGAGCGGAGGGAGGAGCGCGGCGGCACGGGTCGTGCCGGTCGGGCCGGGCAAAGAAGGCCAGGGCGTGCTCCTGGAAGACTCGCCCTCCGGTCCCGGTGTCACTCGTTCCCCATTCTTTCCTCTTCTCCAACTAGAGTAATGACGCCCAAACCCGCACCTATGCGCGCAGGCAATCGGCTGGGTGGACGCGCAGCCACCAAACCCACAGCACGGTCACCACCCCTGGGAGGGCACGGCCGGGATTAGGACGAGGGGGAGCGCCCACACCTGGGGAGGCAGGTGCGGAGGCGGCCGGCCCGGGGACAGCGAGTGCGTAGGGCCCGGGGTCGGGGTCGGCAAGCCCGGCGCTGTGAGCGCGTCGGAGCGCCGGCCCGGAGCCTGGCAGGGGCAGTCAGTACCGGCTGGGCAGCCCGGGGCGGTGGCGGCGGCGGCGGCGGCGGCGGCGGCGGCGGGGTGTGCGGCCAGGAGGCCATTTCCTCGCTGCGCCCCTGGCGGAGCCGGGTTTGCCTGCTCTTGGCCGCCGCCGCCACAGCCGCGCGAGTCGGACAGCCGTGAGGACTTCAGGGGAAACCAGGTCACCGGTTCGCAGACGCGGCGCGGAGCAGGCGCCCCGGGCCCGGAGTAAGACAGCGTCCGGGGAGCGGGCCGGGGCGGGCCGGGCACGCGGGGGACCCGGAGAGGCGGGGACTCTGGTGCCCCAGACACACTCGCTTCCTACGCCTATAAAAGTGGAGGGACCCGGGAGGTGCGGCGCGGCCCTGGCTGCGGCCGCCTCTCTTCGCCCAAGGAGTTGACATTTTGCAGGACTCGCGCGACGCCCAGTCGCCGGCGCTCCCCGGGACCCCGCCGCCGGGAGGAGGGGGCGGAGGAGGGTGGAGACTGCGGGGCTTGGCCAAGGAAGGCGCACATCCTCGGGCGGGCGGCCGTGACGCGGCGGGGATTAACTTTGCATGAATAATGTGAGTGCGCTTGGAAAAGAGACCTCCTGCTCCGCGGGCTCGGGGCAAGAGCCCGCAGGCTACCTTCCCCGGGCAGGGGCGCTCAACCCAACCGGCTCCAGGGCACTGGTAATTTGGCTAGAGGACCGCGCGGAGGCAGCGGGGTGAGGGGAGGAGGGGGCGACAGTTCCAACTGTCCACAGGGTGGGCGGGATGGTGACGGAGTGTCGCAAGAACCCGGAGGGGTGCGGGCGGCTAAGCCGAGCGCGCGCGGGCGGGCGGGCGTGGGTGGTGGGGGTGTCATCAGCCTGATTACCTGCCTCCGCGGGGCTTCTGAGCCCCGGATCTGGGAGGAGGTGCCCTCTCGTGTTCGGGCACCGCGCGGCAGCAGGCTGGGAGCTACGGCGTGGACAGTGGTGGAACAGGGTGGCCGGGCTCTGTTCCAATCGCAGCGGCTCTGTTCCTCAAACCCCAAGCCCAGCTGTTGACATGTTCCTTGTGAAATGGAGTTTGGCATCCTCAGCGCCGAACCCAGTGGAAGTTTCCATGATGAGGAAGTTGTGTGACATGGGGGTTCGGAAAAGGTTGGCAGACCGGGGGGGAGGGTTAAAGGGACTGTGGGTCTCCCATCCCCCCTTTTTCGCCTGCCCCGGAACTCCGGGGCTTGGAAAGGAGAATTATCCTGAATGTTGGCGTGCGCTGTGGCCGGTGCCTGGCGACTGGGCTTCTCTCCGCCTCCTGGGGACTCGGCGGGGATTTCGCTAGCCTCCTGGGTCGCGCTCCTTCGCTTTGCTTCTCTTGGCGCAGCATCTTCCTCTGGGTCGCTTCGAGTTGGTTGTGATACCAGCTGTGCCAGCTGTGTGACCTCCACCCCCTCAGAGAAGGACTTATTTGCGGGAATTTTCATTCTTAGTGGATTTTGCCGTTCTTAGCGGCAGTTGTCACTTTGGGGGAGGATTTCCCAATGACCATTGTGGGATTATTATTAGTGCTAATTCTTAAGCCTTCTTATTTATTTTAAGGAGGGGGAGGGAGGAAATGAGATGAGGTTTTTTTGTTTTGTTTTGTTTTTTTTAAGGTTAAATGTACAAGTTTCCCCAAATGGAAAATTTTAAAAGAAGGATCTAGAAGCATAACAATTCATAAAGTGAAGCAAAGAAAGGAAAGAGTTTGCCTGAACAGCCAAGTTCAGATTCTCCGTTCTCCTTTCTCCAAATAAATTTAGAATTTTTGAAGATTCAAACACTGTGTAATCAGTAAATATACTTGAAATACGTTCTTCCTCAGCACGTTATTGGTCTTGGGTACTAGTGAGATTCAGGTTTAAAGACCTGTTTGGAAGTTCAAGAAATTAAGCATTCCTTGCACAGTGTATTAATATCAAGCACAGCAGTTTACATAATGATAAATGTATTAGGTAATGTAGACCTGTTGGGCAATCATCACATTATTTGGCCTTAGTTTAGCATGCTTATTTAAATTGTAAGAATGTATAGCATGCACTGCACTGCAAAGAAATAAGAATTGCATTTTAGTATACGCGTTCATGATTCATTCTGAGTATTCAGTGACTGACCTGCTCCCCAGTTCACTTCTGCTTAATTCTTTCTAATTCTGAAATCAGTCAGAGGCTAGGAAACAATGAAAAACGTGTTTCAGTGCAAAGTATTTTAAGCAGTTGATGTTTTTAGGATGTTTCATGCCAGGTGGCTAAGTGTTTTAATTGAGACAAGCAGAAATTCAGTACCAAGTGATTTGTTTGGAGTATTTTATACAAAGACATTGGCGAACGTTCATTTATTATTTGTGCATGTTAAAGAAATATAGAATCTATTTTTACCTAATCTCAGAGGTTTATTAAATATTGGAAATGAGACCATCTGCTAGTAAATACAATTTGGGTTTATTTTATAGCTGGTGAATGTAAATAATACTGAGTATAGCTACAGAACTGTTTTCTTAAAGTGGAATAATTCCTGTTGGCATTGTAATGCAAAGGTATACTTTTATTGACATTGGAATATTGTTACATAAAGCAACTGACATTATGAAGAGGAGTGAATATTCCATGTCTCTCATTTCAGTTTCTTCATAGTAAATTCTGCCATAATTAGAGATGAATTAAGACAACTTCTTTTTAATCCATTATCTTTGGGAAAGGTGATTTCTTAAAATTGCCTTAAGAGCACAGAAAGTTGTGGATTCCCTTCCTTTCCTTTTTTTTTTTTTTTTTTTTTTTTTTGCTGTTGTTTAAAGTATGAGTTGTGCGGAGCCACAAATAGTATTGCATGTTTCTTTTTTTAGTAAGCCCATCTTTTTGATGGAAATCAGAGTAAAGGTGATTGGTTTCTTCAGTCGGTCTTCTCATTCTAGTGTAAGATTATGTGTCACCTTCTTAGAAAGCCCTTCCCTGACCACTTGAGCAAAGGCGGTCCCTCATTCCTTTTCAGACCCATCACACTGGTTTTTCTGTTTGTTTGTTTTGTTTTTCTTTTTCTTTCCTTGATTGCATTTGCAGTTTCAGTTGTTCATTTCAATTGATGCTTGCTGATCACCTGTCTCCTTGCCTAGAATATAGAATCCATGAGCACAGAACTCTTGACTGCCTCACTCACTCTTATTTTCCAGCATCTAGAACAATACTTGGCACACAGTAGGTGCTGGATAAATCTTTGGTGAATAAATTAATGATTGTGCCCAAATATTATGCTCTCAAAAACGCCTGACTACGCATCCTAAGTGGGTGCCAGTTGGGCATGCCAAGATCTATTTTGTGTGTGTGTGTATGTGTGTGTTGCACCCATGCCATGCTTTTATGGTTCACTCTTTATTTTTTTCTCTCTCTCTTTCTTTTTGAAATAAAAGCTGGCCTTCCATTCTGTGTAGTGACAATGCAAAGAGTTATTTCTGTGAGTTCCTCCTAAGGACATTTGCCTTGAATACATGGAAATCCTCAGCAGCAGAATTTTTCTGACATGTTACCTTGATCCCCGGAAGACATTGACCTTCAACTCCCTGAATTTCGGCAGAATCTTTATGAGTTCCAGAAGCATTGCCAGTGCTGAGAGTGAAATTCCAGGGACTAGACTTCACTGGGTGATAGCAGTGTCCTCTCATTCAGCAGGTCCTGGCAGTGCCTCTGACAATGGCAGCCCTAAGTGGACCAACCAGTGCATGCTGGTACAATTTGGGCTGCAAAAATGGTGGTTGGTGAGGGGGCAAAATGCAATAGTCAGGATCCAACACAAGATAGAAATAAATAGGCCTTGGTGATAGATTTGAAAATAACCTGATAGTTATCATATGTTATTAGTTAAGTCAGCCTCTTTTTGGCCTCTTTTGTCGCTTCATAAAAGTATTCTGAACCAAATGATCGTGGGAAATACTGCGTTATCTGAGTTTTCAAGTGACCAGAGCATAATATCAAAGGAGTTATCTTCAAATTAGTTATTCACGGAAGCTCTTGCCAATTGAAAGCAAAAGGAAATTATAATTGAAGATTATGGTGATTTGTTTTTGTGTCTAAAGTATCAACGTTCATAAGTGTGTCTGAGTAAATGCATAGTAACAATTTCACAAAATAAGACTGTTAAGAATGGGAGGGGAAGAAAGATCATAATCTTGTAGAGGAGGGAAGATAATTAAACTACAATCCTAAGTGCTTACTGCTTTAGAGTATTTAATTTGGCTCTGAGCTTCTTAGTAGTAGCCAAGTTAACAGAGAAAAGGGGGTCTGGAGGTGGCATGCATTAAACTTGTAAGGATGACACATGTAGAGTGCTTGCCATGGTGCTTGCCAACTAGTATATACTCATGAAATATCGAATTATATCATGGATAATACTTGAAATTCAATTCTACATAAAATAAAGTCAGGTTCTTTATATGGTCCTGTCTTTTACCAACTCTGGAATGGAAAAAAAATGCAGAAGACATAATGATGAAAAGTAACCCAGAACGTTTGTTGTTGGGGGCCTGAGCTACTATGGCCTGTCAGTGGAGATTCTGGTGACGAATCCCAATGCAGAAATAAAGCTCAGGAAACCTAGAGGAATGAGTGGTTACCACACTCTGTAAGCTAATTTTCCCAAATATCCAGTGTCTCAGCCAACTTTTGATTAGAGCAATTTGAGAGGACAGGACAACGTGGTACTTGAAAATGACCCTATGGCCATAAACACCCCTGAACTTGTCGCCCCTGATGCTTTGGGCTTTAGTCTATATAGCTCTTATCACCTGCAGGGCTGTTTGTGTTCTTTTCTGTTCCCACCTCTAAGTTGTGATGAGGCACGATGCATGGGTTTATTCATCTTTGACTCCCCATAGCCTAGCAAACAGCTTGGTACGTGGGCACAGGTGAAACACTGTTGGAAGAATGAATGGAAGGTTAGAAAGGGCAGTGCTTCTGTTTCCCTTCTGGGTTAGTATTAAGTGTCATATTTGGACATGGATTTGTCCAGAGTGAACGTTTGCTGCCTGCATTGCATCATATGTCCAGATCACAGCTGTCTGTTTTGCTTGGAGGGCTTGTTCTAGTGTCAAAGCGGGTTGAGCAATGGATGGCAAGTTAACTCCTTGCTTTATTTAAAGTCATTTTGATTCTTTGATTTGATTCCTCATTCAGTCTACAAATATTTATGTATCTACTGTGTACCTGGCCCTGCTAGCCATTTTTCAGTTCAACATGCAGCCCAGTGACCTATGAGACAACATATTCATACAAAAGGATTCTGAAATTGTCTCCATTGTGATGAGATGGATATACCTATTGGAGTCTCTCATATGGCCCCTAAAAATGGTTATTTTGTATCTGAGAAGAAGATTGTGATTTCTGTAGCCCATGTATATTAATGTAAATTTCAGTGAGATTCACTCAAGAATCTCTTGTATCCAAGTAGTAGGGAAGTTGAATATATTTAGACCGGTGAGTTTCTGATTTAAAATGTTCACTCTCCAATTTAAGTTCCCAAACTTGTTAGTCAATTTTGGCATTTAAACAAGTGGGAGGAGTATCCAAATCACTGAGTCACAAGTCATATATTTCCATATCTTCCTCTCAGGAACCTGGCCAACTGACAGCTAGAATAGTGATCTATGCCCAATGCTAATGTTGTTTGGTCCCTACTGTCCTAATTTCAAAGGGCTTTGAAGTCTTTATGTACTGGCAGCTCTTCTTGTGCAGCGCTATTTTTTATTGAGTTGAGAAACTGAGTTCTGCTGTGAACTTGAGGATCTTTTCCAAATAGCAAATCAGGGGAGTCTGGAATTAGGACCTAGGAACCTTGACTGTCCTGAGAACCGTATTGTAGCTTTTCCATCATGACAGTCAGTCCTAACAAAGTGATATACTCCCTGGAGGGTGTTTCTGATAGATGTAGATGTGCTTGATAATAGGGCTCATCTCCCTTGCCTCAGACACGTTAAATTTGCACAGAAGGCAGATCTACCTGTAGCAACCCAGAATACCTGCATTTGAGGCTTTTGCAAGAAGATAATCTGTGATAATCTTGTACTGTCTGCTGGTCAGTGATTACCAGCAATTAAATGATATTGGTATAGTGGTTTAAATCTTTTTTTTTTTCTTATTTTTTTTTGCGAGAGAGTCTTGCTCTGTCTCCAGGTTGGAGTACAGTGGCGCAACCTAGGCTCGCTGCAACCTCCACCTCCTAGGTTCAAGGGATTCTTGTGCCTTAGCCTCCTGAGTAGCCGGGATTACAGGCACATGCCACCACACCCAGCTAATTTTTGTAACTTTAGTAGGGACAGGGTTTCACCGTGTTGGCCAGGATAGTCTCAATCTCCTGACCTCGCGATCTGCCCACCTCAGCCTCCCAAAGTGCTGGGATTGCAGGCATGAGCCACCACTAAAATCATTCAGTTGATTTTATTGATTGACCAACATCCATCAATATGTTTAAAATTATTCTAAGATCGATATTTTTATTTAAAAAATCTTTTATGGCAAAATAATTTAAAGGAACTTAACGAAAACCCTTTGTGATATCATCTTACCAGTTTATGTGCTAAAAGCAAACAGTTATTTGCTATTTGTCAGACAGTGCCTGCTGTCTATTAAAGCTATTTTTGCAGTTTCTACTCCTTCATGTAAGACAGTGAAAGATCTTGAAGTATTTTTTCAGCAGTTGAGAAATATTGAATTGTATTGAATAGCTTATTTTATTCTAGTTATTTGAAAATTACTGAACAATGGACAATGTGCAAATCATTGACATCTGTTTCACATCTTCTGGGACAATCGTGATTTAGAGATAAAAGAAAAAAAAACAGAAGACAAATTCATGGTCTAGCTTGTAACAATGAAGACGCTTGTGGTTTATATATCTCAGCTCACGTTTGTCTTGCTGGTCTGCATGTTTTATCCAATTTTTATTTTTCCTAATCCTATTTTAACAAATACTGTCTATAGTTTATTCCTTATCATATGCACACATGCACAAACACCTAAATACCTACGTGTGTCTGTGTTCTAAGAGTGGACTGCAGACGAGGCACATATAATCAGGAAAGGACTGGTCTGGACTGAGTTGCTCAATCAACTTCCTACTTCCAAAAGAGGGTCTTCAGGGAGTCATGGCTTCTCTTCTGTGATCAAGAATTTAGGCATTTATAAGAAAGTCATGAGTGACAAGTTTATCAACACAAAAGTGTGGACAAAGGAATGTAGACTGAAAACAGACACGTCTTCTTTATTTGGGAATATACTTACTTGACTCCTCTGGAGGCTCAGGAATGTTTGTGATGAGGAAGGTTGAGAAGATAGTCATGGTGTTAGCAGCATAATGTATGATCCTGACATTCAGGAACCTGTTGAGTATTCTAACTCTTGTGACATGTTGTTCGTTGGTTCTCAAGATGGTTCAGATATGCTTTTTCCCTTTACCATTTGTTTCTCTTGGTACTCTGTTTTTTCTGATTTCATCAATGTCTACACAAAGCAGGTGCTCAGAAAAGAATGATTGATGATAACAATCATAACGTTTCTTGGGCTTGGTCATCTTTTTTCACATTTCTGTCTTACAGGCATAAATGTCTTAACGACTGGCATGTCCATACGTGCAGAATCTGTCTCTGTGACAAGTGTGTGTCATGTTCTCACATACAGTGGAAAAGGCACTGCTTGTCTCTGGCTTCTGCTGTGATTCCCGTGCTCAGCTTCTAAATCACAGTGAGAAATGCTACAGTCACCCTGATGTCCCAAGCCACAAACCCTGTCCTTGTTTTCAGTCCCTTCTACTTGCTTCTGAATATGTTGGCAGATCCTGGTCTTATATTACTTTTTACTTCTTTTACTACTGTATTTGTTTATTTTACTCTAGGCTCAATTATGTTTGGGAAATCTTGAGTTTGAAAAGTTGTAAAAGTTTCCAGAGCCTATTTTCCAGAGCCTAGTATTCATGCTAGCATGCATGATAAATGTCCAAGAAAGGGGAGAGCAGGTAGCAAAATTCATTTGATCACTATTTCCTTTGTGTGTGTGTGTGCGCGCGCGTGTATGTGTGTGTCTAAAACCTTTAATGGCAAAAGTTCAGCACAATAGGTTGTGAGAAACAGTTCACCATGTCACACTTTTTAAAAATCAGGCTCATATGTTTTAACCTTTTAATGCATTTCATAAAAAGTGATAAATGAGCAGTATCTAACACCACAGCGGAACATTTTTGCTTTTTCTCACACACACACACACACACACACACACACACACACAAACCCCTAGCAACTTGTATACAACACTGGTTAAAACTGCCTATTGTTGAAGTGTTTTGCAAGAATGTGAAAGTCCTGCTAAATTTCTGTACCTTTGAAAACATTATAATCATAATCTTTCCTTGACTTTCTTTCTGCTGTTTAAGTGTATTAATTTATATAAGCTGGAGAATGGTTTATTTCTGCTGTATTCCTGTTTACTTTTAAAATTTTACCTAGGCTTCACTGTCACTTCTGCTATACTTCCAACATCTGGAGATCTAGAATAAAGTATTTATATCTGAATTGTAGCTACAACAGGGAATAGAATAAGGTTGTTTAGTCTTGTGTTATTTTTCTTTTTAAAAAAAAAAAAAACAAGGAAACCTTACACAGAAAATATTTTTGGAAACAAGTTAAGTTATGACTATGTAGATGAAACCTATAAATTTGTCCTGTAATGTATCAGTTATAAGGGATTTGAAAAGCATCTCATCCTCCTTGAGGCCTTGTGAAAAAAAAATCCTAGGCCTCTGGCATATTAAACTATCTCACATTCTATGGGTTAATAAACATAAGGTATTGCTAAAGTGAAGGTATGCTCTAGAATGTGCTGCACATGCATTCATGTATTATTGATTAAGAATATGTGTTTTGATTTGTCTTTATTGAAGTTGACACAAAAATCAAGCCTTAGAATAAGTAATTTTTTTCTTCTGGAGTCTGTCCACTGGTCACAAATGCATGGGACATCTGCCAGGTGCCAGACACAATGGGAGAGCATTTAAAAATCCTTGTTATATGGATGAGATGCTCAGAGTCTTCTGGGGCAATCTACAGGAGGAGATTTAGTGTAGACTAGTGTTCCTCAGCAGAGGTACTATTTACATTTTGAACCTGGTAATTCCTCTGCCCTCTTGGTATTTGGGGCCAGATAATCCTTTGCTGTGGAGGGCTGTCCTATGTAATACAGGATGTTGAGCAGCATTGCTGGCTTCTACCCACTAGATGCCAATAGCTCCCCCAACCCTCCAGTTGTGACCGTCAAAAATGTCTCCAGATATTGTCAGACATCTACTGGGAGGCAAAACTGCCCCTGTTGAGAGCAACTGGTGTAGAGGTTCAGAACTGGGGCCGTGGAGTGGTAAATGTGGGGATTTGTATGCTGGTTTCACCTGGCTTCATTGCATGTGTTCAGTTTCCTCATCTATAATATGTGGAGATTAAATGAAATAATGTAGTGCTTGACTCATAGTCAAGTATTTCTAAATATTAGGTATCTATAGTAGTGGTAGCATTAATACTTTAGTAGGCAATTAAAATATTCATAAGTCCAATGACATAGTTAAGTATAATGTACATTGTGGGAACCCATGGGGCGGGATGACTCTAGGCAGAAATAAATACGATATGTATATGAAGTGAAAGTAAAAGTATGAAGCATTTGGAAAATTGTAAGGAGCCCAGCCTGACTCACGTGCAAAGGACTATAAATGAGGCCATGGGAGCAGGCAGGAGCCAGATGGCGAGGACTTTCCTGGACACAATAAGGAAGACTGACTTTGTCTTGGTAGCTTGAAGAGACTGAAGAGTGTTCAGCAGATCAGATTTTTATTTTAAAAGAGATTTTTGGGATAGGTCTTGAGTGGGAGAGAGACTGGAGGTGATGAGCCCAGTTAGAGACTCTTAGAATAGTCCAGTGAGAGATGGTGCCTGCTGGAGCCGAGGCAGTTATATATTGCTGTGATGTCTTTGGGAACAGATTTCACTTTCTCCGAGATGTGGCAAAATTTTTCTAATTTAATTCCAATAATGAATATTTTTAGCAAGCTAGCTCTACATTTGGGGGAATTTCAAGTTTAATTTGAAAGCAGATTACATGATAGATTCTCTTTAAAATGTTTTCAAGTGAAGCTTAATTTAAAGACCATCTCACAGCCTACTCATAGTTGAATATTACTTCAAGGGTTTCTCTGCCATTGTATGTACATGCCTATAGCTCCTCTGACAGAAACGTATTTCTATATGACTACATTGAAATGTCGTTGATGTTGTCGTGTTGAGATTCATTATTTAGTGTGAAGTGTTTCAGTATTTAATGTTAAGTGATTTTCTAACTGATGAGGATTTTATTTCTTTAATGATCAATATTAGAAATGGGTGAAGACAATGAATGAATGAATGCAGGAATGCAGGAATGGGTGGCATTATGGAAATATCACCTAATTAAGAATAAAAATATTTTGGACAAGTCTCTTGGCTTATCTGAGCTTTAATTTTTAGTCATAAAATGACGCTTGTAGGTATATTAGATAATCCCAAAGTTATCTTTAGCCTAGGGGTTGGCAAACATTGTCTATAACAGGCTATATCATAAAGATTTTAAGCTTTTCAGGACACACAGTCTATGTTGAAACTCTCAAGTCTGCCATTGTAGTATAAAAACAGACATAGACAATATGTGAACAAATGGTGTGACTGTCTACCAATAAAATTTTATTTACAAAACAGGCGATGAGCTCTAATTTATTAACCCCTGGTAGCCCAACACTGTCTAATAGAAATAGAACATGAGCCATATATGTAGTTTAAAATTCCTCTAGTAGCCACATTATAGATAAGTAAAAAGCAACCACTAAGGTTAATACTATATTTATATAATATAGTAAATAATTTTTATACTATATTTATATTATATTTTATTTATACTATATTTTATACTATATTTATATAGTATATATTATATTTATTTATACTATATTTTATACTATATTTATATAGTATATCACTATATTTATATAATATAGTAAATAATAATACTATATATAATATAATAAAATATAGTATAAGTTCAATACTATATTTTATTTTACCTAATATATTTAGATTATTATTAACATGTAATCAATTTAAAAATATTAAGAATATATTTTACCTTTTAAGAAGCTTTTGATATCTGGTGTGTATTTTACACTTGTAGCACATCTTAATAGCCATTTATGGCTAGTAGCTACTGTAATTTGATGACAGTACTCTAGAGTTAAAACTCTGGGATTCTATCAAATTCCATGAAAAAGTAAACTGTATCATTAACTCAAGTGATTGAGACGTTTTCTTTTTCTTGTCAGATATATTGGTTAGTAAAACACCATCTACACGCAAAAATAAAATAAAAAATGCACAGTAGCTTAAACAAATGGAAGTTTATTTTTCGCTCATGTGAGTTGAAAATTGCGGTTCCTGATTGATTGATGGCTCTGCTCCACAGTGACTCAGGGGTTCCTCTGGTCTTGGGCTCCTCCATCTTCAGGACATGGCTCCAAGATCATGGGCTCATTGCATCAGACCACTGAAAGGGGAACCAGGAAGTAAAGAGTACGCTGGCTTCTTAACCACCTTGGCTTGGAGGAAACACATAATCACTTTGCTGACATTCCCTTGGTGAGAACAAATCACACGTCCCCTACCTAAATGAAGTGGGATGGGACGGGAAATAGAGTTCCTACCGGGAAGCTGCTTTTCAGCGATGTCTCTGTACTGTGGAGAGGGGAGCAATAATTTGGTGAGCAGTGAGTTGTCATTGCCACATTATGCTACTATTTTTTAATTCAATGAGGTAACTAAGTTCTACTTGTTGTGCCATACCACCCTCTTATCTGACCTAATTCTGTTTCCTTACTTCCTTCTCACCCTTATGGGGTCATCTTTAACCTTGCTAGACCTGGTTTTACCTTTTTGTCTTTGACCATCATTTTTATTTCCTTGATAAATCTATGTGGTTCATACTATGCAAAGAGTGTTGGGAACTTGCCTATGAATCCTAATATCATTATCAGCACATTATTAACATGCTTTTGTGTTTTTTAAAGAGAGCTAAAATTTAAAATAGAGATGTCAGAAAGCAAAGGCCAGACCTGATTCTTGGTATGTTGACAGAGGTACTGAAGCCATTTTTCATGGAAAATTTTATAAGAGTTTTAGATTATTTAAATAAATGACTCTACATAATACCTTGACTTGAAAATACCAATTTTCCTAATATTTAACCTAGTATTTACTCTATAATTTCTTACTATAATGGGACACACACTTTTCTAATCCAAAAGAATGTTTGCTTATTTTCTTTCCAAATTATAAGTGTGTTTTATGAAATACTCAGCCAGGTCTATAGAAATGAAAGAAATATGAGGGACATGAATAATAAAAGTGAGGTAAGTCAAAAGAACAAAGAAAATCTTTTCTTCTAACTATGCATATTTTACCTTTTTGAAAACATTATTATTTTATTATTATTAAAATATTTTAAGAAGTAAGACACAAAGGACACATGCATTTTAGATTATGAAGAAATAACACTAACCAATGATAAGAAGTATCATGCTAAGAACATATAAAAGAAAAATAAGTAGTATGTGTCTTTCTATTTGACTGGATAAGGCTGTCTTCTACTTCACACGCCTATTTCTGATTTTAAATATTTTTTATAAGTAAAACTTGCAGTATTAAGAAGTTAACTCTGATAATGTCGCTGAGGTACAGAATCTAGCCAACTATTGATCTCCCATAATAGGTGAGAAATAATGCTCTCAATCCCAAGTGTATTTGTGGTCTGTGATTAAGGTCTCTAGGACTCAGCATATCCCACAGCAGTGGGCTCCAATTATGTCCTATTTCAGTGCCCTGTCACAGAGCAGGGAAGAGAAACCCCCTTCTCTTATTGGCTGAGTGTATTATGAGAGGGTGGAAGCTGCGGGTCCTGGGTCCTGGATTGGTTGGGAGCAAGGACATTGGAGAGAGAGAGCGAGCGAGCGAGAGAGAGAGAGAGATCAGGAAGTGGTGTTGAAGGGAAGGGTAGGCATCTACACCTGCATCGAAAGGCAGACTGAGTTGGATACCTGGTTTTGCCACCTTCCAGCTGTGGTCTCTGGCAAGTTTAATCTCTTTGAACTTCAATCACTCTATCTGTGCAACGGAAATAATGTTGGTATTTACTTCACAGCACTGTGGAAGAAATTACATGAGATAATGGCTATGAACTGTTTAGCCAGGACATAGTACCTGGTGAGTGCTCGGTACATGGAAAACAATTTTGTTACTATTTCATTATTATGGAAGTAGTAAAATTGATTTTGTTGAGTAAATCTGTACCTTGGAGTTATGGAGCATGATTGTCCAAAAGGCAGGAAATCAAAGAGAAAGACCCAGAAGTCAGACTCCAAATTCACTCGATCATTTTGCATGAGTTATTCTTTATTTCGTTTTAAATTATCTGTTTATTGATAACAATCTCTGTTTTATAGATGACCTAGTATTTTTCAGCTTCAAAGATGTGTGTTCTGTGGTCAGTTGTCCAAGTTAATGATCCCTCAGGGTTTGCAAAAGGTAAAAATAATAGGCACTTAGTTGCCTGCTCAGGATTCCAGCCTGCTCAGGATTCCCTTGTTCTTGATTTTTTTTTTAACGGTCCATATTCAAACTTTTGTTCCTTGGAGTCCAATGCATATTTTCCCCCACTTATGTTTCAGTCTGACTTCCCAATATCCTTTATTCAAGGAGCTCCTGAAATCCTGCCCTGATTAATTAGAATTGAGATTAAAATTCTCTCTGGTTCTGCCCCACTGAAACATGCCATTCCAATGACAGCTTCCCTCAACCCTTTGTCCACAGATAATATTACATGTTTAGTCACTTGCTATATATCTATATTTCTTCACTGTTCAGTGTCTACACCCCTTATTTTTCAATGAGATATTTCTTTGCTAGATTTTAAGTTCTAAGAGGGCAAGGACTGTGTGTTAAACAAGTTCAGTGCAGGTTAGAAGGCAAGCCCAGCAGGTAGGTGCTGAGTAATACTTTCCTGATGTTTTGACCAATCACATGTAAGCTCTTTTCATATAATTAGGATGAATCTAATTTTAAAATGAGCAACCGCGTGTCCTCAGATGAACCAGAATATACACTTACAAGGTCCTGCTGTCCTGCATTATAAATAAGGGAATAGGTTGTCCTGCAGAAAAGCTCTACTGTTGTTGTTGTTTTTATTCTGTAAACAAAAAGAAAAAAGAAACCCATCCACACACATAAGAACTGAGATAGAAGATCTTCTCAATTCTTCAACTAAGTTGGGAAGAATTCATGGTCCCAAAGTGGATGTTCTCTGCAAAAATGAGACTTAGCAAAAATCCACAATCTGATGATTTGTAAGGAAACTTGCTTAAGAATGGCTTATGGCAGAAAGACCCGGAGCTTGGCGGCCTGATTCTTCAACTTGTGTGACAGCAATAACTTCGTTAGGTGACAGGTTCAAATTTCTGCAGGGATGATATTGTGAGACTGTTCAGAAAGTGTCACGCTCCATCACTTTTTAAATTTTCTTTTCACTAATAGAAGGAACCCCTTGGACACAGAGCTCCTGTGGCAGCTTTCACAGTGCCTAGCTTTCTTGTGGCCTTTTATTTCTTAAGATTTTTAGTATCTCAGAATTCCGTTACATGGAAGATGAGTGATTGGATGTTGCCCAGAAGGGATTTTATTACACAATTCATTTCTCTTCATTGTCTAACAGTGTTTTGAAATAACTGTTTCATTTTGGCTCTTTTGTGATTTTAAATCCCCACCAGCAATTGGTTCAAGTTTCATTTGACCCATGGCAGTTGTCACTCTTCGTCTTTGCCTCTTCTGAGAATTACAGTAAGAGTCTCTTCTTGGAGTCAAGTGTTGTTACTCATTAGAGTTCTTGTACAAGTTTGACTTTAGTGGCATTGGCCCTAATAAGGAGTATGTTTGTGCTCCGGAGTCATTTGATCCCTGCCATCCTTGAGCGAAATATGTGGTTTTGCTTCTTCTGACAGTGGGAGAGAATGAAATGTTCCCAAAGTTGTATTTCTAATGGTCTGAAAGAAGTGGGTCCTCTGAGGATTCTGTGCCCAGGACTTTGGGGATGGAAAAATTGGCCAATCTCTAGTAATCCTGAGGCCCCTCCTAAGGGAAGGGATACTGTTGACCCAGAGAGCTCTTACATCAGAGGAACCCGAGGATCACATGCTTTCCAGTCCAATTTCAAAAGACTGGCCATCAGTTTGGGCTCCCCAAAAGCAAACTCTGAGATGAAAATTCACGTGCAAGTGATTTTTGGGGAGAGATAAACAAAGTACCAGTAGGAAATTGAGCAAGAGCCAGGAAGGGACAGCAGCCAGTAAAATGGGCGTTATCAAATCAGTTAAGCACTGTGGGCACCTGGAGCTTAGTCACACTGGGGGACTCTTAATACCGCATGGGATGCTTGTCTCATGGTTGACCCATCCTAGAGGCAAGGGAGTAGGTATTTATTCACCGAAATCTGTCAGGCATTTGTTGGGGACTGCCTCCAGAGGCAAATGATTCCCTGTCATTTCAGGACTATCACTTGGGCAGCCAAGAGCAATCCTCCAGGCAAAGGAATGCGGGTGTTGGCAGTCAGAAGACAAGGTCGTGGACACCGAAGTGGTGCCATGGGATTGTAGTCAAGGCACCAGCAGCATCTACCAGCAGGGCAGCCTGTAACCCCCACTTCAACCTGAGGATTGTTGGCCTCATTTAGACTTTTGCATGGTTCTCATGAGGGGCAGACTGCTTTTAGCTGGAACACTAAGCCGACCACCCCAGCAGTTGATTTGGGATCTACTAAAGAGGGATCCCTTGAAACAGGTGTCACAGCCAGATCTCCCACTGCCTTCCTCAGCCCCATCATCTTCCTCCCATACTGTCTTCATTCTCTAAGACCTTACTTTCCACCTGAGACAGCTTACTGGTCATGGTGAGTGCATGCTCTCTCTCCTAATAGCTTCTGTTCTTATCTTTACCATGCCCCTTGTTCTCCTGGAGCAAAGTTTCTCAGCCTCAGAACTGTTGACATTTTAGAGCACATAATTTGTTGGGGACGGGGGGGCTGCCATGTGCATTATAGGATATTTTAGGATTTTTTTCCTTTTTCTTTTTTTGAGACGGAGTCTTGCTCTGTCACCCAGGCTAGAGTGCAGTGGCGCGATCTCCGCTCACTGCAAGCTCCGCCTCCCGGGTTCACGCCATTCTCCTGCCTCAGCCTCCTGAGTAGCTGGGACTACAGATGCCTGCCACCACGCCTGGCTAATTTTTTTTTGTATTTTTAGTAGAGATGGGGTTTCACCGTGTTAGCCAGGATGGTCTCGATCTCCTGACCTCATGATCCACCCACCTCGGCCTCCCAAAGTGCTGGGATTACAGGTGTGAGCCACCGCGCCCGGCCGGATTATAGGATATTTAGCAGCAATTCTGGCTTCTTACTGGCTCTCATTAGCACTGCTCCCCCCATCCCCTGCCACAGTTAGGACAATCAAAAATTTCTCTAGACATTGCCTAGTGTCCTCTTGGGGGCAAAATTATCCCTGTTGGAAACCACTGTTTAGACTTTAGTTCTAAGGCTTAATCTCTCCCCACCCGCTAAGCTTTTCATCAGTTATAGCTGCTCTTTCGTCCTGATGCTCTTCGTCCTCATGGTGTTGGGGGAGAGATTTCCAAATCCGGAAAATTGGAACATTTTCTCCAGTTGATTCTGACACACCTCCTGCTCCGTGGGCCAATATTCTCCACCCAGAAATCAGGAATCATTGACCTACACTTGCACTCTCTCTCTCACTGCCTCTTCCTGTCCTTCTCCCCGCTTTTCCTCTCTCTCCTCTCTTTTTTCTTTTCCTGACTATTTTCCCCATCTGCACTGTAAACAACTCTAATTTGGAGAATTCCACTTTTCACCTCTGCCTCCTTTTTAAAGGTTTCTGCTCAGTACAATAAAGCGAATATTGTTAGGGCAAATTAGCTAATAAAGTATATAGTAAGATGTAACATGTTATTTTTAAAATTATGTTCATCCATTCATTCTTTTGTTATCAAATATTTATTCAGCACCAAATATGTGCCAGATGCATGCTTGGGTGCAGTAGTGGACAATATATTCCCTGTCCCTCCAGATACATACAAAAAATGATGACATAAAAGAAAGCTTCCTCAAAACTAAAAATATTTTTATTTAATCAATATATGCATACTCCAAAATCTGGAGACTGAAAGTACAAAAACCCAGTATTATACCAGAAACAGTTACAATGACTGGCTCAACATTTCCTAGTTTGGTAATTCTAACTATATCGTTTAGAATTATGAAATGATGCTTTGAATGATAGGATTTACTTCTTCACATTAAGGTATATTTTTAGGAACACAGACCATTTTGACAAGTGAATTTCACAGTTTAAGTTCCTTAAATAAAATGTTAATACATATTCCACATTCTTGGTGTGGATCCTCTTTTGCTGGTTTTCTGTAACCCGTTTCTGCTTTGCCTGATCTAGTAGCTGTCCACGTATTCAGATAATCCACTCCTAAGTAGCTTCCAAGCAATCAGAAACAGGATTGCATCGCTTGTACTTTTTTGCATGGGTGTAGGTTATGGAGAAAGGCAATTGGATAAAGATCACAGAGAAGAAGATTATGATGGTGCCGATGTGACTGAGAGATCTACTGACCGGATGTTGCCTTCTTTTGCTGCCTTCTGTGTGCTGTACATATCCCGTGTTAGGACCCTTGTTTTGGCAGCATTCGCTACAAAGTAGTAGAATGTCCCATGCAGTTATTTCTGTATTTCTGTTAGGTCTGTTCCTCTCGATCTCCTCAGAGTGACTTCCATATCCTCATTTCTCAAGAGTGTGCTGCCCCCAGACCTGCAGGATACACATCGCCAAGAGCTGATTAGAAATATAGAATCTGGAGCCCCAGCCCAGACCTGCTGAACCCTGGATCTGCCTTTAAACAAGGTCCCCAGGGGATTCATACGCACTGGAGTTTGGATTCACTTTGGAGTTTGAGAAGCACTTTTGTTCTCCTCCTACTTTTCTGCTTCTAATTAAGTTTTAAAAATGCGGCCGGGCGCGGTGGCTCAAGCCTGTAATCCCAGCACTTTGGGAGGCCGAGACGGGCGGATCACGAGGTCAGGAGATCGAGACCATCCTGGTTAATACGGTGAAACCCCGTCTCTACTAAAAATACAAAAAACTAGCCGGGCGAGGTGGCGGGCGCCTGTAGTCCCAGCTACTTGGGAGGCTGAGGCAGGAGAATGGCGTGAACCCGGGAGGCGGAGCTTGCAGTGAGCTGAGATCTGGTCACTGCACTCCAGCCTGGGCGACAGAGGAGACTCCATCTCAAAAAAAAAAAAAAGTTTTAAAAATGCAGAAAAGAAACTATAAAAAGATTAATGTGGTAACCCTGTTGTGTGTTGACTAACCCATTACACTTAGTTTATTGTTTTACAAACTTACCTGCCAACACATTAGTGGGCCTTGAATTAACATAATAAGTCACAATCAACAAAAGTTTTAAGTAAAACGGACTAAAATAGAAGAGTTTTAGAGTATATCAAATGTATTTGAAACATTTGTTTCATTCAAAAAATGTGAAAGCACACACACACGCCCCTTTATATGTATGTCCTGGATCATGATTGCAAAATGGAATTCTGACTGAGGTTACGGTAAAAAAAAAAAAAAAAAAAAAAAAAAATCGGCCGGGCGCGGTGGCTCAAGCCTGTAATCCCAGCACTTTGGGAGGCCGAGGCGGGTGGATCATGAGGTCAGGAGATCGAGACCATCCTGGCTAACATGGTGAAACCCCGTCTCTACTAAAAATACAAAAAACTAGCCGGGCGTGGTGGCGGGCGCCTGTAGTCCCAGCTACTCGGAGGCTGAGGCAGGAGAATGGCGTGAACCTGGGAGGCGGAGCTTGCAGTGAGCCGAGATCGCGCCACTGCACTCCAGCCTGGGTGACACAGCGCGAGACTCCGTCTCAAAAAAAAAAAAAAATCTTGAAAACCACTACCATAAATACCGATGTCTCTTTATATATATTGTTCAGTGTTCAGATGCACACATTTGATGATGTTTGTCCACATGATTGAGATAATGAGATCATTTTCTTCAGTCGAGATTCCTGAATGAGATGTCCAAATACCAAATAGGAACGTTAAAAATGTCTCAAATGCAAGGCAATAAACAATAAGAATTTTATTTTTTTCTTAATTTTAGAAAACAATGCTCTATCAGAGAATTTCTCAAAATCCCAAAAACCATAGCTTTAATGAAATACTCATCTTATATCAAGAGAAAAACAACAAATGTAGGCTGCCCAAAGGACATTCATTAACTTGAAGGGAATAATAACTTTGAATCCAAAAGAAAGTCACGAAGTTATGGGAGATACAGGATGTTCCCAAACTGGTAGTGTGGTTTTAAGTTTTAACGTCTTTAGAAGCGTAAATGATACAAATTTGCAACTAATTTTTTGGAATTTTAATCATTTACATTTCTTCAACATTCATTTAGCTTTGCGGATTTAAAAAGTTAATTTTTCATTTTAAGTTTTTCGTTTCAGTTCCTCTGGAAGATGGCGACCATTGAAACAATACCTTAAAATTCAAAAAGATTATACAAAATTAACAAACCTAAATGAGTACCTAAATTTAGAGAGTAAAACTTTTGTGTTAATTTGTACATTTGTAACAGTAATCCTTCTGAAGCTATGAACACCCTGTAGAGGGGAAGGAAACCAGGTTGCTCTTCAAGTATGATCTGGGTGAAGCCAAGCCTCAGAGAACCCTTGGAGAGTCGGATTTCACCACTGTGGGAAAGAGTTAGTCCATGGGGTGAAACCAAGGTGCTTTGTGCAGCAGGGTGCTAATGCCAGGCTGAGACACAGTTCCAGGGAAGTGCTTTCGCTCTTGCAGGCAGAACCTGTGCCGGACAATGAGTTGTCTCTGAAAGTGCCTTTGCCCCCGAAGAGCAGCAGCTGGGTGGACCTAGCAGCTCCTTCTGAGCTTCCCAACTGTGCCCTCAGGCCCTTTCCTGTCTTCAGGGCCTCAGATTTTCCTGAAATGATTGTTTACTTGAGAGATTCCTTAGAAAGACCTGAGTGAGTTCTTTAAAGCAGTCTTTTATTAAACATTTTACATGTGCTTTTAAGGAACTGTGAACACGTTTTCTTTATTAGCTTTTGTAATCAGGATGTCTGCTATATAGAATCTTTACTTTATTAGACATTTAAAAAAAAATCGATGGTGTCCATATTCTTTAAGGATGATGTGTTTGGGGGGAAATTTTAAAATAATTTGCTTGATAGTGAAGATGAGATACCTGGTGTTCTCACCTAGGTATAAGTGTTAAAGTGTGTGGTTTTGCTCATTTTTAAAAAACTATCATGTTTAATTGTTCCAAAACTAGTCACTAGTGTCATCTTCTTGCTAGTGCATGGCCTTTCAGATTATATATATGTACGTGTGTTAACATATATATAATTTTCAAATTACATACATATATACACACATACACAAATTATATAAATATATAGAAAAACAATTCTAACATTGTATATATATTAAGTATGTGAAATTTGAAAATTAGTACAAGAAAGTATATTGAAGATATTACAGATGGTAGCACTTGTAACAACTTACATTTATTTCTAAATAAGTAAATTATAGTTCTTCAATATTGTGTTTGATCATTGGGATTTTCATAAATTATTTTTATTCTACAAAATAAAATATTAACCTGAATAGTATCAAATTATAGCTATTCATGTTTGTTATAATATATTTTTAGCAATTTTTGCTCACTTGAAAAAAATCCTTACTTCATATTTCAGACTCTCACTTTTTGTTGTGTGATGGTTACAGTTGTAGAAAGTAGCACTGTTGGCTTCCAGACTAATTAGAACATGATGAATTTTGAGGCCCATGCCAAATAGAACATTTTGTCTTTAGAACATTAGGTATAGAATGCCACATATTAGTGTGGTAGTTTTCCTTTGTGATTTATCATAGATGTAATGTTCTTTCAATTAAAAAGTGCAGTTCATTGTATTAAGTCATTCTCCTACCTAGAGTGTATTGGACAAATTTCATATATACTTTTCAATTAGTAAGAACAGCAAATATTTCAGCAGTCACCAATCTGATACAGGTCCTCACTGTTGAATCAGCTCTGCCCATCGGTAAATGATGTTTGAGGCTTGAACTTTTCGCTGTACTTCCAGTTCCATCATTACCTACGTGTAGCACACATGGTCTGCAGCAGTCTTCTGAACCATTGAAAAATTAAGGATTTGCTTTTAAATGAACTATCAAAGAATCCTTGCTGGAAGGATTGTGTATTTGAATTGCTGTAGCTGTATTTTGTTTAATTTGGTTTTCCTTACATAGGAAACCTGAACCAGAACAGTAGCCATTGATTCTACAAATTCTGGTAGACGTATCACAAAGCCTAGGATGGCAAATAGTTTTATGCCAACTCCAGTAGATTTTGGTGACTGTTAGGGCTGATGTGTTTGGAAGTATTACAAGGCCAGATCTCTGAGGTTAGCAGTAAAAAAATTGTGATTGATTAGTAATGTCTGCTATGGAGGAAGTATAAGAGTATGATGGGCCAAATGTCATGCATTTTTTCACTCTGTGCCCATACCAAAGGAAGACTAAATTTTGAGGATAGTATCCCATTGAATTGCCTTTGGCTTTATGCTTCCTGTTTTTGAAGGAGTACTGTACTTGCTCTGAAGATATGTTAATGTTATTTTTAACAGTTAACCAGGAAATTTATTTGTAAATCAAAGAGACTACAAAAGAGTGTTTCTTGATTGGCAGGTTTAGTGTAATACCACATAAAACAAAGCATACAATGAACTTCTTTTTTTATTATACTTTAAGTTATGGGATACATGTGCAGAACGTGCAGGTTTGTTACATAGGTATACACATGGCATGGTGGTTTGCTGCACCCATCAACCCGTCATCTACATTAGGTTTTTCTCCTAATGCTATCCCTCCCCTAAACCTTTACCACCCGACAGGCCCCAGTGTATGATGTTCCCCTCCCTGTGCCCATGTGTTCTCGTTGTTCCCACTTATGAGTTCCCACTCCAACTTATGAGTGAGAACATGTGGTGTTTGGTTTTCTGTTCCTGTGTTAGTTAGATGAGAATGATGGTTTCCAGCTTCATCCATGTCCCTGCAAAGGACGTGAACTCATTCTTTTTTATGGCTGCATAGTATATGTGGTGTATATGTGCCCCATTTTCTTTATCCAATCTGTCATTGATGGGCATTTGGGTTGGTTCCAAGTCTTTGCTCTTGCAAATAGTGCTACAGTAAACATACGTGTGCATGTGTCTTTACAGTAGAATGATTTATAATCCTTTGGGTATATACCCAGTAATGGGATTGCTGGGTCAAATGGTATTTCTGGTCCTAGATCGTTGAGGAATCACCACACTGTCTTCCACAATGGTTGAACTAATTTACACTCCCACCAACAGTGTAAAGCATTCCTATTTCTCGACATCCTCTCCAGCATCTGTTGTTTCCTGACTTTTTAATGATCACCATTCTAGCTGGTGTGAGATGGTATCTCATTTATGTGGCCAAAAACATATGAAAAAAAGCTCATTATCACTGATCATTAGAGAAATACAATGAACTTTTTAATTGTCTCTTTTGGTTTTCTGAGTCCTGAGACTATGAATATATACATCACTAATCGTAATGTAAAAATTGATATGTCAAAATGGTTGAAACTTTTAGAAAAACATGCTAGGTTTTCAGAATAAAATTATAAACAATATTTTCTATTACATGTTAAATGCTAAAGTTTCTATTACATGTTTATTTGTGAAATTTATCATTTGCCTTATTGTCTACTCTGTTTCTTAATTACAATACCCATCTTCTCAGAAAGCTTTGGCCAGCCCATTTACATGAAGAACGGGAAGGAAGTAGATTGTATATAAGAGCATAGGGCAGATGGTGAGTCACAGATAAGCTCATCTTGAGTCTCCTAAGATAGGAAGATAGAAGAATTTATAAATTTATAAATATTAAGAATTTATAGAAATTTATAATTTATAAATAAAATGGCCAAGAGTGCAGATTTGCTGCTTGAAGTTCTCCAGAGCCTGTGTTTCTTATTTCAACAAGAAGAATTGAATCTTCTGTCAGTCAATTTGATTGGACTCCCTTGAAACCTGTCTGTGACAGAAGGTCTGAATAGTGTTCCCTTCCATTATTACTCAACTGTCTGCCAAACATGGAAGCTCATAATTACTTACATTGCAGTAAGTGACTATCAGGTCCTCAGGAGTTAGGGATGTGAAGAAAGAGATCTTTTGTACAGTTGGTGTTGGCATTCTTTCCATACAGAGATGAATCACCTTCTTCAACAAGTCCAGGACTTGACTTTTCCAAGATTGGCAGAGAGAGTAGGAGGAGATAATTGGCTTTGTGTAAAAGCCCCTTGCAGAGTTGACATTCCTTTTTAGGGGTCAGTAGTCTCCAGGACAAAAGGAATTGTGGCCAGATGAGTCTTTAGGGGATTCTTGTAGAAGTTACTGAATGCTAGATTCCTATAGATGTTTCAAGATGTTGCCATTCAGGTAGCTGGGATATATGTTGTTTTGTCCGTCAGTAATTGAGTTTAGTACTCTCTGGAATGACGAGTAGACTAAGAGGGTCTCAAAGATCCTCAACATTTTTATTTGTCCTGGCATGTATAGACACAGTAGTATTGATATAACATAGCAGGCAAAGTATGAACCTTGGTGGATAGACTGGAGTATAAATATGGGTGTCCCCACTAGTTAAGTGATAAGATCTGGGAAAAAAATTGCTTAATTTTTCTGAGATTCAATTTCTAATTCTGTAGAAATGTTTTTAAGGAAAATTTCCTACCCTGTAGGACTATGAAGACTAAGAATACCTGAAAGAGAAAAGAAACTGTTCTTAGCAGAGGCATGTCTTTGGTCTGAAGGTTTTGAGGGTCTGCCTGGCTTCCAGGCCATATTCTTCTGGTTGTAGGGACAGGAAAGAGCAGAAGAAGGGAGGAACAAAGGGAGGCCTCAGAAGAATATCCATGGCTTCTCTAATCATAAGGATTGTTTCTAGGCTTTTATTTTTAGAACAAAATAAGTCTTTCATTTTGTAAATCTTGGATAAAGTGGAGATATGCAGGCTGATGGTAGTTAGGAAATTTCACAAGTTGAACAACCATATGCATGAGATGCTTTTGTGGATTAACAGCAGACTAGAGAGGGTTGATCTGCCAAGGCCCTCTGGCTCTCTGCCTCAGTCCTTTCTGTGGATGTTGTAAGGGACACCATGAAGATATGGATGACATGCTTACCAAATGTTCAGGGGTCACAAAGCTGGGAAGGAGAGCCAAAATGCTCCACTACAGACTGTGGATTTAGAGAGATCTTGAGGGACTGGAATGGTGAGTCCAAATCAAGAAGGCCTGAAAGAGGATTTAAAACCACAACATTGCATTAGATACAACATGTTGGAGGCCTAAATTCTGAAAGACTGTCAATTATCAATTTAGGATGCACTGATAAGCATGTAGATACCTTAACCCCTACTGTAGCTTTAAGCTCCATTAAAATAATGGTTCTCAAACTTGAGCTGCATTATAATCACCTGGAGAGCTCGTTAACATACAGATTGCTGCATCACATCCCCAGAGTTTCTGACTCAGTCAGTCTAGGGTGGAACTGGTGAATTTACATGTCACACAATTTCCCAGGCGATGCTGATGCTCCTGGAAACTTCTACTTTCTACAAACCACTGCATTAGAAGAACAGTTCTACTCCAATCTGGGAGGTAATACGTTTATTGTAATCTGCTGAAGTATTGTAGCAATTTTGGGTCCCATTATTTCAGTCAGAACAAAATCCAGAAGATGTAGAAAATTCAGGCAACCAGTTAATATTAAGGACCATTGAGGAAAGAGGAATACATGGAGAAGAGAAAAACTTAAGAGATGTGTAGCAGCCTTCAAACACTTGATAGATTGACATGTTGAAGTGTCTTAGTTAAAAGTCTTGGCCAGGTGTGGTGGCTCACACCTGTAATCCCAGCACTTTGGGAGGCCAAGGCAGGGTGATCACTTGAGGTCAGGAGTTCAAGACCAACCTGGCCAACATGGTGAAACCCCATCTCTACTAAAAATAGAAAAATTAGCCAGACGTGGTGGCACATGCCTGTAATCCCAGCTACCGGGGCGGGGGGAGCTGAGGCAGGATAATTGCTTGAACCTGAGAGGCAGAGGTTGCAGTGAGTTGAGATCGCACCATTGCACTCCAGCCTGGGTGAAGAAGTGACACTCTGTCTCAAAAAAAATATATATCTCTACACTGGAGCCAGATAAACCTGGCTTCGATTCACAGTTCTGCCATCCTTTTATATCTCCAACAAACATTTCTATGGGGCTTATTAAGTACCAGGAACTGTTCCAAGTACTTTACATATGTTAACCTATTTAATCCTCATAACAGCCTTCAAAAGTAGATTTAGAGAGGTTGAGCAACTTTCCTAAGGTCACATAGCTAGTACATGGTGGAACTGGGATTGGAATCCAGGCAGTCACGTGGAGTATAAGTTCTTAAATACTCCATCACACTACCTGTCCACTACTGGCTCCTCGCCAGTTGTTGACTTTGAGTCCTTAATAACATCCTTAATGTTTCTGTGACTCAGTCCCTTCATCTTCAAACTAGTGACAATTTGTTTCTCATAAATTGTTCAGAATAGTCAGAGAGTATTTGTCATGTACCTACCTAGTGTCTAGTGTTTAGAGTTCTGTGATATTCAAGCAAAGCTAGGAGCAGTGGGTAAAGTTAATGTGAGTCACATGACTCAAGGGTAACAAAATCAATCAGTGACAGGATCCAGCTAGGTGCCAGGTGTTCAGCTTTGGGAATATTTCTTAGATTCCAAATGACCCTCTAGAAGGACAGTCACGGATGGCACCTAGAGAAGGAAACTGGACTAACTAACCTTCTGACTTTAAAATTCTACACTATGGAAAACATCGACTTCATTCATTTGGAGTGTCAGTCTTCATCAGATTGTTCCATTGTTTACTTTTGCTCACTTGAAGCTTTATGTAGGTTCTAAAAGATTATGTCTGTTACGGTTAAAGCAGGTATAAAAATAAGTTACCCAAACTGTTTTCCATTCTTTACTCATACCTCACTCTTCACCAGCACAGACACCTGCTCATAGTTTGTTGCTCTTGAACACTTTTCTCGAAATAAGTTAATAAAATGTATTCTTATATCCAGTAGCTATTTCTTACCTGGTTTTCTTACACCTCATTGTAGTGTAGCTTGATTTTTGCATGTATCTGACACCATTGTATTTTAAAGCAATAGTAATCGTTTTCATAGATATTTCATTATACTCTTCAGAAGTAGGTTGAATGCTTCCCCTGATTTACGAATTTCAAGTAATGAAAACTTCTGAGATATAGGAAGACATCTGAGGGGAAAAGCTTGTCTAGGGTTCCCTGGCTTGTTGGGGAGTCTTACAGTCAAGGATAGGGCTAATGTTGATGCTAAAGGCATCAGTGGAGTTTACTGAGGTGTTTTCCCAGCTCCTGGGTGGCTCCTGTGCATATGAGCAACTCCCTTAATGGGGCTACCTTAGGAATTAATTAATAACTCATGAACCTATGGAGTATATTATATGCTAGAAATTGTGCTATGAGCCCAGAAATCCAAGATGGATCCAGCTGGTTCTGGAGTGAAATAGATGTTTTCATAGGCAATTAAAGAGGCAGGGAATACCTGCTTTGATAGAGGGAAACCCTGTCTTCTATGACACATCTAAATCGGGGTATCTACTGAGGAGATCAGGGAAAACATTGCAGTGGAGGTGATACTCAATCTGTTTTGAAGAATTAGTAGTAGTAGTCAGCTGGGCAAAGGCATGGGGATGTGTCTGTGTGTCTGTGGGTGTGTCACTGGAGTGTGGACCTCAGATGTATAGGCATACCTCATTTTATTGGACCCCGCTTTACTGTGCCTCACAGATATTAATTTTATTTTTTTTTTTACAAACTGAAAGTTTGTGGCAACTATGTGTCAAGCGGATTTATTGGTGCCATTTTTCTAATAGCATATGCTCACTTATCTGTGTCATATTTTGGTAATTCTCACAACATTCAAAATATTTAAGTTCTTATTGTGTCTGTTATGGTGATCTGTGATCAGTGATCTTTGATGTTACTATTGTTATTGTTCTGGGGCAGTACAAACGACACCCATATAAGATGGCCCACCTAATCAATAAGTGTGTGTGTCTAGCTGCTGCACTGACTCACTGTTCCTCCATCTCTCTCCCTCTTCTCAAACCTCCTTATTCTCTGAGAAACAGCAATGCAGAAATTAGGCCAGTTAGTAACCCTACAATAGCCTCTAAGTGTTCAAGTGAAAATAAGTGTTGCCCATTTTTTAAACTTTAAATCAAAAGCTAGAAATGATTACACTTAGTGAGGAAGGCATGTCAAAAGGTGAAAGAGGTCAAAAGCTAGGCCTCTTGTGCCAAACAGCCAAATTGTACAGGCAAGGGAAGAGTTCTTGAAGAAAATTAAAACTGGTACTCTAATGACCACATGAATGATAAGAAAGTGAAACAGCCTCATTTCTAATGTGGAAAAAGTTTTAATATTCTGGGTAGAAGATCAAACCAGCCACAACATTCCCTTAAGCCAAAGCCTAATCTACAGCAAAGCCCTAACTTTCTTAATTCCATGAAGGCTGAGAGAGGTAAGAAAGTTGCAGAAGAAAAATGTGAAGTTTACAGAGGTTGGTTCATGAGGTTTTAGGAAAGATGCTGTCTCCATAACATAAAAGTACAAGATGAAGCACCAGTGCCAATGTGGAAACTGCAGCAAATTATCCAGAAGATGTAGCTAAGATAATTGATGAAAATGGCTACACTAAACAACAGATTTGCAATGTAGACAAAACAGCCTTCTGTTGGAAGAAGAGGCCAATATAGGACTTTCATAGCTGGAGAGGAGAAGTCAATGTCTGGTTTCAAATCTTCAAAGGACAGACTGGCTCTTTTGTTAGAGGTTAATGCGGCAGATGACTATGTTGAAGTCAATGCTCATTGCCATTGTGAATACCTGAGGGCCCTTAAGAACTGTGCTAAATCTACTCTGCCTAGGCTATATGAATGGAGCAACAAAGCCTGGATGATATAGCACATCTGCTTACAGCCTAGTTTGCTGAATATTTTAAACTCTCTCTAGAGACCTACTACTCAGAAAAAACACATTCCTTTCAAAATATTACTGCTCACTGACAATGCATCTAGTCACCTAAGAACTGTGATGAAGATGCACAAAGAGATTAATTTTGTTTCATATCTGCTAACACAACATTCATTCTGAAGCCTATGGATCAAAGAGTAATTTTTACTCTTTTTGTCTTATTATCTAAGAAATACATTGCTTAAGGCTATAGCTACATAGATAGTGATTCCTCTGATTGATCTGTGTAAAGTAAATTGAAAACCCTCTGGAAATGGTTTACCATTCTACATGCCAATAAGGATATTTGTGATTCCTGGGAGGAGGTAAAAATATCAACATTAACAGGAGTTTGGAAGAAGTTGATTCTAACCCTCACAAATGACTTCTTCTGAAGTTTGACTTTAGAGGAAGAAGTAACTGCAAATGCTATGGAAGTAGTAAGAGAACAAGAATTAGAAGTGGAGCCTGAATATGTGACTGAATTTCTGCAATCTCATAATGAAACTTTTATGGTTAAGGAGTTGCTTCTTATGGATGAGCAAAGAAAGCGGTGTCACTTGAAATGTAATCTACTCCTGGTGAAGATGCTGTGAATATTGTTGAAGTGACAACAAAGGATTTAGATTATTCCATAAACTTAGGTGATAAAGCGGTGGCAAAGTTTAAGAGAACTGACTCCAATTCTGAAAGGAGTTCCACTGTGGGCAAAATTCTATCAAACAGCATCATACGCTACAGAGAAATATTTCATGAAAGAAAGAGTTCATTGATGCAGCAAACTTCATTATTGTCTCATTTTAAGAAATTGCCACAGCCACCCCACCCTTCAGCAGCCATCACCCTGATCAGTTAACAGCCATCAACATCAAGACAAGACGCTTCACCTGCAAAAAGATGATGACTCACTAAAGGTTCAGATAATCATTAGCATTTTTTCACAATAAAAAATTTTAAATTAACATATATGCATTGTTTTTTAGCCATAATGCTATTGCACACTTCATAGATACACTACAGTATAAACACAAGTTTTATATGCCCTGGGAAGCAAAATTCATGTGACTCACTTTATTGCAATATCTGCTACTGCAGTGGTCTAAAATCATACCTGCAGTATCTCCGAAGTGTGCCTGTAGTTGAGATTGGAGGGTACTCTAAACAAGAATTAGGTAAATGTGTGCATACTGAACACGGAAGTCATCAGAACTTCTTCCCCACTGGGTTTCCAGAACCCTACTATCCAAGCCTTCACTCTCCAGGCGGTAGTTTGAAAATAAGTCTTCCAAGGGAAATTTGAATAGCCCAAGTGATAAAAACTAAGGATGATGAGTTGAGGGTGCCCTCAATTCTGCCCAACCATATCAATCTACAGGTAAAAGATAAAACTGAGAAAATCTCCCAGAAAGAAGGAAAAAAAATGGAGATGGTAAATAAGAGGAAAACAAACAATAAAACCCAAGATAATCAAATGACTAGTTTTGGCAGCCCTACATCTTAATAAGAGAAATATCAGGAAGGGAGAACAGAAAAAAAAAAATAGAAAGAAGAAAGTCATTTACAGACTAATTCGGAAGGCTGCATGTGTATGTTGGGCACAGAGGAAAACCAGCTGAAAGCTTATTCTCCATAGTGGGGAGTAAATAGATAATGCCTAAAGCTAAAATATCACATAATTTAGTCATGCTATTAGGGACATGGAGGTAAAGACTCCCTTCTCATAAATAAAGAGCTTAGAGTGGTTATCTCTAGGAAGGAAGAAATGGAAAGGGGAGATGGGAGAGTAGTTCTTCATAACAAATTTATAAAATTATTTGACATTTTAAATTATGTGAAAGTATAAATTTAATAAAAATAAGGACCAAAGCCAATTTTTAGTCTGTTTAAAGAGCAGACTAGATGTAAATGTGGAAAAAAACTTCTTGAACTTGAAGATAGTGCTGATGAAATCACCTAGCATACAGTCAGGACATAGAGGTTCACATTAAAGGAAAATTACAGGCCGGGCGCACTAGCTCATGTCTGTAATCCCAGCATTATGGGAAGCCAAGGTGGGCGGATCACTTGAGGTCAGGGGTTTGAGACCAGCCTGGCCAACATGGTGAAACCCCATCTCTACTAAAAATACAAAAATTAAGCCGGTCATGGTGGTGCACGTCTGTAATTCCAGATACTTGGGAGACTGAGGAGGGAGAATCACTTGAACCCAGGAGCTGGAAGTTGCAGTGAGCCGAGATAGTGCCACAGCACTCCAACCTAGGCGACAGAGGGAGACTCAGTCTCAAAAAATAATTCTAAACCCCAAGCACATTCCCACTTCAATGCATCCTGATGAGAATAAAACCAATCAAATGTAATGGGGTTGAAGTAGAGATAGCATTACTTGCAAAGAAATCACAATTAAATAGCCAGCTAACTTCTCATTAGCAATAATAGATGCTAGATACCAGCAGAATGTGTTTTTCAGAATCCTGAGAAAAATCATCAACCCAAAATCCCATACTGGCTAAAATATAATTCAAAACTAAGGATGAATTAAAAATTGATTCAGATAAATAAGACTGAGCTAACTAATCACTCACAGACCCTTGCTGAAATAACTACTAAAGAATTTATTTGAATGAGAAGAGAATTAAACCAAGAAAGAAGATGTAGGTTGCAGGAACAAAAATAGTGAGTGAAGAATTTTATAAACATAATGGGAAATCTAAATAAGTGCTGTTTGTAAAATAACAACAGTAACATTAATAGTAACTATTTTTCGTGGATATTTATTTAAAAAAATACAGAACTTAACTACTATAACAGCATGGAGTAAGAGAGAACTGTAAGTAATAATTTCCACAGTCTCTATTATTTTAAAGAATGATAAAAATGATGATTTTCTTTAGATTTTGGTTGGTTTACAAATTTAGAAATAATCTCTACAGAAATAAAATGTTTGACCTCCAAACCTGTAGAGGAGAATAAATTCAATAATCAATTCAATAGAGATCAGGAAAGAAACAAATACAAAAATGTGTGATCAACAGAAAACAATAACAACAAATAAGACAACTGAAATGAGTCCAAATATATATTTAATCACATTAAAAGTAAATGAACTAAATTCTTCAGCTTAACAAGAAAGACATCTAGATTTCATAAAACCCATAATCCAGGTATATACTGTCTACAAGCATCAGACCTAAAAATAGTAACTCAAAAAGTTTGAAAGTAATTAGATAGAAATAGCTGCGTTGGATAAATACTAATTAAAATAGAGCTAAAATGGCAACATTCTTATTAGACAAAATAAAATATTAAGTCAAGATCTTAGAAAGACTGTCATCACCATTGATTATTTAGGCTAAAGTTTAATGACATAGACTTATTTTCATCTGTGCATTTGTGTTGTAATGTGCCATATTAACCAAGCTAATGCAACCATTTCTTAAGGGTGTTCTTGCTGCATTTTCAAAGTGTCGATAACTCTTACAAAGGGGATAGCATTTAACAGATTACTGCATCAGTGTCATCAGTGGTGGCACTGTGATATAAATGAATAGTTCTGCACTCATGGGTGTTCATTAATACTTACAGAATAGTTGGCAATGCTTGCTGATAGACTGCTTTCAAGTCTATCTTTCTAATTCCTGGGAAATAGTTTGTCTACCATGAGACTCTAAGTCCAAATCAAGTATACTTTGAAGCAATTTCTAATCACAGTGAAAATTCCCCAAGCAGCATATTTTATTTTTAAACTTGCTTCATGTAGCAGTAACATAATTACCTGTGCCTCTGAAAAATACAGTATCCAGGGGGTCTTTGAAAGATTATTATCAAATTTAGGCTGGATGGGGTGGCTCACGCCTGTAATCCCAGCACTTTGTGGAGGCTGAGGTGAGCCCGAGAGTTCAAGAGCAGCCTGGGCAACATAGGGAGACCCTGTCTCTACAAAATAATAGCAATCATAACAATAAAGAAATTAGCCAGACGCGGTGGCATGTGCCTGTAGTCCCAGCTACTTGGCAGGCTGAGGTGGAAGGATGGCTTGAGCCTAGGAGGTCGAGGCTGTAGTGAGCTATGATCACACCACTGCATTCCAGCCTGGGCTATAGGATGAGACTCTGTCTCAAAATAAAAAGATTATTATCAAATTTAGAAATGAAATGGTGTGAAGAGAAAAGCCGTTCCCCGCTCCTTTCAACACTTTTTCTAGTAACAAAGTTACATAGAAATCTTAATCCCTTAACATTCTGTTAAGGTTTCAGATATTTCTTCCTTCTTCCTTAACCAGCCCTGGCTACAGGAAACAATACTGTCTTACTAATCAGGCCAAATCAATCTCTTTGTCAATAGCAGAGCCCAAATAGATACTGTCGAATGAGTTTCCCCTCTGTCCAGGAGGGAAGCCAAGTTGTGTGACCCTACAGCAGTGACAGGAGTGGGGTTACATGGAGTGGGTGGAAAATTGCTCTTGCTCATGTATAGAAGCAGATCAGCCTTTGGGTACTAGCTCCACGCAGCTGGGTGCCTTGCCCAGAAGAGGGTGAGTTTGGTAGCCTGAGAGACTAAGTATTTTTCCCAGGCTTCTGGGTCACTGCTGCCATCTTTCAATGCCATTTGAAAAGCACCTCAAGGAAACTCCTCACTAGCATCTGAAGAGCCTACTGGCTCCAAGGGGAAGAATCTGGGCGGAGCAAAGGAAGGATTTTCTCCCCTCTGTATGTTGCAAGGACAATGGAAAGTAGGGTTTTACGCATTCATTTTAAACAGAGAACCAAAAGGTAGCAGTTTAAAACATGCTTTGTTCTGTTTTGATTTGGAGCTCCAAGTAAACTGATTTCTTTACTATATATTACCACAGAACAAATTTAATCACATAGATATTTTTCTAATATGTAATAGTTTACAACAGGGCTATGACCTCAGCAATGTGTTACTCCTGAAATGCGGTGAGTAATAGAACCAACTTAATTTGAAGGACTACTTGTCTGAATTTTCTTAAAAACTCATCTTTTTCTCATAGCAAGAGAAATGCAATTCTAGAATGTAAGACTGGAGAGATACATAGAGATCATTTAGCCAAACCTTCTTAATTCTAAGGAACAATATCTGGCCCAAAAGAAAGGTGGTAACTTGTCTAAGGCTATCACTTAAAGGTGCCTGTGTCTTGGGCTCAAGCCCAAGTCTTTGCCATCTGGGGTCCTTTTTGGGATAACATGCTGCTGAAAAGTTCTTTTTTTTCTTTAACCATTATGTTCTAATGCTTTTTATTATTATTCTGGTGATGAAAGTAGTGAATGCTTATTTTAGAAACTCACCTATTGTCTTGTCACCCACCGTTGAAATGTTTGTGTATTTCCTTCTAGGCAGTTTTCTGTGCTCATCATTGTACAAAAACAGGATCAGGCTTTACATAATTTTGTGGACATCCTTTTTCACTAAATGTATCATGAACATTATTCCATGTCATTGAATATTATTCTGTAAAATGATTTTTAATAGTTGCATGGCAATCTGTGCTATAGATGTGCCATGATACCTAATAAGTCTCATTGCTGACCATTTGGGAAAACAGTTTTTTTAACACTAAGATGTTGTCTTGAACGTAGCTGACAATAAATTCATGCTTTTTTTTGTATGCTGTATGACATGACCCCTTAGTATAGACATCATAGTCATTCTATAATTTAGGAAATTCTTGGAAGACCAGAGAATATTTAAAACCCTAAATTATTTCATTTCACTAGATTAGTTGGCTTATAGTTAATGCAAACAAAATCAGATCACTTTTAAGGAACAAATCTGTTAAGCTTTGACTTGGTCAATGATGGATTAATCATTAAGTTAATTAGCCACATCTCTATTTTATTAGCCAGCTGCAAGAAGAGTTAGAATAATCTGACTTAACTTGGCAGATAAGTCCTCTGCCTTAACAACGTATTTTATAATGCTAATAAAACAAGTAATACTAAGAGTAGCAGCTACTGTTTATTGAGAGTATACAGTATACCAGCTATGTACCAATATCTTGATAAACATTACACTTAATTCTCACAACACCCCACTGAAGTAAGTGCTACTTTTATCTTCACTTTATAAAGGGAAAAAACCTAGCTCAGAGAATTTAAGTAACTTGCTTGAGGTGGCACAGTGAGTAAATGGCAAACTACAGACTTGACCCCAGGCCTGCCTCACTTCAAAACCCAAGTCTGTAGCCAACCTCTCCAAAGTGATGCTGATGAATTCTTTTTTCTTAATGACTCATATTCCTTTATTAGTAGTGGTTCTTGACCTTTTAGGGATTGCAGAACCATTTAAGAGTCTGTACTGTTGCCTAGACTGGTGTGCATAAAAACATATGTAAAATTTTGAATTAAATTTTAGAGATACATAGCCTTTGGCCTGCAAACCCCTACAATTGACCAGTGAGGCTCTTATACTTTTGGGGGCTTTACAACTTTCCAAGCTTTTGGAATCTTCTGCTAAAATGCAAATAACCCTATAAGAGTTACATGAAGTTACATAACCCTATAAGAGAACGCATGACATGCTTATCAACTAAAATTGTGACATTTTGTCTGGAGCAGAAGCTTAGTAAATAGAAACTAAGATTCCTGGAAGCATTTCGTACAAATTTTACCTTTTCCCCATCTTTTCTATGACCAGGCAGTTCTGGATGAAACCTCTAAAAATTTTAGTAACTGACATTCAGTCATAACTGCAGTATAACTCTAGAGCTACGATCTCACAGACAAATAATTCTGTGAGATAGCCAATCATTACGTAGTGAATTATAAAGTTAAGCTTTTGTGTTCTCTTCCCTTCAATTACAGTAGATTAAAGGAATGAAAGAAAATTGTTTAAATATTAGTCTGTACAACATGTTAAGGAAATACAAAGAAATCTGGTTCAAAAATAATAATAAAACATGAATATAACAAACCCAACACAGTGCTTTGAATATATTCTGTCACCTTTCCCACTGCTGATAAAAATAATTGAGAGTAAACTGTTTTTCAGTGCAATTTGTCTGATCATCTCTGAACTCTATGATGTTCCTGAAGATGTTTGCTTTATAATTTAAACCCATAGATTCATTTTCCCAGTGTGGTATGAAACAAGAAAAAAAATAATAATCTTCTTGTATTTTTAGAAAGATACATCTCGGATAGATAAGCCTGTCACTTTAACCTTTCCATTTTGCTGTTTAAATGACAGAGTTCACCAGATAGTACATTCTCAAAAGCCATTTAGAAAATGTGCTAAATAAAATGTCCTTAACGAGCATAGAATAATAATCTTTTAGAGGAAGTGGAAGCAAAGAAATGGGGACAGCAGGTAAAACATTAGGCACTCCCTAACCTATATGGTTTGAAGTGATTTCTTAGAATTGAATGGCTAAAATTTAACTGCTCTATTTACCAAAATGTCTTGTGAAAATATTAATAAGAACGTGATATTATGCCCCCAAAATACAAACAAATACATTTTCAAATAAAAATATTTATAAATACCTATATAAAAACTAAACCTTTGTAGATTCTGGATATTAGAACTTGAACAAATTTACAATAAAAAACAACAACCCCATCAAAAAGTGGGCAAAGGATCTGAACAGACACTTCTCAAAAGAAGACATTTATGCAGCCAACAAACATATGAAAAAAAGCTCATCATCACTGGTCATTAGAGAAATGCAAATCCAAGCCACAATGAGATACCATCTCATGCCAGCTAGAATGACGATCATTAAAAAGTCAGGAAACAACAGATGCTAGAGAGGATGTGGAGAAATAGGAACGCTTTTACACTGTTGGTGGGAGTGTAAATTAGTTCAACCATTGTGGAAGACGGTGTGGTGGTGATTCCTCAAGGATCTAGAACTAGAAATACCATTTGACCCAGCAATCCCATTACTGGGTGTATACCCAAAGGGTTATAAATCATTCTCTCCTAAAGACACATGCACACATGTTTATTGCAGCACTACTCGCAATAGCAAAGACTTGGAACCAACTCAAATGTCCATCACTGATAGAGTGGATAAAGAAAATGTGGCACATATACACCATGGAATACTATGCAGTCATAAAAAGGATGAGTTCATCTCCTTTGCAGGGACATGGATGAAGCTGGAAACCATCATTCTCAGCAAACTATCACAAACTATCCAGGAACAGAAAACCAAACACCAAATGTTCTCACTCATAAGTGGGAGTTGAACAAGGAGAACTCATGGATGCAGAGAAGGGAACATCACACACTGGGGCCTGTTGAGGGGTGGGGGCCTAAGGAAGGGATAGCATTAGGAGAAATACCTAATGTAGGTGATGGGTTGATGGGTGCAGCAAACAACTATGGCATGTGTATACCTATGTAACAAAACTGCACATTCTGCACATGTACCCCAGAACTCAGAGCATAATAAAAAATAATTAATAAATACATAAATATCCAAAAATAAAAGGAAAAAACTGAACCTTGAATTTTTTTTTCTTTTAGAATATTTATAATATTTAACATATTTGAAGGTGAAGGCCATCCTACATGGACATCTGAAGCTTTATCTAAGTATTATCTTTTCTGTAATGTGACTATTGGTTTGCAGTTTGGTTCTTCTTTTCGAATTGTGTGAGATTAATTTTCTCAGTACTTAAATCACTCCTCGGTTAAGTTGGGTGTTCATGGAGGAACATTCTTTCCTTCAGGTTGCTGATACATTTGCTGCACTGTAGGGGAAGGAGTGGGTATCTGACTTAGTCAATTTTACCATTTACAAAAAGTTTGCTGGAGGAAATTGAAACTAATAGCTAAATTGTTAGTAACCAGTGCATTAACTAGGACCCTATTGAGTGGACTGAAAGAATCAAAAATGTTTAACTGGTTGAGAGGCAATTGTTGCAAATGGGACATTCTTCAAAGCTCCTTCTTTTTTTGAATCTTCAAAGGCAATTATTCTGAATGTAAACTACGACCAAATTGCAGTCTTCTGTAAGCATTTCAGAGATTACCTCAAATATTCTTTGATTAAAAAACTCTTCTGTAGCCTTGTGTGCTTCAGAACTACCCAGTACAACAGGGTCTTCAGCCTGCTCAGGATCTCTAAAGAGAGCTTGCACATAGCCAACGAAATGTGGCTGCTTCAACTCTTAGGAACAAGAAATGATGCTGAGATAATTTGTCTGGCAGGTATTATCAGCCCACAGTGACTACTGTCATTTAGCCTCAAAATGTTTATTTTTCCTTTTACAATGCTGTGTTTCTTTAGAACCTTCCTATTCCGAGTGTGGACCCTAGGCTAGCCCCGTAGACTTCCCCTGTGGAATTGTCAGAAATGCACAATTTTAGGCCCCACCCCAGACCTGTTGGACCAGAATCTTCATTTAACAAGATGCCCAGGTGATTCATTCATGTTTGAGAAGCTCTGCTTTAAAACACTAAAGCAATTACTGAGTAATTGCTACCATCATGACTCTGAAGAGTTCCTACAGCCTTCAAATGCGTCTAACTCAACTCTAAAGGCAAGTGTCCTCACTGGGAAATCTGATCTGCTGTTTCAGAGAAGTACAGGGCAACGCAGTGTTTTATACGCCTATCTATTGATGTTTCTTGGGTTTCCCTGGTAATCTGCTGCTTAAATGGATTATTTCATGACATATTGATATTAAAACAGCTCTATTTTTAGGAAAAATAAAAACAGGAAAGGTGAAAACACTCTGAGAAAACTCTTGCACAGATACCAAAGATATAATATTTTCAGAAATGTTCTTTAAACCTATGGTTTCTGTTCGCATATCACTAGTTTGTTGCCTTTTAAGACAATGTCAGAAAAGTCCAGCTTTTTGGTCAGCTGATGAAAATAGTTTAAAAAGTGGGTATCTGTGCTGTATTTTATTTTTTAGGAAGACATTAGATTCTGAGGTCAGAGTCGGATTAGAAGACATGTATTCTCTCATTCGTCTTTTATGCATCTATACCTGCTAATCAAATGCCAAGTGTTCATTTTAATGGTCAGAATGATAAGAAGGATGGCTTAGATCAGAAGGGTCTCATGGACAAAATGCCTTTAGGGATCAAGAGGGTAAAAGAATTTAGCGAGGCTGGCCAGGAAAAGGTGAAGGGTGAGTATAGCTTGCCTAAACAGGACAGCTACCCCTTAGTATTGTCCTGTGGTAATACAGGCTTAGTTAAGGTGATTATATCTTTGTGTTTTAAGAAGAAAAAATAGAAATCTTCATTTTTGTGTGAAATCTTAAGGTTTTTAACTGTTGGCAATTAAATGAAGTTTCAGTGAATTAATAATTTCTTTCTCCCTCTCTTTTTTCTTCCCTTCTAAATATTGTGTAGTCCAATAAAGCTTAACTAGTAATACAATTAGGAGAGGTTTGCCAATTGATGACACCAAAAAGCCCTAAACCTTACAATTTACACTAATTTTATTCTCTTTTCCCTTAAACTTTTTCTAGAATGCAAAAATCAGAAATTAGATAGAATCACAGTTCACCACCTTTGCCTCTTTACTCTCTACCTAAGTTAGATGCTAACTAATGATAAAATGAAACTCTGAAAGAGAATTATTAGTAAGTTTATCTTATATAATAAGATAGCGTATAAGATATTGTATACTATCTTATACAATATTATCAGATAAGCATAAGATAATACTTATCATTCAGTAACTAGTTTGTATACTATCTTATACAAGATAATTAATACTTATCTTTATATTTTAATTTAATATTTTTAATTAAACTAATATTTTAAATTTTAATTTAATATTTTTAATTAATATTTTAATATTTAATACAAGATAATACTTGTATAAGATAGTATACAAACTAGTTACTGAATGATAGGAAGATAGTTAACCATATTTATTACTATCATTCACTATCATGTACAAAACTCTATTTCATAGTCCCATGTAATAGAGAGGAACCTGGTTGACTTTTCTTTTTTTTTTTTTTTTGAGACGGAGTCTCGCTCTGTAGCCCAGGCTGGAGTGCAGTGGCCGGATCTCAGCTCACTGCAAGCTCCGCCTCCCGGGTTCAAGCCATTCTCCGGCCTCAGCCTCCAGAGGAGCTGGGACTACAGGCGCCCGCCACCTCGCCCGGCTAGTTTTTTGTATTTCTTAGTAGAGACGGGGTTTCACCGTGTTAGCCAGGATGGTCTCGATCTCCTGACCTCGTGATCCGCCCGTCTCGGCCTCCCAAAGTGCTGGGATTACAGGCTTGAGCCACCGCGCCCGGCCCCTGGTTGACTTTTCAAGAATTTCTATCGGGTGACAACCAGAACAGATTGAATGAATGCATTTCTATAAGCTTTGTAAACATTTTCAACTTTTTTTTTTTTTGGACAAGATCTCACACTGTCATCCAGACTGGATTACAGTGTTGCTATCATGGCTCTTTGCAGCCTCTACCTCCTGGGGTCAAGCAATCCTCCTGCCTCAGCCTCCCTAGTAGCTGGGATTACAGGTGTGTGACAGCATACCCTGTTAATTTTTTTAAAATTTTCTTTTCTTAGAGATTAGGCCTCACTATGTTGCCCAAGCTGGCCTCAAACTCTTGACCTCAAGCAATACTTCTGCCTTGGCCTCCCAAAGTGCTGGGATAATAGGCATGAGCCATCATGCCTGGTCGAACTTATTTTTAAATTCTTTGCTCTGGGAATCTAAATGGACTATGTGCTTTCTTTTTTACTGGATTATGTGAGGAGATAATAGTTTGCAGAGAAATTCAGTGAAGCAGCTGATAATGTGCTTTAAAAATATATTTCAGTTGAACAATAATAGTGATGTCAAAATAGTAGCCCCACCTTCTCCAGCCTACCTAAACCAACACTGAGCATGGACACATTCACTTCTTGTCATCAGCCAGATGAAATGAAGTAGCAAAAATCCATCCTATATGTCATTGAGTCTTGTAATACAGTTCTCTTTTCTCTGCCTATTAATAAAAGACCCCACTGAATGAAGCTGGAATTCTTTTAGGCAATTTAAACTTTCTGAAATAGAGGAAAGTTGGAAAGGGGAGATAGCCAAGGAATATAGAAGTAAAAAATACTTTTGAGGTCAAATGCTTATCTGAACAGATTGGCTAGTTTGATTATTTTTAAAAGTATTATGTTGATACCAGTATTTTAATTTGAATCAAAAGTAATGATTTAACCAAAGTTATTCTTCCATTATTAACTCACAGAAACACTAAGAAATGAAATCACTTTTTCAATTCTTATTTCCCACTGATGCTGACAAAAGAAAACCTGAGATAATCAAAGTCCCACAACTAAGTAAGACCTCTCAGGATCTCAAAATCAAGTGTTTGACATAGAAGAGAAGATAGAAAAGGCATATTATCTAGGAGTGGAAAAGAATTCTTTATGCTGAAAATGTTGAAGAGAGAATTCAAAATCAAATTCAACATTCCACTTAGGAGGCTTCCATCTCTGCTTAGGAACTGAGTAATGGAGGTGATTGGTGTTAAGTGTTCAGTACCTATGAAGACCTAACTCATGAGGGAGAGACTCCAATCTAAACTTCCTACTCAATACCGTCCTTAAAAAAAAAAAAAAAAACAGTAAGTCTTTATTCCCAAAGTGACTAATACAAACCAAGCATTCGGTCAAGGGCTACTGAGGGAATGACATCAATAAAAAGCAATCACTGTGTAGACTTCATCCTTGTCAATTGTTGGTGAAAAGATATTTTGGAAAATACCATTCACTACTCTACATTTTCTATGGTGCTGTTGAAAAATAAAAAATAAAGCTTTGATCTGGAAAGCTCTGATTCTCATTCTCATTGTCTTTGTGATCTTGAAAAAGATGTTTATTCTTTCTATGTTTTCTTTTCTCTAAAATCAGAAATTACATTATCGCTTATATCTTGTCCCATGCTAAAATTCTATACATCTCATTCTAAGATTTCAACAATATCTCTAGAAAAAGACAAAAGAGACTAGGAATTATGAGAGAGAGATTATAAATTCTATATGAGGAAGCTTCATCTAAAACTTATCTTCTATCAAAAAGCAAGTTGTAGATACTCTTCAGGTAAGCCACACCTGCCTTGTAAATGCCAAACAGGTCCATTTTAAAGTGTAGTAAAAACTATATTCCATTTTATTTTTAAACAGCTTTATTGAGAATCCACATACTATGCAATTTACCCACTTAAAGTGTATACAATTGAGTGATTTTTAGTGTATTCTCAGTTTGCAACTATCACCACTATTAATTTTAGATCATTTTTATCACTCCCCTCAAAAACCTCACACTCATTAACACTTGCTCCTCATTCCCCTCTCCATCTCTGGGCAACAACTAATCTACTTTCTGTGTGTATGAATTATGAATTTTTCTATTCTGGACATCTCATATATATGGAATAATATAATATGTTTGACTTTTTGTGACTGATTTCTTTCACTAAGCATAATGTTTTCAAAGGTTATCCATGTCATACCATGTGTCAATAAAATTCATTTCTTTATATTGCTTAATAATATTTCAGATCCTTTGCCTGTTTTTAAATTATTTTGTCTTTTTACTATTGAGTTGTTTATATAGTCAAGATACAAGTTTCTTATTAGAGACATGATTTAAAAATTTTTTATTTCATTTTATATTTCCTTCTGGAATGCATTTTTTTTATTGCCATGAAAGTAGAGAGAGGGTGCTAAGATAAAATAATACAGAGGTTATTTTAGTTTAGGGAAAGGAGTCAAGAAAGTACCCTGAGACACATTGAGGATTTGATGGAGCTGTCTTGAGGGTGAGGAGAGCACTGCAGGCAGAGGGAACAGCATGTGCAAAGGCCATGAGACAGGAATGAATTTGCTGGGTTTAAAGATGGACAAGAAGGCCAGTGGAATAGAAAGACGGTAAGGTAGAGAGGGGTAGGAGACAAAGTCTGGGAAGAGGAAAGCGGCCGGTTTACATATACCTTAGAGGCCACATTAAGGAGTTTGAATTTCATTCAGAAAGTAGTTGAGTGGTTTTGTGGATTTTAGCAGCAGAAATGGCGTGATCCAAAGTAAACTTTAAGATGATCCTGCTGGCTGCTTTATGAAGATTGATGTGTGGAAATGAGGTAGAAATAGAACCAAGATAACCACTTGGGAGACCTTTGCTGTTGCTAGAGTGAACAATGACTAAAATGAGTGAGCTTGAACTAAAATGAGACAGTGGAAAACGAATTAAGGTGAATGGACTGGGGATTATCTTGGACATAGAATGTCATGGTTAAAAGTGTGTGTTCTGAAGCCAGAATGACTGGGTTATAATACTAATTTCCTCTCTTACTAGCTGTATGACCTTGGGCGAATTAATTTTCCTATGCCACCATTAAATGAAAATAATAATAGGAGCCATGATGTGAAGTTGTTATGAAAATCGAATGTGTTAATAATGCTGTATATGCATCACAAGAGTACTTGGCACATAGTGAATGATTTAATAACTGTTGCTGCTATTAATTGTTTTGACTACTGAAATAGACAAGAGTTGGTGATGGTTTGGATGGAGAAGAGGAAGGAAGTTTCAAAGACAACTGACAGGTATCCAGCTTGTGTACAAGGCACTTGGCGGTGACAGTGCCTGAGATGGAGGAAATTGGGGAGAATCAGGATTTGAGAGGAAGTTCAAGAATCTTATTTTGGAGTTGTTTGTTTGGATGGATGTGAGATATCTGAGTGGAGATGTTGGACTCAAAGTAGCATCCTGGGCCAGAGAGAGAGCTGGTATTCAAATTCAAACTGAAATATACTGGAGAAATCTGCAAAACAGCACTTAAAAGTAATTTAGCCTTGTCCTGGACCAGCCAATAGGATGCCAGAACAATTTAACAAGCCCAATTTTCTTGGGAGAGGTTGCAGATATAGCAAAAAAAGTGTGGGCATTGTCATCAAACAGGCCATCTTTTGAACTTTACCCCTCCATTTACTATTTGAGTGATCATAAATAGTTACAAGTGGGTTAGAGAGGAGGGGTCATGGACAGCCCCCAGGTGTCTGCTTGAGCACCAGGTGGTTTATAGAGCCAGTTCCTGGGATGGAGAAAAGTAGAAGGAAGCATGTTTCTCAGAGCCTCATCTTTCTCAGCAGAAGATTAGTACGCCTTCCTCATAGGTGAGGACCAAAGGAATGTACATCTGGCACATATTACAAGCTCAGTAATGATTTTCTTGGATGACTTGGACACTTTTCCCCTTCTCAGCCCTGCTGTAAGCATCTCCACCAGCCTGCCTAGATCTACTCCCATTTTAGATGAAAATGTTGGATGGGAACCATGAGGTGACAGGCCAGGGCTAGGACTAGGGTGAAGGAAGTGAGGCACGCACCTTGGGCACCAAACGGAAGGGAGTGCCAAAAATCCAAGCAGTCACAACAAATATTATTTTAATGCACTACTTTTAAAAATCAAAACTAATGCACAAATACCCATGATAAATTAAATATTGATGTTTAAATAAAGACAGAATCAGTATTACTGATTTCTCCTTTTACCTCAAGATCTCTCATTTGGTGCAGTACTGGGAAAAGGTGAAAGCTTACTCCCCAGCCCCTAAGACTCTTTCTGATTTCTTCCATAGTTGTTAGCTAAGGGCTAGTCCTCAGCCTTGTGCAATCTAGTCATCTCTAAATGCTAAAGACTTCAGAATGTGTTCTAACACCTGTGATACTGGGCATACTTGAGTTGGGGCTAGGCCCCTACCAGCCCAGCCCAGCCCCCGACCCCTGATTTTCTATCAGTTGCAACATGGAAATTGAAGCAAGATTCCCCGGTTCACCCCACGTCAGTAAACCAGGCCCTTTGACCCCTGGAAATGTTGAGCAAACACAAAGTAAAATAACCCAATGCTCTATTAAAGGCTGAGGTTTAAAGGTCAGCTTTGTGCTTATTGGCTGCAAGTCTGATTCACTCCCTAAATGACTATCAGGGAGATTTGTGCTTGCAACATGGACTGAGGAGATGAGCCTTTCCATTCAGAGTGGGGAGCTATTTGCTTTACGAGGAGCTGTCATCACCAACAGGAAAACAGGTCAGGAGCAGGTGAAAGAGAACAGAGGTCCCCGAACCAGAAATGCTTCCTTCTGATTTTGACTCTGACTTTTGAAAGCTAAAGGTACATGTAAGCCGGGCGTGGTGGCTCATGCCTGTAATCCCAGCACTTTGGGAGGCTGAGGCAGGTGGATCACGAGGTCAGGAGTTCAAGACCAGCTTGGTGAAACATAGTGAAACCCTGTCTCTACTAAAAATACAAAAAAAAAAAAAAAAAAAAATTAGCCAGGTATGGTGGCAGGCACCTGTAGTCCCAGCTACTTGGGAAGCTGAGGCAGGAGAATCACTTGAACCGGGGAGGCGGAGGTTGCAGTGAGCCGAGATCGCACCACTGCACTCCAGCCTGGGCAACACAGCGAGACTCTGTCTCAAAAAAAAAAAAAAAAGTACTTGTAGTGGCTTGTGGCTTTCAGCTCTTTCCCAGGAAAATCAGAAAATCTTCAACTGAAATAATTTGGTAATTTAGACATCATTAGTAAGTGGATAATAAATAATTAAGGACAGACTTGTCATAGCTCATATATATCACAAGGAAATATTTATGGAGTTTTGAGCTGGTGGGTCACTTTTCCTATAACAAAAGCTGGGTGTGGGAAACCAAATTTTTAAAAGTTATATTATTTAAGTATTTTTATTTCAATTTAAAGAAAAACTTGTCTAATCTTTAGAAAATTTTCCTGCAAATACAACAGACTTCATAATGCACATTTATGAGTGATTCTGAAACAATAACAAGGAAAGAGAAAGAGCTGCACGGATTAGTACTGAGCTGCTGCAGCACACTGACTGCATGTCAATGGCACTTTAAGATTGCAACATTTTGTTTGGTGACCTTCACACCAGTTGACTGTATGCACCTTAATCTCTCTCTCTCAAAAAAAAAAAACAAAAAAAAAACTGAGCCTACTATAGATTGGTCTTTCTTTTTTTAACCTCAGTTTTTCATTTACCTACACTTTATAACACCTGGTTTAATTTGTACAGAAGGATTAAGTTCATTACAAAGCTCAGAAACTCGTCTTTGAGTTTTTAGGAACAGTAAGTACAAAGGTTGTCATGAATGGAGACTGAAAGACCTCATAGGTAAATCGGGTGGTACATTTTTAAAATAAAGAGTAAATAACACTTCAGAAAAATGTAGACTATGTTCATAAATGCACAAATGGAGATAAAATGTCACTTTTTGTAATGAGGTTTCTTTCAGACTTTGACACTCATAAGTAAATGTTCAGAGGAAACAAATGTTAGGGCAAATCAGCTTTTGTAAGGGTTGCCAATGTGTAAATGTGGGATCTGCTGTACATCGTACTGCCCATTTACCTGCCTCTCTGCAGGAATTTCTTTTTGAGTATTTAGTCCTTATTTCCCAAGAATAAATACAAAGACTTTTCAGACTATGAATACATACCACATGGTCTCTAAGCTACAGTTGTGCATTATACCCATGGAAGTTTTCTTTCTTAAATATTTAAACGAGATTTTCAGTTGTATAAAATATGAATCTTAAATATTAAGTTATGATGCTTTCTTTAAGGGTGTCTAGTTTCCTTCCTTCTCTCTCCCTTCCTCCCTCTGTTTCCTTCCCAGGTAACTCCCCTCTTGTCTTCCTTCTCCCCTTCCTCCTTCTTCCCTCCTTTCCTTCCTCATTCATTCTTAAAATGTTCATTTGAATGCTTAGATGTTAGAATGTCTCATTTCTGCCCTTTTGATTATTACTTATGAATCAAAGCAGTAAGTCCCACTAAAAACTTAAGAACCAAATTAGTATCTTCTTTTTTAGCCTATTATTCATTCAAACTTAATCTTTTTTTCCCATTATTACAAGTTATTACTAAAACGAGCACAGAAAAGCATATCACTATATTGCCTCCTTTGAATTAAGATAGTCTCACATATATAGTATTTAGGGAAAAGACAGGGCTCATATTCTTTGGACCGGCTTCCCTATTTTGAAAAAATCTTCCATCACATCCCTAAACCATATGCAAATAGTCACAGAATTCGTAGACAAGCATTATGCAGAAAACCATTAACATGACTTTCAGTTTTCAAGAGAGAAAGTCAAAAATTCCACAGAAAATTAGAGCTGTTGGACTAAATGTTGGTCTATTAATAAGCAGGAAGAACAATTTCGCTGTTTTCCCTGCTGAGTTAATATATAGTACGGCTGTCTTTCCTCCAGCAGTATTCTCCAGCTGGGTTACTTCGTCCTGGGAATTTCCTCCCAAAATGCCCATTTCTGTCAACCAGCCATCAGACCCTCCTGAGGATAGTTAATATGACAGTGGCATGACATACTGAATTTTAATATGAAAATGACCTTCCCTGATGTCAGAAATGGGTCATATATATGTGAAATCCATGAAAATAGTTGAGAACAGATTTAAAATAAGGAACATTCCTTATATTGCTATACAGTGTTCACCATGCTTGTACTGAAGTATGCCTGTAAGTAGCTTGCCTTCAAGAATTTTTAATAATCATTTCTAAAGAACTGATTTTCCCTTTCATACTTTGTCTTTCATCCGCCAAATTTACAATCACCCTCTAGCCACATGGCTGCCCATCACTCCCTCTGTCAAATTCAGAATTCTGCCTTTGCCTTCAAACTCAAGCCATTCTTGCTTTGATTTCCTTCTGTCTGACATCTGTCCTTGACCTTATTTTAGCTGTTTAGTTTGCCATTCTCTGAATTCACACCTTTCTGGCCTGCTTCTGCATGGGCTTCTTTGTCATTTATTTTTAACTAGTGGCATAGAGTCCTTCCCTGTCATCCGTTGGCTTGTGCTCTTCCTCTCCAAAGCAAGTGGCAGGGGTTTTCTTTTTCTGAAAGGGCATTTCTATGTTTAAATTTTAGTTTTCATACCCAGAACTTGCTGACTCTTGAACATTTAATATACATTTAGCCAAACAACCTGAATCTGTTATAAATATTCAAAGATCAAGTTTTATATTTTTAGATGTTTTGTAATAACCTCATGACAGGTGCTTTAATGGGTTGTGTTTATGTTCAGGGAATGAACTTTTAGGTTGTCAAGGTGGGAGGTATACAAGTCTATTTTAATAAAGACCCCTAACTAAAGGCTGCTTCTCTCGCCGATGAACAAACCGGGACAAGGCCTGCTTATCTGTGTATTTTAGCTTTCCTAATTGATAGCAAGTGCCTCTGAAAACTTGTTTATATAGTTATCTAATCATTAATGACCAACATTGTACATTTCATTCTGGTTAACCTCTTTTGGGATCATTACTTTTCTCAGAGTTGAGCAGTGATCGTTTTTGCAATGGAGACTTTTAGAAGATTTTTTTAAAATAGCATTTTGATCCCTGGATTGTGTTTCTATCTGATTATGCTGATTATTTCATATATGTGAGTCTTTTTTAAAGTTAAGTTATACTTACAGTTTTGATGATAAATCGCCAATGAAAACCAAGAGAACTCAAGAGAGTCTGACCATTTCTGTACTCGGAATGTGTCAGGGGTCAGTGCTCTGCAAATGGGACATGTGGAAAGAAGGATTCATAATTCAGTGGTCACCCAACTGGTATCATAAGAGTTTGAACTCTAAAGAAGTACTTGCTTCTTGCTGACCAACAAGATTGCTACAGGTTTCAAAGAAAGAAAGAATTCGTCATCAAGGGCAGGAAGGTACTTCATAAATAATTACCAGATGAAGTCGTCGTGATGACTAGTGCTCTCTTTCCTTGAAACCTGTAGCAATCTTGATGGTCAGCAAGAAGCAACTACTTTTCTCTTTATAGTCCAAACTCCTCCAGTACCATTTGGGTGATCACTAAATTATGAAACCTTCCTTCCCCATCTCCTCCGATTTGCAGAGCACTAACCCCTGACACATTCTATGGACCAAAATGATCAGGCTCTCTCGAGTGTTCTTGGCTTTCATTGGTGATTTATTATCTAATGCCTACTCTCCCCTTCCCCTCCAGGACTCAGATCATAGAGTTTTGCTATATAGGACTTTAAATTTCCATTAAGCTTGAAATCATTCATCTCAAAGAAGAGGGTCATGGTGTCCCGATTATAAACAGGATAAATTGAAATAAAGATATCCCTCTGTCATCATGAAAACGAACAGCTGGCAGTTGAACTTATTAATATATTAACAGGACAAGATGAAACAAAGGTATTCCCTCTGTGATCAAACCCTCCCCTTACTGCAAAGAAGGGTGTAGCATGAGAAAGTTCTCTCCTAGGTTCACTGCAGGTTCACTTAGACCTGTTTGACTTGTTGAGATTATTTTAAGCTCAGGAGTTAATTTTTTTAAATGGCTAAACCTAGTTCATTGTTATAGAGTACAAAATATTCAATCATACTTAAGGGTTGTTGGGGTTTTCTCATGGTAATGCATTATAATTGATAACATTCATTAATTGCTTCAGATTTCTTCCTAATTAAATTTTAAAAATAAATGCATAGCTGCTCTTTGAAATTTGATTGATTTGACTTAAAAACTAATTGGGAAGGGGAGTCTGTGCCTGCTAATTTTATAATTAAAACATATGTTGCCAAAGAGTTTTCATCTACTTCTATTTTTTAATTCCTTCATTTCTTATAAAAATGGAGGCCATATTTGCATAACTGTGTCCCCTGTAATCATGGGAGTCTGGAAAGTTGCAAAAAATACTTTTCAAGGACAACAACTATCTTGATCTTCTGCCTATTTCCTTGTAAAGATCTCTGTGATTATTTGGGCCCACCCAAATAATACAGGATAAGCTCCCTGTCTCAAGATCCTTACCTCAATCACATGTATAAGTATTGCCATAGGAGGTAACTTATTCACAAGTTTCAGGATAAAGATATGGACATCTCTGAAGACCGTGATTCAGCCACCCACGCTCACATTATATTTCCCAGAACCATAGAAAGCACCCCACAAAGATTTGCTTAATATTGTTGAGTGATTAAATGATACGGTTTCAATAACTCTCCATGAACTATACTTGTGAAGGAGAAATAGACGTCTGATGTCACCATCACAGTAGGCATTGCAGGCATTTTCAAGAGTATACTTCTTTTTTTTTTTGAGAAAGATCTTTCCAGTGTTGATAGTGTTATGGAATGATAATTTAGCAGCAGCAGAATGCACTTTTGCAGAAACACACAAACACCATAATTCCTTTGACAATAACCCAGCATACTGACCTCTCTCCAAACCTGCTTTCTTTTTTGTTGTGGCCAGACTTTGAGTGGAAGGAAAGGAGGTTGGCAGAGGTGAGCAGGAAGAGGCCAGAGCTGAAGAAGCAGAGAAGGAATTAGCCAGATTTGATAGAGAGATGGCTTCTGGGACAATTCTTTCCAGAGGCCAAGGTGGCTGATGGGACACTCACTCCACTCATTTCCCTCTGAGATCATGCAGTAAAATTAGAGGAACATAAAAGGCAAAGGCTTCCTTACGTCCTTAGAAGGTCATGACCAGTGTATCCAGCTTCTGATTTCTCATGACAATATTGTTTTTATTCTTTCATAAATTTTATTCGGATATTCAGTGTATAAAATAAAAATCACCTAGTTTAGTATTCAGAGATAGCTGCTGTAACATTTTGGCATATTTCCTTCCAGTTTTTTTTCTCTGCATATATGGTTACATCACAGAATCACAATTATGGTCTAGACAAAGTTTTATATCTTACGTTCACTTGACTGGGAAAATTTTCTCATGACATTAAATATTTTTCAAAACACGATTTTTCAATGACGGTATAATATTGTACTTTTGGATGTACCTCTATGGTTGAATGTTTGTGCTTCTGCCTGGAATGAATGATATGGCCTTGAATAGCTTTGCATTACTTCTTTTTTCACCTTCTTAATTGTTTCTATTGGACAGTTCCTAGGAGAGGCAATCAAAGGGCATGGACGTTTTTATGATTCTTCATAGATGTGGCCAAAGCTATTAATTTACACAGCTACTGTCAGTGTCGTGACTATTTCTTCTCACATTCAACAGCATTAAGCATCAGTTTTTAAAAAAAAAAAAAATTCTAAAATTTCAAATGCTTATTGGATAATTATAAGGATGTTTGATAACTTGTTGATCTATGTTCTTTGCCCATTTATCCATTGAGATGTTAATATTTTGCTTATGAACTATCTTTGTGTGTTATGTCTCTGGAAATTCTTTTTCCAGTTTCGTGTTTGCCTTTTGAGTGTTATACTCTCTGATACATAAATGTGTTTCACCTTTGCCACTGCAGTCAAATCTACTATTACTCTCTGATACATTTCACTACCTTTATGTTTAGAAATTATTTGCTAGGCTCAATAGCTGATAAATAACCACCTGTATTTTACATAATCCTTTATGATTTTATTTTAAAATTTAACATACCGTTTATGTGTATTTATTTTAACATGTAGTATGAGTTAGCAATATACATTTTAAATTATTTGAATAGTTAATTCAATGCCATTTATAAAATGAGTGCTCTTTTTTTCACTGATTTTTTATTAAATCCATCTTTTAATTGGTACATACATTTCTGTATCTGGGTTATTTCTGTAACCATCTATTAATTATTGTAGCAGAACCATATCATAGTTTATATGTCGCATTATAATTTGTATTGTAGTCTGTTTCTGACATGGTGGCCCCTAACTCTTTCATTTCTCTGTATTTTAAATTTATTTTAGCAGTTATTGTCTCAGCATTCTTTAAGGTGAGTATTGGAATTAATTTTCAAATTTAAAAAATCTTGGGCTGGTCACAGTGGCTCATACCTATAATTCCAGCATTGGGAGGCTGAGGCAGGTGGATCACTTGAGGTCAGGAGTTCAAGACAGCCTGACCAACATTGTAAAACCCCATCTCTACCAAAAATACAAAATTAGGCAGGCATGGTGGCACACACCTTTAGTCCCAGCTACTTGAGAGGCTTGAACCCGGAAGGCAGGAGGTTGCAGTGAGCTGAGATCACACCACTGTACTCCAGCCTGGGCATCAAGAGTGAAACTCCATCTCAAAAAACAAAACAAAACTTGTTGTACTTTGTATAGAATTATGTGCAAATTATGAATTATTTTTGAAAAGTTTGCATCTTCACAATTTTCAATCATTTCAAAATATCTCTTTGTTTCTTCAAGTCTTACGTGATGTGACAAAAAAATCATTTCTTTGTAGAGGTCCTGCAATTTTTTTAGGTTATTCCTAGGTATTAGATATTTTTATTTAATTATTTTTGAGATTATTTAAAATATTGTTTTCTAATTGGTGGTTACTGTTATATGAAAGCTATTGCTTTTAATATTTTGTCTTTTGATTCTATTTATTTGTTAATGATAATTATTTTTCACTTAGTTCTCCTTTTATTTATAAACAATTACATTATAATCAAATAATTATTCTATCATCTTTCCAAATAATGTATCTCTTCTTTGTTGATTATATCCTATAACATTAGCCAGAATTTCCACAGCAGTGTTCAAAATACTCACTGGCATTCTACTCTTATCTTGTTTCTGATTTTAATAGCTATTTATTTGATGACAGATTTTTTTCTAACCATGTTAAAGAAATTTTGTTGCATTCCTAATATGCTGAGATTTTTTAAATAAAAAGTCGGTTTTGGAATGCTGTAAAATGCCTTTTGGATGATTTTGGTAAATTATCATCCATGAGGAGAACATAACATGGAAACCAGAGTATGGGATTTATGAGCAGACAGAGCTGGAGTTAAATTATACCTCCCCCTCTTAGAAGCGTGTAACATTTAGCAATTTATTTATTCCCTTCCAATTTCAATCTCTTTCAATGTAATATGAAGATAATCATGTAAATATCTTGTGAGGATATTATGAGTATCCAGTAAGAATTATTTATAATGTGTTTAACACCAGACTTGATACGGAGTATCATAGTTTCTTTTAAATTATTTCATAAGTTTTGCCTTTGATCTATTAAAATGGTGCACTATAATTACAGATTTCCTAATATTTAATCATCTTTTTATTCTTGGACTAAAGCCTACTTGGCCCTGATGAAGTGTTTTCTTAACTTACTGCTGTATTCCATATTTGTTTGAGATTATTGCCTCAATTTTCATAATGATTTGGTCCTTAGTTGAATTGTTATGCTATCTTATTAGCTTTGATATCAAAATTATGTACTTTATGTAATGACTAGAAAGATTTTATCATTTTCTGTGTTCCACACTTATGGAAATTATATTTTCATGGGCAATTTTTTTTCTCTGAAATTCTCTGTATCAGGATTACTTTTTGAACCAGATAATACTTTTATACCTTTTAAAGATTTTTGTTGTTATTGTTTCTATTTGTTGGTGTCAGATTGTTTTCTCTAATCAATTCATCTATTCAGTGTTTCTACTTCTATTTGTGGCAATTTTGGTAATTCATATTATACCTAAAAATTGTCCTTCTGTCATATTTTTTGTTTGTTTCTTTGAGACGGACTCTCACTCTGTTGCCTGGCTGGAATGCTGGCGTGATCTTGGTCACTGCAATCTCCGCCTCCCAGGTTCAAGCAGTTCTCCTGCGTCAGCCCCCCAAGTAACTGGGATTATAGGCACATGCCACCACACCCAGCTAATTTTTGTATTTTCAGTAGAGACAGAGTTTCACCATTGTTGGCCAGGATGGTCTCGACCTCCTGACCTAGTGATCCACCCGCCTCAGCCTCCCAAAGTCCTGGGATTGTAGAAGTGAGCCACTGTGCCCAGCACCTTACTTCTGTGACATAATCTTGTAGTGATTAGACCTTAGTTTTTTGTTTTTGTTTTTGTTTGAGATGGAGTTTCACTCTTGTTGCCCATGCTGGCGTGCAATGGTGTGATCTCAGCTCACCGCAACCTCTGCCTCCCAGGTTCAAGCAATTCTCCTGCCTCAGCCTCCCGAGTAACTGGGATTACAGGCATGCGCCACTACGCCCAGCTAATTTTGTACTTTTTAGTAGAGAAGGGTTTCTCCATGTTGGTCAGGCTGGTCTTGAACTCCCGACCTCAGGTAATCTGCCTGCCTTGGCCTTCCAAAGTGCTAAGGTATGAGCCACTACACCTGGCTAGACCTTAGTTTTAAAATATTTTTGACTCTGCCACCTCAAAAGTAGTAATTGTTAATCAGCAATCATGTATTCAGTGCCTCAAGGGTTACCCTTACAAGAGTAGTAAGTACTTATTTTTTTCCAAGACTGCGAACTGTTGCAGAATATTCTACCTGGGTTCATATCCCAGCTCCACCACTAACAACCTGTGTAAACTCCAACAAGTTACTTGATTTTTCTATGCCATGGTTTCCTTATCTGATTGTGAGGATATGAAGCTCTGAGATCAGTGCCTTGCATGGCATATAATAAGTAGCTTATATATAGTATTATTATTATATTTAAAAATAAACACTGTGGTTGCTCTTGAGGATACAGGGTATAGACACAGTTGTGAATGGAAAACTCAAAGACAAATTGAACATTGAAGTGCTTTTTACTTGTAACGTTTGGAGGGCTGTCCAGCCTTTAGAAGCACAGGAGTCCCTGAAAAAAGGATACTACAGGTATTTAAAGAAAAAAAAATTAGCCCACAAAGTTACAGTTAATCTGTTCAAAATCCTCATTGGTGAAAAAGTGGCAGTTCTCACATGCTTATCCTACCTGTCTGGATCCTCACATATCTGCAGATACCTATATTCCAAAGTCAGAGATAAAGATTTTTTTTCTTGAGGGAGCCAACAACTTACAGGAAAGGGGCTGAAGTCTTTTAAAGATGTTTTTGAATGGGGAGACTAGAGTGAGATAGGGTGTTTCTGTTTTGGAAGGAGTCTCTAAAGATGCAAAAATATTTTTGTTTCATCTGTTGTTGGTATGTGAAGGACACACTTAATTACAAGGGCAACAGGGCAAGGTGTAGTTTTACTTTCTCACAGCAGTCATGTAGGCAAACAGGATGGGTAAACTATAAACAGAATCAAGTGTATATATGGATTATGCTATGTTTTACATTTATTGCCTCAGTTCATTCAATAATACTCTCTCCAAGCACCATGCTTCCTAGAATACTTTCTTAACCACTATTACGTATAACATTTTCTTGTACCTCCCCACAGGGAGAGGCATCTGTTAATGTGCCTCCATTGCTTTCAGTGTAATATTCAAACTCCATAGCAGGGCACAAAAGACCTCTCCAGGTCCCTCCTCTACCACAGTTCCTCACTATGCCTCAGCCATGTTAAGTCATTGTGACAGGTGGAATTCTAGGATGGCTTCAGAGATTCCTATCCAATGGTGTACACACGGTCTCTAATTTCCTCTCTTTGCTTGGCCTGGACCTGTGAATATGATAATCATTCCCTTGACTACTTTACTTAGTATAGGACTCCATTTTAGCAGAATGAAGAGTGTTTCCCCTACTGGCCTTGAGGAGCAAATTGCCATACAGTGGAGAAAGCCACATGGCATAGAATGGTAGGTGGCCTTTAGGAACTGAGAACAGCCCTCAGCTTGCAGCCAGCAAAAGTAGGGATCTCTGTCCTGCAATTGCAAAGAACTGAATTCCACCAACAACCAGTGAGATTAGGAGACCCCAAGCCATAGCTGGGTTTGCAGCTTCAGCTAACATCTTGATTTCAGCCTGGTGAGATCCTGAACAAAGGGCTGAACTCACTTGAGCTCGGACTCCTGACCTATGGAAACTGTGAAATAACTTTTGGTCTTTTAAGCTGTTAATTTGGTAGGAATTTGTCTTGCAGCAATAGATAACTAATTTAGTCATTTAGTCTCTTGTATTCTCTTGTCTCTGATCACCTGTTTCCCTTAGTACAATTTGTATTCCATGTGTCCCTATCCGGAGCTTAGTCATCATCCCTTTCACTCCCTCATACTTGTCAACTTCTTCTACATGGAAAAAAAAATGATCTTTTTATTCTGAAATTATATTCTATATACCTAGAATATACGTAGAATGACCTCTGAGTTATTCTGGCCTTTGTCTCCTTGGATTATTTTTATTTGTAAAACTACTACTGGATTTATATTCTGTTTTTATATTCTAATAAATGCATGTAACTACAAATATTTCATAAACTATTTTGTATTCTTCACGACTCAGAATATCAAAATACATATCTGAAGACATGTATTGATCATAACATTGAGGCTGAGTCTTGAAAAAGGCATGAATCAAACTGTGTGTGTGCTAGAATGGCTCCTGTGTGGGGCTGGTCTCTAATGGTGGGCTATGAGGATCCGCTCTTAGCCCCATCAAAGTACTGTTTTCTATCAATGATTTTGATGAGGGTATAGATAATATATGTGTCAACGTTATGATTGACTTGAAACCTGGAAGCATGGCACATACTTTGAGTAACAGAATTAGTACCTGGAGAGATGACTTTAGATTGAAATGATGGAACAAGATTAAGTTTTAATTGAATAGGTATAAAAGCCTATACTTACGTTTAAAAAAATCAATCTAGAAACTAAAGTTGGGGTGAGACAGACAGCACATGCAAATATATGTAGATTTGTTATTTACGACTCAGTTTAAATCAGTGGTATAATAGATCATATAGTAGAGTTTATTTAAATCATGAAGTTAATTTTAGACGGCATCAATTGAACTGCTGTGTTCCAAACAAAAAGGATAATCTTCCTTTGATCTATGTGGGTCACATGACTCCTGGGTAGTTCTGGGCACCTCCTTAAATGGGGTCATGGACAAACTGGAATTTCTTCATTGGGTAGGGACCAGATGAGCAAACAGATATGCAATCATGTTCTACATGGTGGAACAATCTGAACTGTGGCTCTTTCACCTGTAGAAGAGGAAGTATTTAATATCTAAAAATTACACCTATTTTTCATCACTTTGGTGAATGGAAATGATAAAGAAATAGATTTTTACGTTATTAAAGTTACCAACATGTAGTTAATAGCAAAATAGGGTGGGTTGCCTTTGAGAGTTATTGATCCCATTCTTCTTGAGATGTGCAAATAGAAATTTGGGTGGAGGAGGGTCGGGCGTGGTGGCTCACGCCTGTAATCCCAGGCCGAGGTGGGTGGATCACGAGGTCAAGAAATCGAGACCATCCTGGCCAACATGGTGAAACCCCATCTCTACTAAAAATACAAAAAAATTAGCCGGGCGTGGTGGCGGGTGCCTGTAGTCCCAGCTACTCCAGAGGCTGAGGCAGGAAAATGGCGTGAACCCGGGAGGCGGAGCTTGCAGTGAGCCGAGATTGTGCCACTGTACTCCAGCCCGGGTGACATAGCAAGACTCCGTCTCAAAAAAAAAAAAAAAAAAAAAAAAAAAAGAGAAAAGAAATTTGGTTGGAGGAAAACAGAATTGTGAAGAAGTTTTTTGCATGTGTTGTCACAAGGAGGTAGTGATTGACTGAAAGGCACCAACAAATATAGAGACTCTAAAGTTTCATTAAGTGTCAAGAATATAAAAACATATGGATATGGTTTTGTAAAGTAGGGGGTAATACAACAGATCCCAGGCAGAGGATCCCATGCCATAGTTCCCATGAGAGGGCATCCGGCTCTGAATTAGACTACCTACCTGGAGTTCAGCTCCTATAGGTGTGAGAAGAAGCCTATAGTAGATGCTGTTAGTGCCCCACCCAGGCCCCCTTAACAGGGCTAGTCCCCCTGTCCTCCAGCTGCTGTGGCTGTTGGCTGTCAGATCCTCCTATCTGCACCATCCTCTGGAGGACTGCCCTTGACAATGACACCTACCTCATCCAGACAATGACATCTACCTCATCTACCTCATGCCTGGGAGGTTACACCCTCCATGCCACGGGACAGCCCTTGGCCAGTTACCGCCTGATGCTGAGGTACAACAGCTCAGGCCCCCTGCCTCTGTGCGGAATGACTTCTGAGTAATTTGCACCCCAGAGCTCCCTGTGGGATCAGACTAGACTTCTAACACCACATCTTTCTTTGTCTTTTCCCCTGCCCTCCCTTGCTTCCCTTACTCCCTCATGTGTTTCCATTAAGAGCCTGATTTGCCTAGGAATTGTTCTCTCATGCTTTGCTTGTGGAGATCCTTACCTAAGACACTGCCTTTTCCTTGTTTAGGGGGACTTCTGATCTTTGTCCTTCTACCTCTGCACTTCTGTCCTACCTGACAGGGGCTTCTACCTTCTCATCTACTCTTTTACCGAGGGCCAGTAACTGGATAAGAGAGTAGAGGGGCCAAGATACCACTCCTTTATAACTAAGAAGTCATTTTGCCAGGAGCATCCCCCAGCAGGCTCCAGTTTTCTTTTCTGTCTGAGGATGTCTCCAGCAACACTGTAACAGATGCCCCCTGAGGGCCCTCCCCACTCCAACATCAGTGATCCCATGGACCTCATAATGCCACTTTTTTCTTTAAAGAAAGAATGCATGTTCACACACACACACACACACACACACACCACCTTTTTTTTCCCTCTGACAATGGCATTACTACATGACTGTCTTATGGAGATAAAAAGATAGGCGTCATCTCATATCTAGCAACAGTGTTCCAGGGGCTTTTCAGGTTAGAAAAACATGAAGATCAGTTGGTGTCCATCTCTTTTTCTCTTTTTAGCTGCTCTATGTTTCTGCTTCTTTGTTCTTCTCTCTAGATGTCTTTCTTGTAATGGGCACCTGGCTGACAACCAGCCATATAAGGTGGCATGTGGGAAGGCAGGAGGAAAAGCTTGGTGTGGAGGATGGAGGCCTGGTTTGGGAGCCTAGTTCAGTGTGCTTCATTCTGGACTCTGGAATTAAGCCGGGTAGCCATGTAACCTTCCATTCATTTCACCTTTCTTAATCTCAATTGTATGTATAAAGTGAAATAATAATAAAATGAAAACAATAATAATTGTGCCTGCCCTGCCTAACTGACAGTCTCATGGAGACCAAATGAGACAGTGCATCTGAAGGCATATTAGGAAAGTATAAAGCCCTTGAAAAACATGGGAGATTACTCAGCTAAGTAATTAGCTAAGATATTAAGATGCAGTCCTGCTTGGGAAGAGCTTGCAAAATCGCAGGAGAGCTGAGACATAAGCACAAATAAAAATTATTTAAGGCGGGAGATGATCTGTGTCATCAGGGAGGTATAGAGTTGTATAGGAGTTCAGAGAAGGGAAAACCCATTTCCTGCTGGGTAAATTTGGTTTTTGAGCCCAAAAGTATGTTCATTTTCTTCCCTGTATCTGCTTTCTGGCTTGGCGTACATAGACAGGAGGATCCTTGAATAAATCCAGAAAAGTAACAAAGATCTGTTACCTGCCTTTTTTCCAGCAAACTTTTTTGTTAATATATAATAGTTGTGCATATTTGTGTACATGTGATCTTTTGATACATGTGTACAACGTGTAATTATTAAATCAGGGTAATTAGTATATCCATTGCTACAGACATTTTTTTGTGTTGGAAACATTCCAGTTCTTCTAGCTATTTTGAAATGTACAGTCAATAGTTAACTATAGTCTCCTTGCTGTACTTTTGAGTGCTAGACCTTATTCCTTCCATCTAACTGTATTTTTGTACCCATTAACCAACTTCTCTTCATCTTGCCCCTACTCTTCTCAGCTTCTGGGAAGCACCAGTCTGCTCTCTTCCTCCATGAGATCCACTTTTGTAACTCCCACATATGAGTGAGAACATGCGATATTTGTCTTTCTGTGGATGGCTTATTTCACTTAATGCAATGACCTCCAATTCCATTTCATATTGGTGCAAATGACAGGATGTCATGCCTTATTGGCTGAATAATATTTCATTATATATATATACACATTTTTATGATCATGGAGAAAAGCACTAGGTCCACACACATTTGATTGATATAGGGACTGGATGATCTCTTTTGCATCAACTCTCTGCAATGAGACTTAAGGGTTCCCATTTTCTAAAGTGGATTTTACTACATTGGCCAGACCTGAGAACTGGAATGTTTCTATCTGTACCTGATTTTAGTATTAATTAGCTGATTCTCTGATCATCATGTGAAGAGATTCACATAGTTATACATCACGCAGAAGAAGAGAATCTTTCCTGGTAAATGAGCAATTCACAGCAACTCAAAGAAGCCTGGCCCAGGTGGTTAGATGTATGTGATCTTCCAGGCCACCCCACCAGGGAATAATGTGTGCTCTAAGCATAGAAATGCGTCCTCAGAGTCTGTATTTAAGGGCAGTGCAAGAATGTGAAATGTAGAATGCATTCTGGTAACTTGAGTTATTTTCAACGGTCAGGCTCAGAGGAAAGCTAAAAAGCACCCATTGCTGTTGTTAAACTTCCAATTTACTCAAGCAGACAGATACAATTTTTTAAACTCGAGAAAGAGAAGTGTGTGTGCATTTGTGTGTGTGTGTGTGTGTGTGTACTATCTATATATTTTAAGAAACCTGAACTTTGCGTTCTGACTCCGTCTTTCATGATCAAGTCGTGCATTGAGGCATGTCTTGTTTACTGCTGTGCGTTTACACACTGGGCCATCCTTTTCTGAGGCTATGAGAAACTTGGAGTGGTGCGTACAGTTCTTGTGTTCCCTCGCAGCGCTGGGCTTTCCTCTGTGTGACTCAGTCTCCTGCCAGTATTCCTTCTTCTGTTCTTTTCCCCCCAACTTAGAAAGGCAGTATGTCTTAGGATCTCCCTTAGGATCTCTCTTAGGATCTAGCATTCCCTACCATGCAAAAAGCACAGCTCCCTGCACTTGCCCCCAGATATACACTATACATTGTTATACCAGTGTTATTTCTTTCCTCTCTTTTTCCTTTAACAGGAATTTTATTGTTTTCTGACTCACCCTGAGGTCTCAGTACATAAGTGTCATTTTTAATTCTCTCCCAATCCCCACTTTCTCCCACGACTGCTCTGAAGGGCACATTTAATGATTATTGTGTGTATAAGCATTTATGTAGTTTTTTGCTTTCTCTAGTCACTTCAGCGGCAATTAATTTCTACTTCTGTGAAAGAGAATGAATTATACTGAGGCCTAATCGTCTATTCTTTCTGAACAGTTTGGAAGGGCCGCGGAGGAGGAGGCCAGCGTTGCATCTGCATGTGTGCATATTGCTGCATGCTTTGGTTTCATTCCTGGGCCCACATTACTCATTGTTTCCTATCTTGCCTTTTCAATACTTTGGGGACTGATTTGGTTTTAAGTTGTTGAGTGGGGGTGGCTAGACCCAGGCTCTGCCTTCTGGCATTATGGGAATATGGGAAAGCTTCCATTCCCCTTGGCTTCATGTAGCAGATATACCCATACTTTGCACAAGGCATATGTCAAATGTCGTGAGAAGTATCTCACCAAGTTAGGGAGAGGGGAAGAGTTCACCTCCACACGGGGATGCTCAGGGTCCTGGGGATTTGGATGTGGCTCTGTGGTGCCCATTTCTGTCCTTTACTTACCAGACCATATTGCCACATTTGGCACAGCAGCTGATCTGCTCCTCCATGTCCATCTTTCTGCATCTGGTTTCTCTGACATCATCCTTTTTAAATCTCCTGTGTCCCTCTGCCTACGCATTTCCTGTCTGCTTCCGTGCCTTACTTTGCCCAAGTGGTTCTTTTCTCTAGGGTTCTCATTTTCTCTTTACCTTCCATCTACCCACTCAGTTTAGTGTCTGTGGTCCCAACCTATTTTCTGTCTTCCTCCATCCTTGTTTTTATAGTGTGACCAGTGATGCTGCCATACACCTAATCAGCCAAGCTGGAAGCCTCCAGGTCCTTGTAGACCTTGTCTCTCCAACATCCACTTGGTTTTCAATGAAGGCAGCTCCAGTTGAACACCTCCCTCTTTTCACTCTGACAGCCCCCTCCCAGACCTCAATTATTGTCACATACTGGATACTTCTACCAGTTTTTACCTATTTTCTGAAAAAAAAAAACCAATCTGAACATGCCCCATCCCTGATGACAGTTGTCTCTTTAATTGCTGAATGCTACAAAGTAAAATTCAGATGACCAGTATGGCAAGCACAGACCGGTAGCAGCTAACCTTAGCATCATCTCCTGTTAGTGTCTGTTCCCTCCCCATGACATGCCAAACACAGTAACTTCTTCTTTTAGAGGAAGCCTCTCTGCATTTGCACACATCATTCCTTTTCCACAAAATGTCCCTGTTGTTTTCTCCAGCTAGTAAAGATCTACTCTTCTCTCAAGACCACCTTGTGAAGGAAGTTTTGAGGGTTGCCTCATATCAAAGTAGCACTTTCTCTGTGTCAACTGAGTGCCGTCTGAATCTCTATCACAACATCCAACCCTATGCTGAGTTCAAATCAAGAGGAATGTTTTGCATTTAAAGAATATTTTATGGATGGCAAAGCTTTTTCACAGTCCTTCTCTCCATGGTGAGTTGGAGAAAGTGGAGATATGAAAGAGCTTGTGCTCAACATTACTTTGGTGTCTGTTCTATTTTGGTCATGTTTGATTCCTATGTACTATTATCTAAACCTTTAGCAACAAGGAAAGTGTGTCAAACGTCCTGCCACTTAGGAGGATAAGAGCCTTGGCAGAACACTTGGTGAGGATGGCCAGTCAACCCTGTTCTTGAAAGCAACTGCCTTGAATTAAAAACAGAAGGCTCCAGGGCAAATCTACATGGACCCTTAAAGCTAGGATTTTTTGCTAAGAACATAATTTGTAAAACACCGAATATATTTTTTAAACATAAATTTAAGCTAAGAACCGCTAGTCCTCTTTTCATCTTCCTTTTTTTAAAGCATGGAATTAGGACTGCCTGGTTAATCAGTGCCCAAAGTAAAGATAACCCAGGGGCAGTTGGCACTAGAGAATTCAGACACTAGCTGCAAGATAAACCATCAGAGAGGAGCAAGAGGGTGGACTTAGAAACCATTTATTGGACTACCTAAGTAAGCACATAATCTTTGCATTTTAGAGCTAGAACAATCAAGCCTCTAATTATAGCTAAGGGATGGAGGCCTAGAGAAGTCGAGCAGCTGTCAGGACCCTCAGCATTATGGCTGTGAATTCCTTACTCCCATCCAGGGTCTTTTCCCCGTGTCATTAACGTACAAGGAGTATGAAAACGCCTTATGAGGGAAATAACTGAGGGCAGTTACTGAATTGTGACACTGAATCTTCATTTTGAGAAAATAAGGTCAATGATAATAGTAATAGAAGCCAAGAACTTTTTACTGGTTTATTTCATGTGATCCCCACAAAAGCCCTATGAGATGGTGAATTCGTTTCCTGTTGCTGCTGTAACAAATTACCACTAGCTTAGTTGCTTAAAACAACACAAATGTATTATTTTACGGTTCTGGAGGTCAGATGGCAGAAATGAGTTTCTCAGAGCTGAAGTCAAAGGGTCTGCAGAACTAATTCCTCGTGGAGGTTCTAAGCGAAGGATCCATTTCCTTGCCTTTTTCAGCTTCTAGTGGCCACATGTCTCCTTGATTTTTTGGCTTCTCCCTCCATTTTAGAAAGTGCATCACTCTAATCTATGCTTCCATCATCACATAATCTCCTTTGCCTCTGACCTCTCCTGCATCCTTTTTATAAGGAATTTTATGACCATACTGGGCCACCAGATAATCCAGCATAATCTCCTCATCAGAAAATCCTTAACTACATTTGCAAAGTCCCTTTGCAAGATAACATATTCACAGGCTCCAGGGATTAGAACTTGGACAGATTTGGGGGGTCACTATTTAACCCACTACAGATAGGTCTTGTTATTATTCCCATTTTACAGCTGAAGAAACTGAGGCTTTGAGAGATTAAGTGAATTACACAGAGTTAGGTAGTTAGTGAGAAGCAGAGTCATTCATTCTTTATCTCTGGAACTAAGTTAGTAGAAATGAAAAATAAATCATATAACTGAATTCAAGACAAACATTATATAATATTATTATTTTTAAACCAAAAATATACTAAGCTGTGGTCTGAATTATAAAATATAATCCATTATAGGAAAAATGGGAGTTCCAAACATTTTTAAAGGATAACATTCTCTGATAGCTCTAGGAAATTGTTGGACTCTAATAGGCCACCATCTAGAGTCAGTCATCCAACTAGCTGTTGTGGGCTGATATTTTAATTTTCAAACCTTAAATCAGCCTCAGTACATTTCTATCCATTGGCAGCGGGGAGCCACTCTATATGCAGCATAAAGCAAAAATTTTTTAAAAATTTCACAGCATTTCTTTTTAATTTCTGAAGTTAGCTATCACAGTTCTCCTAATCTCTTCTCTCAGTTGAATATCTCAAATTCAAGTTCACTTAGCCATTCGTGTGAAATGGATTTTCAACACCCCAGTGTCTACATTAACTTTCCCGGGAAGCTCTTTATTTTTTCGAGTACTTCTCATAAAATATAGTTCAATTCTTGGAACTATATTTTATGAGAAGTATTTGGTTCATGTTGTATATACTACAGATATAGCTTTAGTGCTGAATATGGTGAGAGGTTCCCCTCTCTTAACTAGAAGGTGTACGTACCTTGGTAACCTTGCCCTACTGACATAGAATTAATGAAAAATTAGACAGACTAGCCCATTTCCAGAAAGAATCCAATGTTAAGCTGTATGTTGACTCATAACCCATTTGAAATACAGAGAAAGAAGCAAAATGTTTCTTTACACCTTGGGTTGCCAGGCAGTGCCTACATAACTTTGGTGGGGTTAAAGAGGCCTGCCTTCCTTGGTCTCTCTCTTTTTCTTTTCTTTCTTTAATTTGTTTTATGTACAAATAAATTTACATGTTATGACGTATATGTAGTCTATGAAGCTTGGTAATGGATTAAGTCCCCCATGAAGCCAACACTCATTTGAGGAAGTAGGATATTACCAATAATATTGATATTAAATATGTAGTATTCCTCCCTGATCCTATCTCCTGCCTCCCTATTATCAATTTTGTGTTTATCATTTGGATGAGTTTTAGCTGTACTACATATGTGTGTTTATCTTCCTAAACAATATATTCTAAAATTTGGCTAGTCTGTGGGTTTTATAAAAATGGTAGCATGTCATATATATGTTCCTACAACTTGCTTTTCTCATTCATATTTGTATTTCTAAGATGTATTCATCCAGTATATAAAGCTGGAATTTATCCATTTTCCACTGCTGTATAATGTTCTGCTACGCAAATATATCACTTTGTTCTGTGTAGTCTGTGTAGATTTTTGGGTTATTTCTTCTTTGGAGAGTTTATTGCCAGTGATATGCTATTACAAATAAAGCTACTGTGAATTTTCTTGCATGTGTCTTTGGTTCATGTTGAGTAAGTTTTTCTAGGAGTAGAATTGCTGGATCAGAGGGTAAATATATTCTTTATTAGGTAACTCAAATGTGTTTTTCAGAATGATTGAACTAGTCAACACTCCCTCCAAGCAGCAGTGCATTAGGCTTCTTTTTTGCTCCACATCCTTGCTAACATTTGGTAATGTCAGGCTGTTAAATTTTGTCCATCTAAAATGTACCTTATTGTGATCTGAAAAAGCATGTTTTGATTTCTAATGAGGTTCGACATCTTTTCCTGTCTTTACCATTGATGCTTCCTTTTTTTGGTTAAATACTGTTCATGTCTTCACTCATTTCTCTTTTGATTTATAGAAATTATAAACTTGTGTGTGTGTGTGTGTGTGTGTAGAGAGAGAGAGAGTAATCCTTTGTCATTTTTAGGTGTTGCAAAATTCTCCCAATTTTTGGCTTACTATTTCACTTTATGGAATTTTTTTAATGAACATATGCTATTTTTATTAGCAGTCTTATAAACTTTATTTGACAACCAGTTGTTAGATCTCACCCACATTGACTGTCTGTAGATGTTTTAAGGTGATGACAAGTACACCGGTAACCAGTGCATGAGTTTGTTTGGTGAATCTTCATTCTGACTACATTTTCTGGACAACTGCACTTGGATACAGTATGGAACATTCTTTATTCCTTTGGCTCAGACAGTTTTGTTGAGCCTGGCATCAATGCACACATCTGGAATACCATCTCCTTTATGGCAAATTTCTTTGAGTGCTCAAGCCCACTTCTTAAAGCCCATTCCCTGGATGATCTTGTGAATGTTGATGATGTATTCTTGGGTCACCACCTTGTTGAAGGCAGAATAGCTCTTCTTCTCACCATTATTGTTTGTGGGAGTCATTCTTCTAGGACTTAATTTTAATGTAGTCAAATTTGTCAATTTCTTCTTTTATGGTTAGTAATTTTTAAACTTTTCTTAAGAAATTCTCTTCTTTCTATTCTATATTTTCTTTCTTTTAGGACTTAAATGTCTTTTTTAAAGGTTTCACTGAGGTAAATATATACACATATAACTTACTGTCTTTACCATTTTAGGTATAGAGTTCAGTGGTAATAAATTTATATTCTTTAAAAATGTTATCTTTACATTTAAGCATATATTTCATCTGGAATGGATTCTTGTGTTATATGGCATGGGGTAGAGATCTGATTCCATTTTTCTCATATGAAAAACAATTGTACTAGCATAACTTATTTAGCAGTCTATGAGTTCCCCTTTGATCTTCAATGCAAAGGCTCTCTCATAAATGAAACTTTCACATATGAAGCTGCTTTTGGTCTATGTCATGGAACGCTGTGTCTATTTCCATATCCATACCTCATGCTTGCTTCACTTTCTCTCTTTTGTTTTCTATTCTTTAGACTTCCTCTAAGGATCCTGGATCTTTCATTTCATACTTTACTTATGTCCCAGGTCAGCCAGTTCCTGAGGATCAATCTGATAAACTCCACAGTGGATCAATAACAAAACAAACAGGGCCACTTCTTGCTCATGGTAATTTCTCCTTATAGCACTTGCTAGTATGTGATAAAGTCCTCATCACCACCAGGATGACAACGAATAATGGGAGTGAAGAGGACAAATATGTTCTGTTACTCTTTCTCTAAGATCCTACTGACAATTTTTTTTTTCAAATTTGCCACCATACTACTGTGTCAACTTAAATTTTTTAATTTTAAACTGCTGTCATCCAGTCTCCCCAAACCCTACATCCTGTAATTTCTAACCAAGTTTTGGATATTCAGTGCAGTACTTTATAGTTTCTTCTGTAAATTTCATCTGAGACTGGGCACAGTGGCTCATGCCTGTAATCCCAGCACAGCATTTGGAAGGCCGAGGCAGGAGGATCATTTTGAGGCCAGGAGTTTAAGATCAGCCTGGGCAACATAGTAAGGCCCTGTCTCTACAAAAATAATTACATAAAAAAAATTTCCATCTGATTTCTTTTACCCATTTGTTCAGATTCATTTTGAAACATGATTATGTCAGTTATCTACAACCATTCAATTGTGATGATAATTCTCTCGTCTTCACCCAAATCAATAAATTTTTTGACAGGAAAGAGCTCAATGGGATATTTCTACATACCATTTCCTCAAGTGACATTGATTAATTAATTAACAGTTGTCCAATTCATTCATTCATTCTTTGTCATTCATACCATATTCTACAGTCTTACCCTGAGGATATCTTGTGAGACTTTGTCAAATACCTTGCTGAAATAGGGATGTGATGCAACCTTGCCTATATGCATATAACTTACATATATGTTATATTACATATACATATATATCAAGGTGACTATATTTACATATATTGATATATATGTATATGTAATGTAACATATAGTATATATGTCAAATATCACATATCATATATGACATATTTATGTCTCCTCCCCAACTCTGTGCTACCTCTTCTTGAATACCTCATAATTTTCTTTTAATAGTACTCATAAACCATATATTTAAATGTAACTTATAGAATTATGGTTTTTATGACTATTTTATGGAATATTGTTTTCCACATCTACATTTCTCCCCTCACTGCCCCAGCTCCCTCTTTTGATAATCAAGAAAAATTTTAATTTTCTCATATGTCAAAAAATTATTTATTGCTTGTTTGTTTTTTCCCATTATTTCTGAAGATCCAGTGCATCTGAGCCTAGAGACTTAAACACATATATGTGCTTACTTTTTTTTTCTTTTTTTTTTTTTAACTTACTTTCAATCTTCTTATTTTTTCAGTTTACTACTAAAATGAACCATTTAAAGTATCTTCTTTGCAGTTTGGATAGTATTGTTCTTGATGAAAATTACAAAAGAAACGAGGAGAGAAATTATTTCTCTTCCTCTTTGTCTAATGCTAACATTGCACCATCTGGCTCAAGCTGTGGGTCTAGCCTTTCCTGTTCTTCTTGCCCCGAACATAACCCAAAACGCATTTTGATAAGCTCAGCATTTTCTCTGCAGCTTTAGCTCATATTTTGCTCCAGCTTTATTGATGTTATTCTGATATCTGATCATGCTGCTGACAAACAAATTGGGCTAGGAAGAGTTTTAAAAACTTGCCATGACCTGGTGAAACTGAACCTTAAACAAACAGCAACACTGCTGGTAACACTGGCAAGTTCCACTGAGAACTTATTCCCAAAAGGCAACTGGGGGCTAAGAGATAGGCTTGATCACTTGCAATGGAAATACTTGTGAGCTCTGTGCACAATGTTGCTATCATACAGCAAAGAACATTCTTTAGCCAATCTCTGAAGGATGGCTCTGAAATAGCATCTGTGCCTGAGAATAGCAACACTGTCCAATGGGTCGATCTTCAGTGCTTAGCCTAATGCCAGGCACATAGTAGGTACTCAGTAATATTTTGTTTATTGACAGCAGGAGGACAATGCATGTTGCAGGAGAGGAAAAAGATTAATTCCTTCCAGTCACATGAAGACTAAAGCTTACTATGTGGATTTAATTTTTCGTATTATCTTTGGACTGATTTGATATATTTTACTTTAAAAGACTTACCACTTTGATCCACAGGGAACCATTAGTGGTGAAAACATGGAATATGCTTCTTGGAAAATGCATTGCTTCAACAGATTAAAGACATGTAAGCTGGAGCACGAATGCAAACCTTCCTAGTTTGAACTAAAAAGAAAAGAAACAAAGGAAGGAATTAATGGAAATTTTCAAATCTAAGTCTCTTTTGATATTTAGAGGAAAGCCTCAGGAAGTAAATCAAGAAGGAATAAGACTAACGAAATCTTCTTGGTTAGAGATACTGTGATACTATGATTCAAGTTCAAAAGCCAAGGAAGGAATCTACTATTTTATTTTTAACATTAGTTATTAAAACTGTCTTAACACTCTCTATTAGCTTACAGGAAAGTTAAAATATGCATCAATATATGATATAGTATGGGTTTTACAGAAATAAAGTTATTTAACAAGTATCTCAGTATTGTGTGTAATAATCTCTAAATTTGCTCAAGTACTTTTGGAAATAGTCATGGCATAAATGATAGGTTAATTTATCAATTTTCTGCTTATTTGTATGGATTCTATATCTCACTATTCATATGTGCTAAACATCCATTCAAATTAAGACCCTTTTTTGGTTATAAAAAGCACACAATCATATGAGCTACGTTAACTGGTTACTAGCTGGAAGGGAGAGGTTTACCTCAGTCACAGATCCAACTTCAGTGCAGGGTTTGCTATTTTTAATCACAGAACTTAGAAGCTTAATTCAGTTAAAAAGAGAGGAAGTTGTCAAGGGAGGGTTGCTAAAAGTTCATGCTAAATTTGCTTAGAACCAGATTGTGTTCATTAATATTTATACATCTATGGTTGGGAAGGGGTGATTGTGCTTCTTTAAAAACACTGGGTATTCATTTTCCATGTATGGCACAGCCTTCTGATTAGGGAAGGTGGGTTTTCATTGTACAATCAATGGAGATACAGATGGAAACCATCTGGCGCCTCATCCCCTTTTTGTCAAAAACCTTGTCTTGTCTCTCACATGTCAATGATGAATGGAAGGATTTCAAACTCTAGCTGAACAATGCAGTTTGAATCCCTCAGCTAGCCAAGGGGTTTTTGGCAAGCATCGATGAGCTTAATATTTTAAAGAAACCAGCAATCATTTTAATTCATTAGTTGAAGCCTGTTGTTCTAGACAGTGTTTTTGATTTGTATTTTGGGCACTGGCTTTGTTTTTGATTCACTAGCGTATTCCATATGGGTATATTTTCTTTTATACAGTGTAAATCATGGGGATAAAAGTGGGAGTTTCATCTGATAAAATGACCAAAATGCTGAGAGATTCTTTTAATTATCTTTTGCATTAATTATGATTCATATTAAGTATTAAGACCAAAAATTTTCTTGTGAACTAGTACAGAGCATGAATCAGAGAACACAGAATTTAGTTAACCCAACTATAGACAATTAATCTAAAAATCAATTTAGTGTTCTGCTTTGTGAGAGGAAACGACGTAACCCTGTCTTAGAGCACCTTGGGTACACTATTTTTATGGCTTGTCTGCTGAAGGTGGGTTTCTAGGATGGAAGCAAAAAAATCGATTCACATGGTTAGCTTTGCAGTCTATTCAGCTAACAAAAGCCAGATTGGTTTTCCTGCCCTTCACATTGAACAGAATGAGGTGAATCACCAAAAAAGCAAGTTCGTGCTAGAGCCTTATTCAGAGACTCATTTCCAGAGTATGTCCTGGGTTTGGTAGAGATTCGACCCAATTTTATACAACTACCAATATTGCGGTGGCCCCTATAGCAGTTATAGTCCCTACCAGTGACATTTGTGAGGGACTGTGGTTAAGAAAGGACATAATATAAAGTTATTTTATTTAATTATAATGATTATTGTGCTTATTACCTGCCAGCTACTGTTCTAAATGCCAGATAGACTATCGATAGGTAGCTATATGGATGATAGGTAAACAGGTATCATGGATAGATAGATACATAGATAGGTAGGTACCTAGGTTTTACTTATTTAATCCTTACAACCACCCTAATAGGTAAATTATATTATTTTCCTCATTATACAGGTAAGGAAACTAAGGACCAGAGGGATTAAGAACTTTCCCAACTCAATAGCTATTAAATGGTAGAGTGGGAATTCAAATCCAGAAAGGCTCTGAAATCTATGTGCTTAACTCTTACACATATTGTTTCTCATAGTCATCATATGAGTAGAGGTTATTTTTGTTATTTCTGTTTGAAAGATGAGGAAACCAAAGCACTGAGAAGTTAAATTACTTGCCCAGTCTAGGTTGTCCAACTGGTAGCCTGTGGAGCCAGGACTTGGGTTTTCTGTGTCTCATTCTCTTTGCACAATGGAAAATTTAGAATAATCCCCCATAGGCACCACAAGATCTCCAATCATCAGAGAAGGACTAAATTTTGTTCAGCATAGCTCAGGCCTAGGAAAGGGAAATAGATGCTGATTGTTGCCAGATTTGCAATAGTCTAATCCAACCAAATTATTTATAGTTCTTATTAACAATAAATTGAAATTAACTCATTCTGATATTACTCAATTGAGTTTTTATGATATCTTTCTTACCTTCAATTGTCGGTAAAAGTAATCCTTAATATATAAGGAGCATTTACAATTCAATAGGAAAGAAAAGGTGAATACTCACATTTTTAAAAAAATGGACAAATAATGAGAATAAAGAAATACAAATAGGCAGTAAACAAAAACAAAATGACAAAAAGATTTAACTTCATTAAAGAAAAACACTATGAACTCATCCTTGTATTAAATTGACAAAGATTAAACAAACTAGTAATATATAGCAAGAACTGTGGTATGAAAGAGTTGGCATTCTCATCCCTTGCTAAGGGTGCAGTTTTTTTAAGGACAATTTGTCAACGTGCGTTAATAGCCACTGCATGCTTTCATCCAGCAATACCACACCTTGAAAACTGATCCCAAGAATGGCATCGTGGATGTAAACAATTTTTAAATAATTAATGGGAACAGTATTTATAAAAGCAAAAATTATAAACAACTGATAAAGGATGGATTCAATAAATTATGGTATATTTATATAATGGAATATAAGTCTACACCAAAAATATGCACAAATATTGTATTAAATAGTAGCATGTAAAAGATGTGGTGTGTGAAAAAGCAGATTAAGAAGTTTTTTAACAATATGCAAAATTTGATATTTCTTGTAAAAGCCAAATTTATATCAAATGTTAATAACATTACAAAGTAGGAGTTTTTTAATTCTTTCTGCTTTTCTAATTATAACACGATAAAAGTGAAGAATCAGAAATAAAACAATGCATTTACTTTCTTGAAGTTTTTGCTACTAGACTTTTACAATTTTTTAAAAAGCAAGATACCTTGACAAGGAGAGAGAGAAGAGTTCTAGACTGTGAAAATTTATGTCGCTATTGAGGAATGACGAAGGTACATAGAGTCAGCCCTTGTAATTCTTATCATGTGGCACAGTACTTCTCAAACTGTAGCCTGTGGCAGGACCACCTGGAGGCCGAGCCCCACCCCCTTCCCTAGACTTTCTGATTCAGTAGGTTTGGGTGGAACCAAAGAATTTTCATTTCCAATAAGTTCTCCAGGTATTGCCAATGCTGCTTACTAAGGGATCCCACTTTGAGAACCACTGCCATAGATAGAACCTTACAATGGTTTTGCCATTTGCCTCAGTTATAAAACTACTGATGCTTGGAATTCAATCCTAGGGATTATTTCAAAGCCCACACTCTTTCAATGATGTTTTCAGTCTTAGCTGGGTATTAGAATCCTATGGAGTATTTTTTTAAAAATCCTGTTGCCTGATGTCCACCCCAGAACAATTAACTGAAACCTCTGGTGGGGGAGGGGGTAGACAGGCAGGAATGGAAGGATTCCAAATGCTTCTAGCAGCCAATCATAGTTGAAAAATATTGTCCACCAAAACACTTTCAAGCCACCATTTTAATATTCATTTCAGAAATTAAAAAGCTGTACTAATTTCAGAAATTAAAAACTCTGAAGCCCTCTTCTTAAATTAACTGAACTATAAATACTTTGATGATTCTTAGTAACCAAGCAGATAGTTTTAGTAAAATGATTCTCCATTGACATGCTTAGTGTGTCCCTGGAAAGCATGTTTATAAAAATTTCTCTATTTAAATATCTTGTCTTCTGCTGGGTTGGCGTAGAGAATTTTCCTCTGAGAAACTTTTGTGGTGAAATAAGTAAAGGTTTTCAGTAGATCATATATACCTTGGTATTCATTTTTTCTTTTAGAAAACCAAATTCAATAAATAGATGGCCATAAAAAGTACTGATTAACATAATTACCCGTAATCATGTTACACCAGATATAGTACACAGACAATTGTATAGTACTATTACTGTCCTTGGAATTGCTCAGGACTAACCTGGTATTCATGTCTGCTTCACATACAAGGCATTAGTCTGACACATAAATGAACAGTGGTGCTCAATATCACTTGTATGTCAAGAATGAGTGCTGAAGGGCATTGAATAAGTTGCCAACTTCTGAACAAGTTGTGTTCCAAATTTGCATTGTAGGTTAATTCTTGGGAATGCAGAGTTTACTTGTCTATGGAAATAATAGTTGTGCTTCCCACTTTTTAAAAAACATCTCAGTCCTGGGAGACTGGGAGCCAGGGAGAAACTGACAGCAGAGTAGGGTTTTCTCACCAGTTCTCCCTGTCTTTACCTCAGAAGTGTTCTCTCATCCTTCCCCAGCTATTTCGGTTATCTATTGTTCTCTAACAAACCATCCTAAAACTTAGTGGCTTCAGATAATGATGATTTATTATTTCTTAAATTCTATGGGTCAGGACTTCAGGTAGCATTGGCCAGGCAGTTTTTGCTTCCTTGGTCATTGATTAGGGGTCACCGACTCAGCCTTATTCAGCTAGTGGCTGGGCTGTGATAGAAGCCCCAAGAAGGACTGACTTAGTTATAGGATGAGCTGGTGCTTCTCCTGTGGCCTCACTGCGTAGCTAGTTTTGGCTTTCTCACAGCTTGGCGGTTTTAGGGTAGTCAGCCTTTTACACAGAAGCTGGCTTCAAAAAGGAAACTTCCAGTCCTCTCTCAAGCCTGGGGATAAGAAGTCCCATCATCCAGAACATCACTTCCTCCACATTCTGTTGGTCAAAGTTACGTGGCTACCCTAGATTTAAAAGGGAGGAGAAATAGACCCCCTTTTCAAGAGGGGGTGGCATGTGCATATAGGGAAGGAAAAAATTGATGGTGGCCATCTTTGGAGATTATTTTCTATGTCACCCCTTCATTGTTGCATTCTGGAGGAGGTTGACGTAAGGCCGGAACTCTCCAGAGTAGAACCACCAATATGGTCATGTCCCAACAAGTAAGTTCAGCAGAGGCCGGGGAGGTGAAAAATCTTCAGCAGAAGCTGAAAGAATGGTGAATGCACATTCACCACGCACGTCTGTCTTTTAGCTCCATTTTGCCAGAAATGGAAATCTAAGCTTTCATCTGGGGAGGAAATTCAGGAGAGTGGCTGTATTGGGATTAGATTTAGCTGGGAATATCAGAAACCCAAAATAAAGGGAAGTAAAAGGGAGTTTATTTTTCTCATGTAAAGTTCAGAGGCAGGCAGTGCAGGGCTGATACGGCTTTTTCCACTCACCTCCACCTCCAAAACAGGGTTGGAAAATGACAACTCTCCCATAATTATTGCACCAATAAAACACATGCCCCAAGTCCAGATGACCACAATTCCCTGTTAGTGGGTCTTTTACTCTGGGAAATTATCCATCCAGGATACTAAATTTCCTAAATGACCACTTTTAATGAAAACTGTGATAGCATAGCACAGGCTTTGTGAACAATTAGATAGAATTTCAAACTTTTACATTTTTCTGAAGCTCCTCAAGCGTATTTAAATGTAAAATGAGTTATTTACTACTTTGTCCAATTTCCCTTTGTTTTTGAAAACTACATGAAATTATTTGTATAGTCGTTGGTTGAAGTAGTAAAGCAATTATGCACAGGAATAGATGAGACAGACACATAAATGCTGCTTTAACCACATTCTTGTTGATGGGGAAAAAGGAACACTAGACTAGGAATCAGATTAGCATGCACCTTGGAGCAAATCACTAAATGTCTTGGAAACTTCATCTCTTCACCTGTAAAATGGAGATGATAATGTAATCGGTGGACAGGGTGCTTTAGGGATAGGGTTCATTAAATGAGATGATAATGCAAATATATTAGAAAACAAATTTCCACTACAAGCTACAGATATTTTATCTCCATTAATTTCATTAATAGCACATCATCATTTTATGTTGTAATCAAGGCAATTCACTATGCTTAGTTCTGAAGTGTCCATGCATTAAAATAATCAATGATGGAGATTCTGTCCATTTTGCAAGCTTTTCTCTCTGGACATGGGTGCCTTGGCAGGGTCCTGGATGGCACTTCCTGTGGAAACTCATAAATACAACCTATTGGATTAGTAAAGCCTGAAGACTTGGGAGATGTATAAGGGAAGGAAAGACATTATAATGTCAGCCAACACATGAGTCCTCAGTGCTAGGGCCCTGGATTAGTACTTTTTCCTGCTTTAGTCTCTTTTCACCTGCACCAGAGCCCTGTGAACAAAGCATTATTATTAGACTCCTTTACAGGAGAAGAAACAAGCCTTAAGGAGGGGTTTTTTTTCATTTAACTTTTATTTCAGATTCAGGGGTACACGTACAGGTTTATTATGTAGGTAAACTTCTTCCATGGGGGTTTGTTGTAAAGATTATTTCATCACCCAGGTACTAAGCCTAGTGCACATTAGTTATTTTTCCTGATCCTCTCCCTCCTCCCACCCTACACCCTCCAATAGGCCCAATGTCTGTTGTTTCCCTCTATATGTCCACATGCTCTTATCATTTAGCTCCCACTTATAAGTGAGAACATGAAGTATTTGACTTTCCATTCCTGCCTTAGTTTGCTAACGATAATAGCCTCCAGCTCCATCCATGTTCCTGCAAAGGACATGACCTCATTCTTTTTTATGGCTGCATGGTATTCCATGGTGTATATGTACCACGTTTTCTTTTTCCAGTCTACAGTTGATGGGCATTTAGGTTGATTTTATGTCTTTGCTATTGTGAATAGTGCTGCAGTGAACATACAGGTGCATGTGTCTTTATGATAGAACGATTTATATTCCTTCTGGTATATACCCAGTGATAGAATTGCTGGGTTGAGTGGTATTTCTGTTTTTAGGTCTTTGAGAGATCATCACACTTTCTTCCACAATGGTTGAAGTAATTTACATTCCCACCGAGAGTGCATGTGTTCCTTTTACTCTGCAATCTTGTGAGCATCTGTTATTTTTTGACTTTTTAGTAACAGTCATTCTGACAGGTGTGAGATGGTGTCTCATTGTGGTTTTGATTTGAATTTCTCTAATGATCAGTGATGTTGAGCTTTTTTATCATATGCTTGTTGGCCATATGTATGTCTCCTTTTGAAAACTGTCTGTTCATGTCCTTTGCTTACTTCTTAAAGAGGTTCCTGACTTGTGGAAGTTTCATAGAAAGTAGAACAGCTGAGGTTGAATCCAACAGACTTCTGACCCTGTGCTGGTACTTCAGGTGCTCACCATGAACTTCAGCACTGACTAAACAAAGCCACACAGAAGATGAGAGAGCATTCATTCCAGAGATAATCCCGCAGCCAGGGCTGGACTACGTGGATGTGTGTCCTGGGTAGTTCTTCAAAAGGGCCCCACACTCAGTTGGCTGCTCTACTGCTTCCATCTTGAAGTCCTTAATTGCTTCTGAGCAAATGGCCCCATATTTTTATTTTTCACTGGACCTCACAGATATTGCTGGTCCTGGGAGACACTGAGGTAGCATGTGTAAGAGAAAAAGAAAGGCGGAACTAACATTTGCTAAGTACTATGACATGCCAGGCATGAATTTATGCATTTTTATACCCATTGACTGAATTCACTTCTAGAAAAACTCTAGCAGATAAATAATTTCATTGCTTTATAGAGAAACAGGTTCTCAGAGAGGCCAAGTAACTTGTATTGGTTACACAGCTAGGAAGAGGTGGAGCTGAGATTCAGGGCCGTCAGTGCTCTTATTCTTTTAATCCCTCCAGGCTGTGCCATGGTTGAGATAATGAATACCTACTCTTCCTGGGGGTATTATAATGAGGCAATTTTCCACCTCTGCAGAAATACATTAAATATTATTAAAGGTATATAGTTTACAACAATGTAGAGTTGCTGTCTGCAAAACTTATTCCCGGTTGAGACTGACCTAATGAAAGATTCTCAAAGATAGAAGCCGTGATATATAAATATGACCAAGTTATTTCAGAATTACTGGACAAAGGACTATGCAATGTTATTTTTATAAGCTAATTGCATCAAGGTTCTTAAATCTCTGCAGAGCAATGAACTAGGAGTCCAGAGAACTGAATTCTATTTTTAACTTTAAGTAACCTTGGCTAAGTCATTTGGCTTCTCTGAGTCTCAAATAGGAATCGAAAGGGGAAGATCCAAAGCCATAGTAAAAAGGTTTTTATCATAACTGAACCCTAAATAGAATTTTTTTTATGCCCAGGGCAGGAAGCCTGGTTTGGCTTCCCATCTGTAGAGAGGTCCTTAAGTAAGAGGAAGGAAAGGAATAAGAATAGAGGAGGGATCTTTTATCTCAGTGCCCTGAAAGGTCTTTGCTGGGCCAGTTTTCTCACCTGTCCATGGGCCTTTAGCTGTCTGCCTCCAGTAGCTACAGTTGCTGACCTGGGATAGCAGTGAGCCTGCCACCAAGCTGCAGAGATAGTACAGGGTACTCAGTGAAAAGGGAAGAAGGGAGAAAGCTCTAAATTTAGCCAATATTCCCAATATTTCTCAAACATGAATTAACTCTTTTGTTTTCTTTTTATTTCGATGCCCTATGGGCAAAGACCCGGTAGCCGTGTCCTAGCTATTGCTCTAAGATTGATTCGGAGTGGTTTCACAGTCATGAGTCCAGGCTCAGCTGACAAGAATGCCCATGATTTATAAGTGACGTCTGTCCTGGGCACTGCAGGTATGGGGGAGGGTGATAGATGTGCCTCGTATCTCGTCTATTAGATATTCACCATTCCTAGATTAAGTTAGACTTTCCAGAAATATTTGTTGGATGACTGAACAGCCATTACTGTCAGTGGTAAATGTGTTGTACCTATGAGAAAAAAAATGTGGTCCCAAAAGTTGGCTAAGAAGTTTCCAGCTAATTTAGGGCATTGCCCTATATAAGTGAAAAACATTTATATTTCTGTTGATTTCTCAGCATGTGGATCACAGAATATTTGTATTAGAATTACATAATAAGCTTGGTTAAAGTACAGATTCCTGGGCCGCACCCTACTTATTTACAATATCTTTGGAGGGTAAGGCCTAGGAATCTGTATTTTCACAAATGTCCTTAGTAATTAGGGATGGGGGTGTGCATGTGAGGTGAAGTGGGAGAACCATTGCTTTGTAAGACTGGGTAAGAAAAATTACATTTTTTAAATCGGCCATATTTTCATTTACCATATTATAATCTAAACGAGGAATGAGCACCGTTTGAAAAGTGAATTCCAGTAGCGGTTCATAAAATACCAATAGTTTGATTAAATAAATTCTTCAGTGTTAAGTAGGGGTGGGGGTCTACATAAACAAAACTTGAGACCTAGATAAACAAAGCTTAAGGCAAAAAAAGTATTTTAAAAGTCTTATGGTCATAGCTTATTCAACCAAGGAACACTAGGCGAGGTTACAGAAAAACAGGTTTTTTTTTTGTTTTTTGTTTTTTTTAATGCATATACCCTTGACATGTGAGTGTGCACATAAATGTGCAAACCACGAAAGGGGAACAGGGTTGCAGACTACTATAAAAATAGCTGAAAGGTAGAATCTACTTTAAGCAAGGATCATCTTCTGGGAGATAATTAAACAACACTAAGTTGATATGGGAGGAGGAAGGAAGGAAAAAGATTCAGACAAATATTTAGAAGGCCTTAGAGGAGGTATTCCAACTCAAACAAATTGTCACATGAGAGCAGGACAGTATTGTTGAAAGCACATAGACTTTGGGCCAGGCAACCTGGGTTTGAATGTGACTCTGCCACTTGACTAGTCCTCTGATTGATTACAGATAATGATTGAATTACTTAATTCCTCTAGATCCCCATTTCCTCATTTGTGAATCTGAATAAGGATAGAACTAACTCAACCAGTGGCACAAGTGACTATGAGAGTTAAGAAGGAAGACAAACAGAAAGTGCCGGCATGCGATAAGTTCTCAATCAATGACATTTGTGGGAGAGAAGTCAAAGCTAGAATGAGTTTCCCTTTTGAAGTATAGCTAATCAATATAGTTATTGCAACGTGGAATCATTTTCTTGTGAGAGCATGTGCAAAGTTCACCAAGGCTCAGTTGCTTATACCTGAGGAATGCCTACTTAACCCTAAACTTACTAATACACTAACATTATATCAGTGATGATGAGATATCATTAGAGAAGGCACATTCCAAGGTCATTATACATCAATCGTCCTAAAAGGTCTTTGATACAGAAATAGCTAAATCCCTAGTGACGTATCTTGCAAACGCAGTAGTTGGAAACCGTTTCATAAGTTTCTTATCTTCAATGATATTTTAAAATCAAGAAGTCAAAGACTTAAGTACTGTTTGTGGGAGTTCTGGAATCAGAAGCCCAGGCAGGAACAATGCATTGTGGCACTGACAGCCTGGACTTCCTTATTTATTTTACATCATTATTCTGTTCTCTCAAGCATACTTGCATAAATACACAATTTTATGTATTTAATGAATTTACTCTTAAACAGCTGTAGAAAATGTGCTTTATTAATAGGGGGGCATCCAATCAGATAAAGCAGTCATAACATATTGCGTGTATGTGTCTGTGTGTGTGTGTTGGTTTAAAATTTCATGAGTCAATGGAGGATAAATATGCATAAATGAAAATATATTTAAGAGCTGCCTTTTGAGCCTGTAAAAACTACTTTTCTTTCTGACACAAAAGAAATATCTGCTTTCTTACATTAAAAAATTATTGGGCAAATTGAGTCCATGTTCACAAACATTAACTTCTAAAGCAAAGCAGTTAGAAATAAACTCTATCTAGTCTATTGAGTCTCAAAATTCAGCCCATTATCTGACTGGGGAGCTTTTTAGAATGCAGATTCCTAGGCTCACCTTAGGAGATTGATTCTGTGGGTCTGGAGCAGGGCCTAGAAATCTGCATTTTTAACAACCCAAAGTGACTCTGATCCAAGTGGTCTAAGTATCAGAATTTCAGAAGCTGCATTTTATCCCTTCTAGCCTGAATGGTTCATTCAGGGATAGAACAAGGTTAATAGGTTGCTTGATTAATACAGAATTAGAGCAGAGGAATAGACTTTTCTGAAGGGAATCCTATATGACACCAAAAGCAGCACCTGTTAAACAACTGGATTAGTCTTTTATAAACAGAGCACTTTATACATTGGACAGACTCCAAGGATTCTTGCCCTTGTTCCTCCTTTTTAATCCCTTTTACTGTTCATTAGTACTTCATCCTGCAAGTGCAGTTCCTGAAAAGCAGCTCCCAGTGACGTTTAGGGTCACTTGGAGCCCTTTAAGATATCTTCATCCCATCAGGGAGCCATTTACACATATTGCCCTGGAGAAGGCTTCTACTGGCTACTGTATTCTATTCTGTGTGACTTCCTGATAGCGGATACTAGCTACTCTGTATTCAAGTATCTCTTCTTCTAAACTTATATCCCTGTGTCTTTTATTGTATCTACTCGTTACAGGTCCTTGACTCCATATGAAAGCACTCAGGGGGAAAAATTTGAAAGTATGTTTACATAAGGCAGTATTATTAACATACTTTTTTATTTTCCTCAAGGTCATTGACGTGAAATTTCACAATTGCACGCTTGAATATACAACATAATTATATTATGTAACAACTCTTCTGAAACAGTTTGGATTTCAAATTTCCATTCCATGAGCACCATGAATACCTATTCATACTTGTTGGATCATGAGTCTAGATTAGTGGTTCAGAAACTAAAGTCATTAAGTATTAACTGGGTCTGTCATACAAAATCCAGTAGAGTTCACTTATTAAGCAAGTATCAACTGAGTCTATCTGGATCTGCATCAACTCAGTACGTTCACTTATTAAGTTAGGCTACTATCCATTCAGTATTTCCACAGCAAAAAGGCACAAAATACTTGAAAAATGTTTGAACTGTATAATTCTACTACCGTTGTTCCAGACTGCTGGAATCCCTTAATTTGAAATAAATATTTATTTTTATGGTTCTGTGAGAATGGCAGTCCTTTAATACCTTATAGTTTGGATTTCTTGAAATAATTTTTTTTTTTTCTCAACTACATGTGCCATTGATTTCATTAAAAATTGTTCGGTAACAGTCCAGTAACAAAAGTAGCTTCTGTGGTGTTGAGAACCAGGCCTTTTCCTTTGAAATAAAAACAAGTATTTATCCAAAACTAGGCAATAACAGTTAACTTGATTAGGGAGCACTAAATTTATTGTAGAGTCAATCCTACGAAATCAAAAGGGGAGAGATTCCTTAGGGACTCTTGCCTGATAAGATTTTTACCCTGTTTGCAAGCTAACAAATTAGCTTGTCTCATTTCATCAATGATGGCAGAAAGAATATATGATATTCTTGGATCAGATATGAAAGAGAGTTTGTTAGTCACAGCAATAGCAGTAGCTGGAGTATCAGCATTTCCCTATGCCTGTTCCCCGAGTCCCAATTCCCACAAGGTAATGCACAGAGATCCAGGGAACCCCTGTACATGCAGCAAGTTGCATTACTGAGCTTACCAAACCCGAATCTTTTATAATGGGATGTTTAAGTAGGCCTTACCTTTGATGCAGCAAGAGACTGTCTCTATCCTTCAAGTTTCTTCACTACACATTTTTGGAAAACTGCTCTGGAACAAGGCAGTCAGAACCTCTATTCACAAGATGTGCAGAAACTTGAAAGACCGGTAGAAACTTGCCCACCAAAAATGCCATGGAAAATACTGTGTTTTCGAACACATTAACTTGAGCCTTTTAGAGATGAGTTTCAGCTAATGCCGTTTCATTTTAGACATTTTTATTGGCTAACAGTTTTCTAGGAAATCACTTTTTCTACCAGAATGGGCACCATTTATTAAGATTACTAATAATACAATATTCATGAAAATATTTTTCTTTATTTTCCTCTTAATATAATGCACCTCTCTCCAGAATACAGCTGAAGAGATGTTTTATATTTTACCCCTTTAAGTGATCTTTTAGTATAGGAATTACGTGGCTGCTGCAGATTTAGGTATTCTAAAAGACAAAATTCAAAACTGAATTCTCTGGGAACATTGAAGCATATCCTGAAGCAGCAATATTTTTGTTTGTATATTTTTAAAAATATCTTGTAATTTGGCTATGTCTGGATGGCTAAGCAAAAGATTTTATTTAACTTTTTTTTTCATCTGAATTATCACACAAGTGTTTAAGCATATTTTCCCTTGATTGTATTGTAGAGCTTTTAAGACATAGATATGTTCTGTTTGTTTAACATGCCTGGAAGGACTCAAGAAGGAGAACAAATAAATATGTTCTTACCATTAACTTTGGACTTCTGCCGAATTGACTTTGTCAAGTAAATTTGACATGCTTAACACTGGGAGTGATTATTTACCGTCTTCTGAATCAAGATAAAGAATTCACAGTCAGATTTTGTTCTTGGAAACAGATTTTCTCTTTTAAAAGATGTGTTTTTGTGGCCGTATATTATGTTTCCGTTATGCAGTGTCTTTCCTGAATTCCCTCTTTGCACCAGTGCCATTGCTATCAGGGTGAAATTGATGGAATGCACTGTTTCCATCTGCTTACACAAGTGAATTGTTACTCTCTATATATCCATTTGAAACATAACTGAAAATGCCAATATACTATGGGGGTCCAATTTTTTAACTATGGAGTCAGGCTCAATTAACAGTAACAAACTCATGTGATTTTTATCTTTCTTGTTTTGTAGAATTAATAGGTCATTGGCTTTCTGTGCTTGTGATAGTTTGCTCAGAATGATGGTTCCCAGTTTCATTTATGTCCCTACAAAAGACATGAACTCATCCTTTTTTATGGCTGTATAGTATTCCATGGTGTATGTTGTCACTCGTAGGTGGGAATTGAACAATGAGAATGCTTGGACACAAGGTGGGGAACATCACACACCGGGGCCTGTTGTGGGGTGAGGGAGAGGGAGGGGGGAGGGCTAGCATTAGGAGAGATACCTAATGTAAATGACGAGTTAATGGGTGCAGCACACCAATATGGCACATGTATACATATGTAACAAACCTGCACATTGCGCACATGTACCCTAGAACTTAAAGTGTAATACAAAAAATCAGAGATGAAAAAAAGAATTAATAGGTCAATATTTTTAATTTCAGTTGTGAGTATTAAGACTGTTATCGATTGGCATTTGGATTTCTTTATTTTACTAAATATATGTGGCAAATGCTGCTGCCAATACTTAAATATAAACATATTCTCCCTTTTTTGAATCCCCAAAGAGTTTACCACATAAAATTCTTTGAAGAGAATTAGAACGTGGACATATTTTTGGGAGGCCACCCTTCAGCCCACTACACCGATCCTGAGCAACTTTTTAACTTCATATTGTAACAGAAGAATGTTTTCATTTTATTAAAATTATTTGCAAATATATTTTCAAATTGTCCTTAATATTTGCCACATTAATGGATGCATCACAATGATCACTTCAACTAGTGTTGAACATAAGAAATTGTCTATTTAAAATAATATTGCAATAAACATTTTTGTGTATAAAGCTGTTCTTCCATATTTTGAGATTGTTTCCCCCTGAATTTTTAGAAGTGAGTTCAGTGGGCCAGAGGGTTGTACCAACTTACAATCCACCTGTAATGTAAGAAAGCCTGCTTAACAGATCCTTTGTATTTAAAGTTTTTTTGGTAAATCGATAAGTGGAAAAATGGTATATTACTTTAATTTGTATTTCTAAGAGCATTAATAAAATTAGATTTTTTCTCATATATTTTAAATGGAGTATTATTCATTTTTAAAATTTTCTGTATCCTCTGACCAATTAATCTATTGGCTAATGCTTTTTAAAAATATCTTAATCTCGTATGAACTTTAGATTGTAAAAATAGTGACATTTTTAAATTTATGCTGTGAATGTTTTTCTGAGTCGGTGGTTTGCTCTCGAATTTGATAATTTGTGATAATTTGATAATTTGGGGTTTTGACAAATGTAAATATCCCTATTCATTTATGTTGGGATGCTTTATTTTTATTTATTTATTTTTTTTATTATTATACTTTGAGTTCTAGGGTACATGTGCACAACGTGCAGGTTTATTACATATGTATACATGTGCCATGTTGGTGTGCTACACCCATTAACTCATCATTTACATTAGGTATATCTCCTAATGCTATCCCTACTCCCACCCCCTCCCCACAATAGGCCCTGGTGTGTGATGTTCCCCTTCCTGTGTCCAAGTGATCTCATTTTTCAATTCCTACCTATGAGTGAGAACATGCGGTGTTTGGTTTTCTGTCCTTGCAATAGTTTGCTGAGAATGATGGTTTCCAGCTGCATCCATGTCCCTACAAAGGACACAAACTCATCATTTTTTATGGCTGCATAGTATTCCATGGTGTATATGTGCCACATTTTCTTAATCCAGTCTGTCACTGATGAACATTTGGGTTGATTCCAAGTCTTTGCTATTGTGAATAGTGCTGCAATAAACATACGTGTGCATGTGTCTTTATAGCAGCATGATTTATAATCCTTTGGGTATATCCCCAGTAATGGGATGACTGGGTCAAATGGTATTTCTAGTTCTAGATCCTTGAGGAATCGCCACACTGTTTTCCACAATGGTTGAACTAGTTTACAGTCCCACCAACAGTATAAAAGTGTTCCTATTTCTCCACATCCTCTCCAGCACCTGTTGTTTCCTGATTTTTTAATGATTGCCATTCTAACTGGTGTGAGATAGTATCTCATTGTGGTTTTGATTTGCATTTCTCTGATGGTGAGTGATGATGAGCATTTTTTCATGTGTCTGTTGGATGCTTTATTGAGGTTTTCCTTTGTATTTCTCCCACTGCCAGAGTAGAAGAATATGAGAAAATTCTCCTATACTTGGAGAGCAAGTCCATTTAATTTTCTCCTAACTTTGTTTGGTAACTCTTTAATCCATCTGTACTTTTATTTTGATATATGAAGAGAAGTGAGATAACTTTTTCCAAACTTTTCCCAGCCTCCTAAGCAATTATCTCAAAATCATCGTTATTGAATAATCCATCTCTTTACTGTTGATTTGTGATGGTTTCTTTATAATTTTTTAAAGCTTCTCATGTAAACTGGGTTTTATTTGGAGGACATATATTTTATTGAATTTATCTATTTTCGGTCAATATGAGAGACTAAAATTATTGAAATTTTAAGATATGTTTTAATATATAAGCAAATCAGGTCATGAAGTTTTCATTTGTCTCTAAATCAGATAAGACTTTTGTTTAAATAAAATGCTGTCATCCATGTTATAAAAGCAAATTAGCTAGCATATGGATTATCTTGCTAATAATTAATATCAGTCTTTATTGCTATAAATTAGCACTAATATTTTTTAATAACTCATAAAGGAGTACTCTATACATGTCATATTTGTATCTTTCGCTCTCCTGCACCTATCCTGTCTCCAAATTCATTGCTAAATAATACACTGTATTTAGAAATATCCTGAAAACTTGATTTGACAAAAACTCTTTGAGGGTGCTGATTTCTTTTCTCCCTCAGCCACAGTAATGACCTGATGCTGCTCAACTGATCAGATTCCTGCATTCTGATTTGGTAATTTCGATCAGGGTTTCTCAACCTTGGCACTGTTGATATATGGGGTTAAATAATTCTCTGTTTTATCCTACACGTTGTAGGATGTTTAGTAATATCCCCCACTAGTTTCCAGTAGCACCATCCTCTTTCCCCACTCCCTCCCCACCCCTAGTGTGACAACCAAAAAATGTTCCCAGATATTGCCAAATGTCTCTTGTAGGACAAAACTGCCCCTGCTGAGAATTATTGATTCCGATAAAAGTAGTCAGGCAGCATGTAGCATAATAAATTTAACTTTTATTCATTTATTATTATTATTTATAATCTTAGTAATACAATCAGGGTAGATCTAGAGCCTTCCAAGTAATTGCACCATGATCCACTATCACTGGGCTCAAAAAAAAATTAACCCCAGGGCATTCTGCTTTGCCATGTGATTTAAATATGACCATAGTAAGAACAGTGACATTATGATTGCTCAAAGTAAAACATCTCAGAGATCTCTTCTGGCTCACCTATCCCTACTTAACCTATACTGATGATAAATTTGGAAAGTTGTCAATTTGATAACCATATTGGTACATGCAAATGAATTATGCCCTGAATTTTAATCTAATGTTTTTTGATATTGAGAAAATGGCCCAAATTCTAAGACCATCATTCTTTCAATCATCTTGCCTTTGACTTTAGCGTATAACCATGGCTGTCTGAGCCAGTTAGCTCAGAAGGGTTTTACAAGATGATAATGAGGCCAATGTTGCAGTTTCAATTAGCTTCACAGAAGAAAAACCCGGCTTCACAGCAGCAGACTGAACTGCTAACCCCAGCCACCACGCTCAGCCAATGGCCAAAAGAAAGATGAGAACAGAGAATGTTGCCGACTCAGCACTCCCAGGACCATTTAGCCTGGACAAGTAAAGGTCATATCTCTTTGATGATGATAAACCATCCGCATTATATTCCTACACCAATTCACTGCAGAAACACAAAATGAAGAGTACTCTCTAAATCAGAGCTCCTTTTATAGCCAACATAGATCATTGAGGCAAAGACTTTTTTTTCTGAATTTTTTTATGAATTAACAAATAGGATAGCTGCAGTTTTAGAAGGTATTTAAATAACTTTTACTTTGTTTTTGAATTTGCAGTATTAACCATACCTTTGAAGTAAGTACATTTTGTCCACTCTTGAAATTATTTCCTAACAGTTCACGTAAAGGAATGGGTCAAATGAGCATAAATTTGCCTGCCATTATGTAAATATAATGGCTCATCAGGTAATTTTCTTCACTGAAATGGGAAGACTTGTGTAAGTGTTGAAATGGAGATTGAAATTTACTTGCATTTAATATTTGTTTTTTATTGTCAAAGGGGTATTTACAGGGATCCCTGGGACAAATTTTCCTAATATTAATTTATGTGTTATACAAAATGTAGCGACCTTGGAAACATGGCTCTCTGCATCTATTTTTTATTCCAAAGATTGTACTCAGTTCTGCTTTTGGAATATTTGCATTGTTCCTGCTGACCTACCTGCATAGGATTCAATGGATACCCATGGAACTAGGCCAATTTGGTTTACAGTCTCAATTTCAGAATTAAGACACATTTGCTTCTATTTACCTCTGGTCTTTGAATTTTGATCATACTCATTCAATCACAAGCCACATTTTCCCAGTAGGGAGCTTCTGGAGCTTAATATTATTTATCTAATGATTTTCCTTTCTCATTGCTTTCTAAACTTTTCCTCTGGCTTATCAAGAAATGCATAGGAATTTTACCAACAGTGTTGGTAGTATGTTCTGGTGATAAATAGATATTCAGTTTCAGGCTCTTCTATTCAAAATGTATTCATCAAAATGCAATCAACTTTAGTAACCTATGGAGAAAATAGCTTTTAGAAATTGGTGTTTACCTAACCTCATCAAAGATCTGCTTAACACATTGAAATAATCTGAGTGAATATCAATAGGTAAACCAGACAGATTGAGCCTTGAATGCAAGAATGTCTCCAGATGTTTCCGTGGACTGCTTCTTACCCAGTGAATTCAGGAACATGTGGAATCCTGGCTTTCAGGTTTGTTTGTTTGTTTTTTAATTATCTTCTACAGTTGTAGCTGCATGGGTACCACATTTTCTCAACTGCTTCTTTGTTAGCATTGTGTTCAGAATCTCGTGTTTCAAACTGAATGACGTTCTCCTCGTTTTAAAAATCCTAATATTTTTCAAGTGTTTCTGTGTGTCAGGTACTGTGCTAAGCACTTTTATGGATTAGTTCATTTAATTAATTTAATTTTACAGTGACCCTATGGCATACACTAGCTACTGTAATTCTCCTTGTATAGCTAAGGAAACTGAGGGGTAGAAGTTAGTCAGAGGCCCAGGATAATACTGCTGATACTAACACATGACAGAGCCAGAACGTGATTTAGTTCTGTATGAATCCAGAGCCCATATTCTTAACTGCTATGCTATATTGCCTCTCAGAAGTCATTATCACAAAGGGCTTGTGTTATTTTTTATTTCCAAGAATAACATCATTTTATTTCTTCATCACACTTAATTAAAAACAAATAAAAATGATACCCAAGTATCTTTCATATCAACCAAACCAGGACTCCTATAGAGTGGAGCCTGTCTGTGCAAATTTAACTTACAGTGAGGCCTTTATCTTTAGTTTTCCTGGGTTTAAATCTGTAGCCAGGGATTTGTTCATGTTTTGAGTCATCGTATTTCACTCCCTATGACATTTCGGGTACTTAAAACATGTTCAATGATGTTTTGAAGAATGGAATTTCCACCACTTCCTTTAGAAGACCATAAATAAAAAATGATAGAAAGTGTCAAACTGTAATTACATTGAGGGTTTTACTAACCTCGCAAACCACAAGAATGAAATACCAAAAAACATTTTTTCAACTGCCACCATCAAAATCTCATTTGCTGATTCCATTTTTGCAGCATTGATGGAAGTAATCCAGTTAGGCTGACATTTTTATAGAGGATAGTTTAATGTTCAAATAAGCCCTGTGTTATTTCACCATTTTTATTTTTTTTATGGAAAGGTTTTTTTTTTCTTCTGTAATGGTTTGAACTGTGTTATAAAGTAAATGAAAATGTATCTTGTTGATTGGATTGTGACTCCAGCAGACACATTTTAGTTGATGTAAAGGTCTTTGCCACAATCACAGTTGATGTTTACAAATATACACCTCCTTTAATTTTTAATGCTGATTATGTTTCTTAATGCATCTAATCACAGAAAATGTGTCAAAAAGGAAAGCTTGGTCTCAAACATATGCTTGGGTTTCTGTTAGCAGGAAACAAATGTCCAAATGTGATTGCATACCAACTCACACACATGCTCATGCACGTGCTCACACTTGCACTCAAGTATGGATCCAAGTGTGAACCTGGTGACACAGTGGCACTTAGAGCCAAAGACTAAACATATGTCGAAATTGGGTGTGATCACAACAGCAGAATGGTACAATATTGTTTCAGTCAGTCTGATGCAGGAAGAGAAGCCAAATGACAGTAAATCATAAAACAAATGTTACTCCCTTCTCAGAGTGTTATGTCTGAATAATTGAGTGAAAAATAAGACCAATTTGTTTCAGTCTGACTTTCTTGTCATTGGTAAATTGATGGATATATTTCTATTCACCTCTAAGAGAAAATAAGCTGACAAACCTCTAATGGTTGAGACATGTTAGATAAAACTACTGATATTTAATAGTTTCTGCCCTATAGATCAAAATATATCTATCATTCATCAAAAAAATAGTATCAGCAAATTCAGTTGTTCAATCTGGCAGAATATTTATTGTATTCATTTTCTCCTTTTAGTATGTATTTCTAGCTGTACTTTTTAAAAGATGGCATACTTTTTTTTAGATGGCATACTTTTTAATCATACGAAAAGACATAACTTTAAAGATGGACCTCACTCATACAAATAACTTGTTCATGAGTCAAATATTTTCAATATATTTTATCCATGAATTCCCTCATGAATGCTCAAGATAGAGCAGTTGATCAGCACTAGCAAATTTCACCAAAGATGAGAATTTTTGTATCCTTTTTTTTTTACAATTATTTCTGTATCCTTTGGTACCTTGGCTAATAGACAAGAGTAACAAGAAAAGCAAATGGTGATAACTCCTCTAAGAAATCCTCCTATACCATGCTAGAAAGTTACAACAAGACAAAATGGCACATCGATTCATAGAATGAAAATGCCTTTGGGATAATCCAGCTCAATAGTTCTCAGTGACCCAGTAAAAGGGTCTAGATTCACATGAATAGGTTGCCATGAGCAGCAAGGTCTCTTGTATGCAAGTTGTTTCTAGTGTTCAAAGTACTGAAATTAGCTAATTATTTCATTCTTTTATAAATTAAAATGGATTTGAAATTATCTTTTTAAAAATGTCACAGTAACTCAACAGAATTTCAAATCATAAAGAAGTGCAACATCAGCTGGTAGGTCTGGTATTCTATACACATCCCCTGGAAATATGCTTGGGAATGAATCGCACATGAAAATATATGGGTGATATTTCTTACCGGAAAAAAAAAGTTTGTAATCTGTGGATTTAGGCACCTCCCACGGCCTTTCCCAGGATCAGCAGATATTGCTGAATTCATAAACAGAAAGTTGACATGTACATGGAATCAGCAAAGGCTCGTATTCCTGAGGGACATTTCTCCAGGGCATGGTGGGGCCTAGAAATGCCTATGCCATCGCTAGAGGACACATTTTTCATAACCGGAGGCTTCTAGCTCGTGAGCTCTGTGTTTTCTTCTTGTGGACGGTGCCCAACACCCACTGCCAAAGTTTGTTTTCTCAGCTCAGTTATCTAAAGTGACCATGCCCCAGAAGTTGGCCTTTTCTTTCTTTGAATGTGCTAATATCATGGATTAAGCTCCATAGTTGGTCTTAGTCCAGTGGCTATTCCCATAGACCTAGAAGTGTTAACTTAATAGCTCAATTGCAGGAGATTCTTATTCTTTTACATACTCACTTGTTATTTAGGTGGTTGAGGGGCACTTCACTGTTGCCCCACTTACCAAGAAATTAAAATCTAAATCTGATTCCAATTGTTTTGTTGCTGTTTTCAACTGCATGATTGTGATGTCTCTCTCTATTATTTAGTGGAGTACTCTTATACCAAATCTCACTTTTAACCTTATTTTATGTATCCCACTTTGTTATTTATAATTTGCTTAAGTATATAATCTTAACAGCTCTAAACTATTCTAGGGATAGAAAAACATGTGACCATCTCAATTTCTTTCTTTCTTTCTTTTTTTTTTTTTTTAAGAGTACAAGACAAACCTAACAAAGATGATACCAAACCCCTATAAATCAAACTCACAAGTTAAAAAAATTCCAAGTAAAATTCTGGCAAATTCAGTCTTGCAGACATTATAAACAATAACAAACCATGACCACAAGAGTGGATTCTTAAAAATGCAAGAAATTTTTACTACTAGAGAAATCTACTGTTACAATAGGTGTTATCAATAGGTTAAATGAGAAGATTTCTATCATTTTTATAGGTGACCAAAGTACTTGATTTAATAATATACATTGCTGATAAAAACTCTTAATGCAACAAACATAGGTCAATTAGTTTAAAAAGAGTCTGTTTTAAAAGATTAGATATCCACTTAATTATAAAATTCTATATATATTTCAAAGTGAGAAATAAGGAATATAAATTAATGATAATTTTTCTCAAAAGTCTAGCAAATATAATGACAAGGAAAAAGAATTAGGTTATGTGATTAGGGAAGTGAAACAAATCTTTATTTGTCTGTACTGAAAATTTAAAAGAATCAACTGAAAAAAGCTATTAAAACTTTCAAGAGTTTAATATAGTATCTACTTAAAAATCAATGTGTACTTGTTAGTCATAATCAATTAGAAAATAAACAGAAAAAAACACATATCACAATAGCAACTCTAAAATAGAAAATAACTAGGACTAAATATAAAGAGAAATGTATAAGACCACTTTAAAAATATATATAAAATAATTTGGAAGATGACATTTAATAAGAAAATATTCTATGCTAATTGACAGAAATAATCAATATTTTAGAAATATAAATTCTCCCCAAAGTAATCCAACAATTTAATGCAACTGAAATCAAAATTACTGAGGGATTCTTTCAGTAATGTGACAAAATACTTTAAAAATTCATGTGCAAGAAAAAAAATAGTAAATGAATTATTAAAGTAATCAATATTCCCAAAAGGTTAGAAATAATTATATGAAAAGAAAATATTTGATCAAGTTGCTACATAAAATATAGAGCCTTATACAATGAAAAAAAACCTGCAAACAAAATTAAACGGCTACAAATGCAATGGGAAAACATCTACAAGACATATTTTTAAATATATAAAGTAGCATTACAAATATGTAGCAAAGAGACTGGGTTCCTATAGAATCCAGTAGACCAAAGGCCCACAAACTTTTTCTGTAAAGGACAAATAGTTAATACTTTTGATTTTGCAGGTGCCACAGTCTGTTTTGCTACTACTAAACTCTGTCCTTGTAATTCAAAAGCAGCCGTAGGCAGTGTGTAAACAAACAGTCATGACTGTGTTACAGTAAAACTTTATTTACGAAAATAGGAAGTGGTCCAAATTTGGCCCACAGCATATAGCATGCCAACGCCTGCAATAGACCTGTGACATGTTCACTACCTATGTTCCAGATACACTTAAAAGCGAGCATGCTCAACATGAGGCTTGTTGAGAAACAGGATGCTCGACAAATATATGTTGAATGAGCAAGTGAATAAATGACTAAAAAGAAAACAACCCACAAAAACGGAAACTAAAGTCACCAGTAAACATATAAAATTGTTCAAACTCACACAGTGAAAGAGGCAAATTAAAATCATGATATAACATTTGGTTACTCTTGGATTCACAAGGTTTGCTTGTTTTTTCTTTAATGATCATTCTTGGGTTTGGTAAGGATATAGACTAATGCATAGTCTCATATGCTGCTGGTAGGCTTTTTTACTCTTTTATTTTAGTTATATACATAAATAAGAAATTAATTTATTAGAAAATAATATAAGGAGATCTGTCTAGCCCTGGATTGGCAGTTCTCAAATTATTTGATCTTACTCTTAAAAATTGTTGAGAACTCCAAAGGAATTGTGTTTATTAACGTTTCTAATATTTCTAATATTTACCACATTAGAAATTACAATAGAAACATTTAAAATATTTGTTAATTCATTTAAAGTAGTAATAATAAATTCTTTATATGTTACCATAAATAACATTTTTCATTACAATAGTTAAATTTTTGCAAAGGAAAAACAACAAAAACAAAAAATGATTGAAAAGAGCAGCACTGTTTTACAGTTTTGCAAGTCTGGCCTAATAGAAGTCAGCTGAATTCTCATATCTCTTCTCATTTTGCATTCAATCTACTGTATGCTTTTTTGTTGAAGTATGTGAAGAAAATTAATCTGCAAACAGTATGGCATTGTAAACAGGAAGAGAATTTTATTAGCCTTTTATGATAAGTGTGGAAAATTCTACTTTGATACTACACCAAAACTCAACAAGTTGTAGACTCTTCAAGGACATTTGCAATATGGAGTTTGAAACCCTATCACTGAACTTTTTGTGCTCTGTTACACTAAAATCCATTTGTTTATCTTGCACTTTCAATGGATCTTTTACTCATGCATGATTTTGTAATATCATGCATTGATTGAAAAATACTGGTTCACTGAGTTATGCAGATCTTCCAGATGTAGACACATTTTATTATAAAGTATAATATTCAGGATTCTATTTATTACATCTCCACATATCCGAGAAAAGTCTTTAACTATGGGAATCTATCAAGCCCACAATGGTATATATAAATTTTCCAAAATTCTAATTTTCATTTGAAAGCTTGAATTTCATTGTTGGCAACAAATACTGTCAGTTGTTTTTATTGAAGTGACAGACTCTTTATTCACTTTTGAGAAAAAGTGAAACGCCCAAGTCTGAAAATCAAAGTCTGTTTCTCAGTGACTCTTTCAAGAAAAACTAAATTATGTTCTATGAAGAAAGCAGGTAATTCAGCTTACAGTTAATCAATCACACAAGTGTTTTTCCTCAAGACAACCCTCAAACTTCTATCTGCAACAGCAGTGCCATATGTATACTTGCCCTTTTGTCACTTGGAAAATTTGTAAATAGTGCTTAATAGTTGAGATTTAATTAAAATAATTTTTACTGTTTGATCAAGGACATTTTTAAGTGAAACTGGCTTATTTTGTTTTTCTGCAATTGTATGGTGTGAAACATATAATGACTACTTGTTCAGGTGCCACTACCTTGATTCGTGCCACAGGTTTACTCCTTACTGCTTTTACCAACAGTGCAAATGTCAACACAGTTAAAAAGTAATGCCTTAGTAGTATTATGAAAATTATTTTGACCTCACAGACATCCTACAAGAGGCCTAGAGTCCCCCAGAATTTCTTGGACACATTGAGAACTGTGTCCTAGATTTGAGAAATGTTAACATTTTATCTTATTTTCTTCAAAATTGTTTGTTAATAAAATTAATAATATGGATCCAGCTAAAACTCCTACATCTCTTCCCCAGTCTCCTTTTGCAGAGATTAACCATCATGCTGAAGTAAGAGTATTCTTTCTGTACATGATTTTGTACTTCCCCTATGTATATAAAGATCCACAACAGTGTATTTTTATTTTGTTTTGAAAAACTTTTACATAAATGATTCCATTCTGTATGTATGCTTTTACCAAGATTTTTTACTCAATGTTATGACATTCTGTCTTTCAAAGATCTATGTTGTTACGTATAGATCTAGTTCATATATTTGTATTGCTGCATGACAAATGTATGAATTTATTGCTGTGTAACGAATATATGAATTCCTGGATTAATGGATATTCAGATTGTCTCCAAAGTTTTACTATTTTAAATGTTTCTTTAAATAAGGTCACTCTAGGTTATCAGTTGTTCTATCTATATTGTCAAGTTGTCTCCAACATGGCTTTACCAATTCACAGCCTGGTGTGGCTCTAACCTGGTACTTTCCTTCTGGAGATAATTTGGCAATGTGCATCAAATACTTCAAAAAAAAGGCAGAGTTGACATTTCTGGATCAAAATGTATAAGAGTTGACCATCATGGTCATTTGGCCATCATCATTTATAAAACTGAGAACCTGGATAACAGCTTCTAGATGTTTCATGATAGGTAATTAATTAAATAAATGGTGGTATCTTTTAGTTGATGATAATGTCGTCATTTATATCCTAATTTTATTTAATTGATACATTTTATATTTTATCAAAATGAATGATAGGAAATTTTAATTTTCTTGTGTTTTTTATTTTCTACTTTTGTTATTGAGGAAATATGTTGTTACCATTAAAAAAGGAAGAAAGAAGGGTTGGTGGATATTTTGAAACCTCATCCCAAATTAAGCGTCAGATCAGACCAAAAAAGTAGAACAGCAGTTCCCAAATTTGAAAGTGCACGGAGGCATTAGAGAGCTTGTGACAACCCCTCAAGGTTTTGATTTGGTCAGATTGGAGATCAACAACACCCTGAAATGCATAAACCTCACATATTAAGAAATACTCACTTTGGGAGGCTGAGATGGGAGGATCATGAGGTCAGGAGATCGAGACCATCCTGGCTAACCCGGTGAAACCCCGTCTCTACTAAAAAATACAAAAAACTAGCCGGGCGAGGTGGCGGGTGCCTGTAATCCCAGCTACTTGGGAGGCTGAGGCAGGAGAATGGCATAAACCCAGGAGGCAGAGCTTGCAGTGAGCTGAGATCTGGCCACTGCACTCCAGCCTGGGCGACAGAGCAAGACTCCGTCTCAAAAAAAAAAAAAAAAAAGAGAAATACTAATTTTGAAACTAATTTGATCTGATACGCCCACATTGATGAAACATAAGGAGTCTTATAGTTTTCAATATTCTGCAGGCAAATGAGTCAGTGTCTGGGGAAAAGTTCTAGTGGTGCCTCTCCTGTGTCGGCCAAAGCTGAAGGCAGCAGCCTCTGTAACATCCTGATGGTGGGGTTGCAGGCAGAGCTCTGTTTTCTAGAAACCTGTCCCAGACTTTACTTTCTTCTCCTTGGCTTAATCTGCCTCAGACTTTGCTTTCTTTTCCTTGGCTTTGGCAGCCTGCCCTGTAGCAGACAAGGTGAAGCCTGCAGGTGGTAGCTCAGGTGTTCATCCTCATTTCTCTCCCAGCTCGCTCTCTTCTCTAACACCTGGGTCACTTCCTCTGTTGAGCAGAGCTTCTCAAATTTGTGCATCGGAATCTTTGGGTGAGCTTTTTAAAACATATATTTATCCCCCTACCCTATATGTCTGACAAGGGGCCAGAAATCTGCATCTAAAATAAGCTCCCAAGTGATAGGGAAACTGCTGGTCCAGGGACCACACTGAAGTAGAGCAAATCAGACTCACCGTGGAGAGCTAGCCTGGGACACAAGGGGCTGAGTCATAAAATGTTATTCACTGGAATTTAGAAATGCAGTAAGAACACTAAACTTAAAACTATATCCTCATTAGGAGGCTGGGCAGAGTTATTGTTAGCGGTGGAAGCAGTAGCAGTAACAGCATTACTAGTAGTAGTGGTAATCCTTCGAAAGCAATAATAATAAAAGACCTAGTGATAATAGTAAAATTAATAATGAAATAAAATAAATAACTAGGGATTATTTTTCCTCCCATGTTTTGACAAAGCTCTTCAACATGAGATAATCTTTTGAATGCAAAAAAGTCTGTTTAAATGGATATGTTACATTTTCAGTGAAAGCAAGATCTTTAAAAACATGCCAGACCTTATGATCCAGAAAAAGCTGTTTCTTTTCCTCCTGCAGGGTATTATTTATCTTTGGCTAATAGCTTTAGCCCAGCCATTTTTATAGCCTCACATGTTATCAAAAGTGTTTTTATTGCTCAATCTAACTACTCCCTTTCTCAACCTAGTACATTAATCGTGCCTTTAGAGGCCAGGTGTAAACCGAAGTCTATATAAAAGGGATGGACTTTTTTTTTAAAGCTCGTTTGTGTTTTCCTCTTTGTGTTAAATTATGAATGTGATAATTGGTGGTTAATGAGATGTAAGTACTGTAGTCTCAGACACTTTAGGTTATTCATGTCTCTGCACCATTTTCATCTGGCCCTCATTTTCCAAACACCAGACCTGTAATTATGCCAAAAATCTATCCGAGCCAGAGAATATTTTGTTTTTTCTTATTACTACTTACAGAGCATGAAGTTGTGGAAAGTGTTGGACTTGCAAAGCTAATTTTAGTCCCCCAGTAAAAGTTCTGAGGGGCAACTCAATAAAGTAAAATTAAAGGTATATGAATCACGGATTTCAGAGTTTACAGAGACATTTAGAAAGCATCTGATCTAGCCATTTGGCTTTAGTATCAACCCCATTTTGCTGGTGAATCAGCCATGGCTTGCAACAATGAAATACATATAGACCTAGGATTCAACCTGGAGATCTGTCTGGCCCTACAGCTAGTAGCACTGTGCCTTGTTCGAAGGTGTTGGACACCTGTCTTTTGCCTTCCTACAAGGTGTTTTTTTCATTGCATCATGCTATTGCCAATCTACCTTGAACTCTTTATGAGTGTTTTTCATAAGCTTTTGCCATTTCACTTATGTTTAATTTGTGTGGTGTCTTTCAATGACTGTGTCCTTGCAACAGATATTTTGATGTACTAAATTTGTACACATACCTGAGTTGGGAAAGGAGATGCATTTTGTTTTGCATAAAAAAAAAATCCAGGTCTCGTGTTTACATTTAAAATATCAGGCTTTGTTTCCACTAAAGTGGTAATCTTTCTAAAAATGTCCCTCACATTGAAGGACATCCAAAAGGCAGTAACTCATTAGAACCTTGGGTTCAGATTACAAATGTATTTAGCTAGCTCAGTGTTGAAGTTCAAATTATCTTGGAATTATTTTAAATATTTGTACAGGAACACAGATTAGTTTACTAACGTGTTGCCTATGCACTAATAACCACCTTGGCCTATGATCATTAACTCCTAGGGCTCAAGCAAACTCTTGGCAAAGAGAATTTGCTTCAGTGTTTGAAGCCGTCATTTGATGTCTTCACCCTAGGACCTGGAAGTGTTGACTCACAAAAGGAATTTGAAAACAGTTTTTATAATTGCATTTTATTCTTTGAGCAGAAGAGTTGAGAGAAAAAAGTTCTGGTGAGGTAATGTCCTCCCCTACTTTCTTCCCCTCCTTTTTTGGTAGTTAATATTTTCTGATTATTTACATTCAACTGGAGACTAAGAATGTGGTATGAGGAAAAGAATGTGAGTGTGGAATCAGTCAGCACACCTGGGATATGGTTCTGGCTCTGTATTCAATGCATGACCTTAGACAAGTCATTTAATTTCTCTGGGTGTTGGTTTCTATAAATGAGAAAGTGACGTAGGTCATTCTTAAGCTGTTTTTCAGCCAGAAGAGTCTATAAATATGTAAATTTTTCCAAGAGAAGCTAAACTAGCTAGAAGATTGTGTGAGGGTTACACAGACCCGTGCCTTCCTTATTCATTACCATTTGACAGGGCCAGCTTCATGGGCTGCAACCTGCACAGTCACACAGGGCCTTAAGCTCAGAGGGGCTCTGTACTTGGTTTAATGTTGTGCTGTCACCATCTTACAATTCTCATTATTCCTAAACAGGGCCCTGCATTTTCATTTTGCTCTGGGCCAGATAAATCATATAGCTAGTGCTGCCTTTTGGTAATGAATTTTTTTCTCAGTGCATCTGCTAGTTGAAAAGAAAAAAGGAATTATAACCTCAAATTTGTCACTTTTGTCACCATTGTGTCCTTCAGGTAGACTGAGGAAGACATAATATTGACACAATTATATATGTGGACTTTTGGGGTCATTTTCAATGACCTAAGTGTCTGACTGCCCACGTTTTCCCTCTTCTATGCTACTTTGCCCCACCTTAATCCATTTTTTAAAAAATGAGAGTTCATTACTGGTATTTACCCAGTAAATAACAGTACCAACATCATTCTGTCCATTGATACATAAGCAGTTATAGTATAAGATAGAAGATACTTTCGGCTTTGAATGACTGTTTTGTTGTATATTTTTGTTTGCCTGCAGAGGCTACGATTACAATAGCTTGGCAACTAGAGAGAATTCTTTGGTGTGACGCCACCAGTAGAGGGATTTCTCTTTCTGTGTTCTATGGGCGGTTTCCCTCAGCAGCTAGTTTGTTCTGACCAGATAAGCTCCTCTTCCCTCTTTGAGAATAGAATGGTCACCCACTACTGTGAGAGGGAAATTCATATAAAGAGAGACTTGCTAAGGCTGGGCTCAGTGGCTCATGCCTATAATCCCAGCATTTTGGGAGGCCGAGGTGGGCGGATCACCAGTTCGAGACCAGCCTGACCAACATAGTGAAACCCCATCTTTACTAAAAATACAAAAAAATTAGCCAGCTGTGGTGGCAGGTACCTGTAATCTCAACTACTCAGGAGGCTGAGGCAGGAGAATCGCTTGAACCCGGGAGGCAGAAGTTGCAGATAGCACCACTGCACTGCAGCCTGGGCGACAGTGAGAGACTCTGTCTCAAAAAAAAAAAAAAAAAAAAAACTTGCTAAAGGTGCTAAGATGTGCATTCATGCAGGGGCTGGCTTGATTGTCTGTGTTAATGCTGATAAAAATTACTCTGTGACTGCAAGGAACATATGGCTTCTTGGCTGACACAATATTGTATGCTAAAGAATGAAAGAGCAAAAGACAGAAAAAAACACTTTTAGGTATCTGCTGATGGTTGATGGGGTTTTTATGTTATGAGTCTGGTTTCAGAAACTTGGAGCAAATCTCTACGCAACTATATGGCCAAGTTACATATCACATCAATGGCAATCATTTGTTTTGGTGGGCCCCTCTGGAGTGTCTATTTCAAACTAATCTTCAAACTTTTTCTTTTGCAAACCCAGTGTTTGTAATCTTCCAAGATGCTGTCTTTTTGCCCTCAGTTCATAATGTTTTATTTCGCTTGTTTCAAAATTGATCATAGCTGACTTTTAATTATATTAACAACATCTGAAGGTTTTAAAATATTTTGTCTTGTTATTTCACTAAACTGAATTTAAATGATCATCTCTTTGCTGAATGCTGCCCTGGGTCCTGACTTTTAGACCGGGGAACCTGTTGTTTTCATTTCTTAAGTCACATAAACTGGTGTTTGAATTTCCAGTTGTGCTTAAGAATAGCAAAAAAGAACTGGTAAATTTTAAAAAAGAATGCAGTTAGTCATTCGACAACATTTTATATCCAGTGTTGATAGCCAGCAAAGCACTAGACACAGCTTCCACTTTCCTTGTATCCAATGCATTGCATTTTCCCAGCATTACATTTATAGTTGTGAAACTTTGGGATTTTAAGTGAAAAGAACCAAAGTGAAACTTCTCAAGTAATTAGATAAATGCTTTGGCTCTGTACATTTTATTTCAGAACACCTTTTTGAACACTGCTTTACAACATTCCAAAGAAAGAGCCATGGAAGCCTAAACACACAGGTTACCTGTGAAAATAGAGGGAATCAGAGGCCCAAGTTTAGAGTGCCCACCCAGTGGTGCATACTTTCTTTCCAGAAAAGGAGGTGCAGTGTCTTCTCACAAGTGTTGGTCTCTACTATAGAGTGACCCCACAGGTGCCAGTTAGCATCACAATGAAAACTGGCAAGAGTCAGAGACAACACCTCACTTCAAAGATGTCATCTGTCAAAACACTAGGCAGAAACACCCATAGAGTGAAGTGAATACTGTGGCATTTTACCCCTTGAAAGGAAGCTCAGTGTTTTCACCCTTGGCCAAACGTTGTAATCACCTGGGCAAAGAAAAAATGTCTGGGTCCTACCCACAGAAATTCTGATGTCATTGGTCTAGGGTGTGACCCAGGCATTGGGATTTGAGAAGTGCCCCAGATGATTTTAAGGGGCAGCCCTAGGTGAGAACTAAGGTCTATAGTGAGGTGTATATATATATATATATATATATATGCGCCTTGTGGAGACACAATTCACATACCATACTATTCACTCATTAAAAGTGTACATTCAATGGTTTTCAGTATATTCACAGAGTTGTGCCACCATCACCACAATCAATTTTACGTTTCCATCACCTCAAAAAGAAATCCACTAGCAGTCAGTCCCCATTTCTCCCACTCTACCCCTAGGCAACTACTTATCTACTTTCTGTCTGTATAGAGTTGCCCATTCTGGATATTTCACATAAACGGAACCATACAATTCTACATTTTGTTTACCCATTCACCAGTTGGTGGATATTTGAGTTGGTCTACTTTTTGGCTATTATGAATAATGCTGCTATAAACATTCGTGTGCAAGTTTTTTTGTGGGCATATGTTTTCATTTCTCTTGGATATATATCTAGGAGTATAATTGCTGGATCATATGGTAGCTTTATGTTTAACTATTGGAGAAACTGCCAGACTGTTTTCCAAAGTGGTTGCGCCATTTACATTCCCTTCACCAGCATATAAGTGTTCCAATTTCTCTACATCCTTGCCAACACTTGTTTTTATCTCGTTTTGATGATAGCCATTCTAGTGGGTATGAAATGGTATATCACTGTGGTTTTGATTTGCATGTCCTGCATGGCTAATGATATTGAACATCTTTTTATGTGTGTTTGGCCCACTTGTTTATCATCTTTAGAGAAACGTCTATTTAGATCCTTTGCCTATGGATTATTTATCTTATCATTATTGAGTTATAATAGTCCTTTACTATTGTGTACAATTTAAATGATAATCTCTTCGCTGAATGCTGCCATTCATATATAAGATATATGATTTGCAAATATAGTCTTCTCTTCTGTAGGTTGTCTTTTCACTTTCTTGAAGGCCTCCACTGAAGCACAAAAGTTTTAATTTTGAAGAAGTCAAATTTTATATTTTCTTTGTTGCTTGTGCTTTCGTTGTCATATCTAAAAAAGGCTTTGCAGAACCCAAGGTCATGAAATTTTTCTCCTATATTTTATTTTAGGAGTTTTATAGTTTTAGCCCTTACATTTAGGTTTATAATCCATTTTGAGTTAATTTTTCCATATGATATGAGCAAGGGTTCCAGCTTCATTCTTCTGCATGTGGATATTCTAGAGTGAGTTTTTAAAATAGCCTCCTCACCAATGGTTAGTGAATGTCTTACTGAAAGCCAGCTGTGTGACAAACTTCATGGGGCATGGCACATGAGGCATCTATGCCAATAATAAATTTCCAGAGAGTTCCACCTTGTGCTTTCTGCCAGAGTGCCTATACACTGGTATAAAGTCTAAACACACACTTGGAGCTACCAACAAACACATTTAGATAGTCTCTGTTTAGTGAGCGGAGGTTTCTCTACTTGCAGGGGACACTTAGGAATTAAGTGAAGTGTGATATCAGGCATTAAAGGTTTTCAAAGGAATTGAGCTTCCTTTATTGCACGAATCCACGCAAATACATTTAAACTAGAGTGTGTGACCTGTGAGTCAGGAAGTGCCTTGCTGAATGCGGTGGTGCTATTTGATGATGTTTCATTGCTTTGTGCTCTTACCTGTTTGAGTGAGGAAAGACCCTTCCTGAAAATTTTGAGTCAGAAGTTACTTCTGGGAAGGTTATGACATTTTCTTCTCTGAAACTGCTTAAAAGCAGATGAACCATCCCTCCAAAAGGTCCAAAGTAGAGATGTATGAGCCATACCCAATGTTCTGTGCTGCTGTAGGGAAGTGGCAGGTAGGATTAGAAACAGTTCCCCAGGAAGTAGGGAAACTCTCATCAGCCAGGCCACCAGACGGAGAGCCCAAGTCAAGGAATAAGTCAAGTTCTTTCCTCTCTTTAGCTCTAAAAGTACTGGCTCTCACTCAGGTAGATTTGTCTTTCACAAATGGCCTCTGTACTTCTCTAATGTCCTTCTGCACTCCTGGCTTAAAAGGGGCACATTAATATACACTCTAAGAGACCATATTGAAACTTCTCTCACATCCCATAAAGCCTCTGGGCAAATACTGTTTTATCTCAAGAAACAAGCAAGGAAAATAGGCACAGAATTTTATAGATCTGAGTTCAAATCCTGGCCCCACTGCACAACCTGGATTATTTTCAGTTAATTATTTAACTTCTTTGAGCCTTATTTTCCCTTTCTATGCTATAGAAATATAAAAATATCTTTTGAAGTTCATTGTGGGATTAACTGAGAAAACAACTGTAAAATTCCTGGGCCAAGTTGGGAGCTCAATATATTTTATTCCTCTCTCCCTTTCAATACCAAAGATATGGTAGACCCCCAGTTTCAAACCTCATTTTTTTAGTGTTGAATTCAAAGATTTTAAAAGACCATTAGCAAAAATGGACATTGGATTTACCACTGGACACATCAGATCCATCTCCTACATTATTGTGTTCCTTACGTGGTTGTAAAGTCTTCATTCTTTGGCAGAGGATAGGACCTCCCCTTTTGGGGTCTTCCTACCACCCTAAGCAAAACATTGCTACTGTCCATGACTTTGCTGATATGTCAGCGTTTCAGTGAAGTACCCAGCTGTTTAAAACAGCAGGTATTTATTTTCTTTACTCTGAATATGCAAGGATGAAATATAGCTGCCTTTTTTTGGAAATGCTTTCTTCGTCTACGTCATTTGGTTAGGTTAAGCAATGGAATGTATTGTGACCTTGATCTGTGCACTGACCTCTCCCAGGTACCCCTAGAGCTTGTTTATGCAGATATTTATGGGCCAAGAAGCTGAACCTAAGCCCAAACTCCCCTCAGCTACTTTTTGTGAAAGGTGAATTGTTCAGCATGAGTATTTATGTGACTGGAAAAAGCCTTTGAGCAAGACAAGTGTGTAAAACTCTGTTCAGAAGAAGTTACTGTAAGGAGTGATGGGATCTGGCATGGTTCTTTGAGTGATAGCGGGTATGCAATCGTCTTAAGGACTTCCATTGCCATGACATAAAAATAACTGATCTTCTCTTTCATGGGCCTCCCTGAAATGTTCCGCAGATTATGATGTAAAATAACAAGCAGGGCAGGGAAGGACTTCCTTCCAAGGACAATGTATAGATTTAATTAGTGACATCTGTATTATTTGTATGCCTATGGAACTAAGTCCAGTTGTTTTCTACAAAAAAACTCAGAAGTCTGCTTGATGATGTGTCAAAAACTGGGAACAACAAGTTTGAAAACTACAAACAAGTAAGCATGAAAAAGGGACATTAGTTCAATAGCATTTATTTTTATTAGGCCACATTATTACATATGTCCTTTTAAAAAAAACTTTCTGGGTATAGAGATAATAAAAAGTAGAATAAAGTACTTATTCCCCATATCAAAAGAGGAGAATAGAGGTACATACAAATTCCAAGTAGTATATGTTCTGAATCTATGAAAATTCTTTCTGGAATTTGGCCTGGTATATATAAATCTGAACATATAAGTACAAATGTTACTCATATACCTATAACTATGTAAAGACTAAAATACTTGCTTTTGAAATGCAGTCAGTTATAACTTAAGACATTTAAATACACTCTCCATTTCTGCTGAGGTCAGCACATCCCCTCGAGAAATAAAGGACTTGGCTTTATAATGGGAGAAAAGAATCCGTGAAGAGTAATTTGAGGATGACTTACAGTTGACTATAACTTAAAATTTTTTAGGTGAAGTCCGTAGTTTTACTTAAGTTGGTTAAGGGGTGCAAAAATACAGTTATATAGAAGGAATAAGTTCTAGTGTTTGATAGAATAGTAGAGAAATTATAGTTAACAGTAACTTACTGTATATTTTTAAATATATAGAAGAGAAGAATTGTAATGTACCCAACACAAAGAACAGATAAACCTTTGAGGTGATGGATATCTCAATTACCCCAACTTGATTATTACACATTGTCTACATGTATCAGAATATCACATATACCCCAAAAATATGTATCAATATCAATAGAAAAATAAAGAATTCTCAATAAAACCTAGAATTTAGCCAAACCCTCAGTAAATTAAACCATAATAAAATGTTAAATATTTTCCCCAGACTTGGAAGTAATATAATGGTGGTTTCCAGTTTAAACAAAACCTTATGTGTAGTTGTAAGATTCAAATGAAAAGATGCACATAAAAGTGCTTTGGAAATGGCAAAATTCTCAGCAGGGTTGCCACCATGAGGGCAGTAGAGTGCAACAGAAAGGAGCGTTGCTTCGGAGCCAAACTGTGAGCATATCAATTTCAGCATGGCTGCCCTGTGCGAAATATGCAGCCTCTGTGTGTGCCAGGATCCACATCTCTAAGATGGGGACCTAATAATTCCCATTACCGCTACGAAGAGTATGTCAGTTACCACAGGTAGAATTCTCAGGACAGTTTCTGGCACGTGGAAAGTGCTCAAGCAATCATGGTGATGATTATGATGATGATGGTGCAGTTGTATTTGGGGGAAAAGGAGAGGACAGAGGAAGTATTTGATTTTGAAAATGAGGGATGGACCAGCTGACCCAATCAGCTTAAAGAGGAGTAAACAGCATAACAGAAATTAATTAGGTTTGGAATTAAAATGGAAATGAATGCCCTGTTCATACATATATTCCAAATTGAGATAAGTGTCTTTCTTGGTACTGGCAGAAATATTATTAGCAACATTTACCATCGTTTAAAAATAAAATATTTTGAGCAACCATTACACATATACTATGGAGCCATGAAGATTCTAGTTTAAAAACTAAGTTTAACAAGGAATAACTGTCTCCAGATTTAATAGCAAGTATCATAAAGATAATGAGATGATGTGGGAGAGTAAACATTTTCATTGCCACAAATGTGGGATAACAGCATGATTCAAGACTGGTAGATAAAACAGGAGAAACAGGCTGACTCTAAGGAGAAAGAGACATCGCTCCACAAGACCCTTTCAGAAGCTGAACTATAATTATTCTTTTATGCTTTTGACTATATTTTGCCACCCATGTTCTAAAACAATGGCTAAATATTCCATACCGAGAAACCAGAACCACCTGGGTCTTACCTTCTTGTGGCCATGATGCACATCCCTGAGCAGCCATATTGCTCTCCAAAGAAGTTTCCTAAGACCAACCTGCTTCCCCCACTAACCTGTCCCACGGGCACCACTGCTCCTTCTGCCAGACTGGACAGTGCACCTGCACTCCGCCTGTAACGCAGGCTGGGAGAAATGGACCCTGAAAAGATTCAGCTTTGCTTTTTCACCAGCTGAGGGAAATTGTCTTCAGGGCTGCCTCAGATCTGCCAAAATCCTCCCAGCAATACCTGGCAAAAGCCCAAGATGTGAGTTCTTCATACTAAAAATGGAGAATCGGGGCCAATATTCTAACTATGAGTTTTTAATTCCAAGAATTTAAAAATAATATTTTTTTATATATATATATACACTTTTTTTCAGAGTAAAGATTGGGAAGCAGCTGGGCATCAGGCTGAGAGGCTGGCTAAAAAGAGAACAGCTGTGTTGGTCTTAGGTCTGAGCTGACTGCAATAACTCTTGATTTCTTTCAACCCTGGACCTAAGGATTCAAGGCCATAAAGCAAAGCTACCAAGTGTTGACTTATCTGGTTTCTTGTGAGACATACAGAGTGGAGTTGGTTGTTAAGCCATCTTTAAATGGAAAGTGTTACAGAAATGCTTATAATAATAAAACGCTAATTATAGCATTTCCCCAAGTTGTGGGATTACTATAATGGGAATGATGGCACATGCAAGACCTAACACATTTATCAAAGAGTTGGCAGGATGTCTACAAAAGTAAATATTATATATGGTGATGTGTCATATGCTGATCAACATAATAAGTCTTGCTGGACAGCTGCTTTAGTTTAAGATAAGCAAAGCAAGCATAGGAGTGTTTGAAAACCATTTATGCTCAGGTGGATATACCTAAAGTGTGTTTCAGCTGGAGAGTGGGGATTGGGAGAGGGCTCATGCCTCTTTATATCTTCACAGTACCTTATAATTATAAAGTGCCTAGCATTCTGCCTCGCACCTAGTAGCTGATCAATGAATCGTTGCCTCATCCCCCCTTCCTCTAGCATGTTGTCATCAGTGGGAGATGGCTTATGGGTAAGGGTATGGGGAGCTTTGAGTACCAAGAGCACATGATCTAAAGCAGTTTGTTATACAAATATAGCCTTGAGACATCTCTGGTTCCTCCTTCCTAGCAGATTGTCACCTCTGTCACACCTACGAAGAAATTTTTATACTGTCATTGGTTACCTTTTATTCAGTGAGTGCTCCACAAATACCTGTTGATTTAACTGCATCTATTATGGACATTTATGGCACTTCAAGGCTGTGATTGCCTTTAGTGACTGCCACTGAACAGATTCCTACTTGTTGAGTATTGCTTATTGCTGAAGCTATTTTTATAAGCACTGCCAAAAGCCTTTAATCCTCTGTCAGTTGAGTGTATCTTTGGGGTTGTTTTTGTTGTTACAGCTAACCTTTTGGCAGAGAATGGGGCAGACAAAAAAAGGGGGGGAGGAATTGAGATAGGAAGCAGTTTGTAGAAAGATCCTTGGAAAAACCCTTTCCCCCAAATTACATTTTGCATTCCATTAGAGAACAACGGATTAAAAACAAAGCACAAATCTCGCTGAGAACCTGAAAGGCAAGTTTCAGCATGAGTGAATTTTTAACAGCCTCGAAGGAGGGGGTTAAAATGAAATTCTGACAACCTTAACTACATTTCTTTCTTAAAGCGTTGCTATAATAATAAAAGGTGAAATGTCAGCAGTCACATATTATTCTGTCTAACAATACTTTATAATTTTTACTCTGTGGGAGCACTTGCCCTTTTATAGTCTCAACTCTTGCGTTTTGACTGAATGCCCAAGGACAGCAATTACTTAAGCCATTTACCTACACACGGGCAGCACAGCCTAGACCTGCTCTGCATTGCTAAGTTCTCCAGGGATTTGCTCTTGGGGACTTCAGTCAGTAAAAGAATTCTATGATATGGGCTACTTACTACCCCTGGGGTTTCAACCACTCCAAAATTCTGTGTTCATCCCTACGCCTTGAAAACACACTGCTGGCTATGCTTTCTGCGAAGGAGAGATCAGCTTCTTTCTGTGTGTCAAGAAAACATCTTCAAACATCCAAATAGTCACACAGTCTCCTTCAGAATATTGCAGAAAAATAGATACTACTCAGTTATCACAAAGTAGAGATGGGAGTTTTCTATTAAAATTTTATTCACTTAGCAAGCATGCTTAGAACAGCTGCTACGTCCACCAACCTAGAGCATCCACTAGGGGAGAGCTACCAAGATTACTACTACATAGAACCAGCCCACAGAGAGTACATTTTGTGGGAAAAGTCAGATGAGAGATGTAAATTATTGAGGGAAGCAGTAGGCTGATCAAGGAAGTAGCCTGCCTTGAGGTTAGGGATGGGAATCCTGGCATCAGTTGTGACCCATCAGCTCAAATGCCCTCAGGGCTGGGCAGGTAAGGAAATAAATGAAGGGTGCCAGTAGGGACTGTCACACAGTGGAGCCAGTGAGAGCCATCGAGATGGAACACTATCCCTCAACTCCAGCTGTCAGTGCCATGAGCAAATACTGGCCCATTCTTGCCAGACCTTTGGCTTTTAAAAAATTATTTTTTAATGTTGGCAACTAGTTCACAGTGTTTTACCCCTATGAAGTCCATGCAAAACAGTTCTAGGGACCAAACTTTGGGTTATGATGTGTGCTGTCTTTAAATTCCATTCTATATGCTTTATCTCCGGCTGTTACAGGTTAGGCGCTCTGGAAAGCAGATTCGGAGACAGTGTAGTCAGCAGGAGGTTTACTCAGATCACAGTCTGTGAAGGAAAGGGAAGGAAGCAGGTGTGGAGTGTGGATACAGGGAGAAGTTGGACTGTGATGGAGTCTCAGTAGATGTCTCTGCCAACATTTAAGGAGTAGTGAAACTTGGGTAGCCCTTCAGAGTTGTTCCAAGTTGGGTGATAGGGCTGGGCCTTTATACCTTGGCATGAACCAATCACTGGATGTGGGTTGCTTGGGAAGGGGCATGACTTTGGGTAAGGAGGCTCTCTTCAGCCAAAGGAATGTGCATCAGAGTCAGCCACACTCTCAGTAGCTGGGAAATCAGTCGTATCTTACTGAAGGGGATCTGGGTGGTGCATGACAATACCCTTCATAGTTGTAGGTAGGTTTTTCTACATGGACTGTGTTGCCCCTGAACACAAGGATGAGGTTGCAATAAACATTGAACTGACCTGACAATCATGCCCTAGAGAAGAGAGATGATCTCACATTAATTGTTTCTCCTGGTCCCATCCTGTCTCTGGGCCTGTCTCTTTCCCTACTTTTGCTGGCCTGTAAGTCTCCCACAGAAGCTAGTGGAACAGGATTCCTAAACCCGCTGAGGAATTCTAACCCCTTGACCCGACCTCAGAGCTATATTGGTGTGGCCTACAATCCATATTTGGAGCATTTCTAAGGATACAGTTTCAACCTAAGCAGACAGAGTTGTAATGGAATGTAATGATGCGCTCATTTTTGCAACATGTGCTTTTTGATAGCCTACTGCATGCCAGGCACCGAGCTACTCATTTTGAACAAAAGATGTTTCCTCCATGCAAGAAGTTTGGTATTTAATTGGTAGTGCAGATGAATAAGCAGACAATTTCAAGGTGGTAGGTGTTCTCATAGGAGTGATCAGAAGTGTTGTTTTGGGAGGTTACTTTGATTAAAAATCTGTAGTTAGAAACAATTATAATACTCTTTGTGAACAACAATTCAGCAAAGTAATGCCAACCAGGCTGGAGAGGGTCAGGTTATACTGTGTTAAGGGAGTAGACTCTGCAAGGTTTAGTGAATATTAGTGTACATAAATGGGGAAGTGAGGACTTTCACCTACTGTCCAGGTTGCTGGCCTAAATGATTGTAGATTTGGAAGACATGAATGAATGATGGCATAACTGAGGGAAAAAAATGCAAAGTACTGGGTAGACAACCATCACTACCGATGATTAAGATGTGGTTGTGTGCTAAGAACTGTTTATGAAATATATTCTTTCCTGGGAAGTAAGGCAGTCATAAATAACTATCATATGTGTCACATTTTGACAATTATTTTATGTAAAGCCATGGAGAGCATGCTGGAGAGGGGATAAGAGAAGAAAGGTATGAATTCCAATTTATGTGGCAGGAAAATCTTGAGGTGGATAATAATGATGATGACATTAAGTTCCATAACAATAATAGCTAATATGAATGCCTAATAAATACAAAGGACTGTGTTAAGGGCTTTCTCTGCTTTAACTCATTTAGTTCTCTCCACAACCCTGCAATATAGAGGCTGTTATCATCCTCTTTGTATAGATATGAAGAAGCTGAGGCTTTCTCTTCAGGGTTAGGCACCTTGCTTAAGATTTGATGACAAGAAAGTGGCAGCCCTTGGATTTAAACCAGGTTGCCTGAAGCCAAAATCTGGTGTCTTATCACAAAATTATACTGTTTCTCACTTGAAATTGATATTGAAATATGCATGGGAGAGGAGTGCATCCAAACTGAAGGGAACTGTTTTTGCAAAGATATGATGATGTTTTGAGTTTGAGAGGAAATATGGGAGATACGACCAAAACATAGGGTAGAGAGGTGAGAGCATGGTGTGAAGGTTAACTTTTAAGGTTAGATTGTAGTTTCCTTTTAGATGGTCTTAAATACCAAGCTAAGGGGTTGGGGTTTTTGTTCCTTGTGAAATGGGGAGTCATAGAAGGCTGTAAGCAAACATGTGGTAATATCTGTATTTTGAAACAGTAACTCCGGCTGTGAAAAGTAGACAGGTGAATAGAGAGACTGGAGGTGGTTAGGCAGAGAGGAGCAGGCCCCTAAATATTGGGGAGGCACTTTGCAAGCAGGGTAAGAACAGGGCAAGTAGAAAGAAACAGAAGACAATTTAGTTGTTGCCTGAGCTCAGGTTTTTGTCTGTGATATTGAGAATGCAGGATGAAGGTAAAGACAGCGTGTAGAGAGAGCAGGAGCTCAGATTCAGACTGTGGAAATGGAGACGTGGGCCTCAGGAGGCTCTGTCTATAAGAGACCCTGGAACCTCCCCCTTGGGAGTTTAGGGGGATGCTGGATTTGGCTGGATTTGAGTTGAACTTATTGAAGAAACCTTGTGTAGGCTGACAAGTATGAAAGTACACACTTAAATAGGGGATAAAAGAAAGTATTTTTTTTTAAAGTCATATTGTACATCCTGTCATTTCACATGAAGTAACCTGCCACTGTGGCTATGGTCTGTGAAATGAAATATGTGAACTTTCAGTTTAGAGTAGGAGTTGATATTTAGGACTGGGCAAAATGTTCCAGGAAAAGGGCAGGATTCATGCATGATGATTTGTCTGGAAATTTTCTAGAAGCTCTATAGGCCAGTTCCATTTGAGAACACAGACTTGCCTTCCCATTGATGGTAATGAACTCGGGTAGTTCCAATTGTCTCAGTCATTTGTTGGCTTCTGGATTTATGCTTTTTTGGTTAAACCATCATCTCATATTATTTAGTTCTTAGTTGCTAGAGTAAGTGTGCATTATCACCTATATTCTAATGATAATGTAATTGTAGGATCCATGTTTACAATATGTAGTCCACACTCTCAAGGATTTAAAGGCAGATTATGCTGGGTGGAAAAGGAGGGAGCAATTCCCCAACAGCTAGAGAGTGTGACAACATATCCAGCTGCTCCTTGCTTCTTCAGCATGCACAAATGCCCCGTGTGTGTGTGTGTGTGTGTGTGTGTGTGTGTGTGTGTGAATTGTAGTGTAGTTGATTTTCTCTGGCAATGCTGTCATAATTTTGGTTCTCCTTTAAATATTAGTGGAGGTTGGAAAGAAATTTCTGTTATAAAAATTTTCAAAGTAGTTTATTCTCCCAAGTAGCAGGCTGATGGCCAATTGTCTGTATCTGATCGTTAATAAAAATTGAGCATTTCAAATGACTTTCTCATTCTCCTGCTGCTATTAATGGGGCCCCATCTTTAGGACATCTGTAAAACATTATTTGTAATGGAATTCTTATTATATCATAACATTTTATTAGATCTTAGAAATGACAATCAGATTACATTGTTTTTCTTATTAAAAATACTTTCTTCAATGCAGAGTTCCCTAATCTTCTTTCTCAGAAAACCATTATACTTTTAATTAAATTTTGTTTTATTTGAAGTATTATATTCATGCAGTGCACAAGTGTGTGTGTGGCTCAATGTGTGGCTCAATGACTTTTCCCATGGGTGTGTACCTGTGGAGCCATAAGCCAGATAAAATTTACAATATTTCCAAAACCCAGGAGGCTACCTCCTTTATGCCTCTTCACAGTCAATATACCTTTCCAAAGATAACCCCTATTCTGACTGCTATGACATAGGTCAAGGGTGCATGGATTTTAAGTACAATGTTTTCATATCAATAAATTCTGAAATGTATTTATTGGAGTGTGCTAGAGTACTGGGAAGTAATCCTGACTTTTTGCAGAGGTCACTTGTATAAGAAGAACTCTTCCTATTCAAGTGACTAATCCTTGGACTTTTGCAATCAGAAGTGGCACATTCTAATTAAACTAATGGTGAATTATACTAAGGGTGGAAATTATGCTGAGGGTGAATGATTTTGGATTTCTGTCCTCTAAAGGTGGTCATAGATTTTCACAGAATCAAATCCCTACTAAATTTTCTCCTCCTTTCACCATTGCTCCACCCCCAAGTGTTCTGCTAGATGTTATCTGAATAAGATTTCTTTGCTGTGAATGATTTCTTATAATACTTCATGGCTCATCTTCATCTCCAGACGTTCTTAAAGTCGTAACAGTATCCTACACCTAAGAATGCAGAACTTGATAAATGGTTAGACAAGATCATCTCCCTTCTATAACAATTTAGAAAACCTGAAAACACACTAAAAGGCCTAGTTTTCCTTTTAATGTACAGGGCTCATTCCACAGAGGTATTCTATGGTTGTATTCTAAATCCAGACTTGCCCTGTGTAGAAACCAAAATTAGAAGTCTGAGGCCCATTTCTTCAACCAAATCTGATGAGTAAAAGGATATACAGTAGTCATGTATAAAGGTGGAAAGACCTGGCATGGCCCCTATTGCTGCTGTGTTAATTCTCCAAACTAAAAAGGTGACCAAAATATACTAGCCTGAAGGTTAAGTAGAAATCAAGACCAAGAAAGATCCCTTAAGTTACTAATTTGAAGAATTCTTTCCTAATTGTTGAGAATTTACCATCTTGTATTGTTGGTAGGAGCTAGTAGTTGCATCAAGAAAAGGTGCTTTAAGGCAAATTAGGTTGGAGTTTCCTTTGTTCATTAATCAAAATCAAGAGAATCTGTTTCCTACACATTGTTCCTTTCTGTGAAAAGACTATGACAACATGACTGAATTTCCTCGGGGAATTTTCTAACACCTTTAATGAGAAAAAAGATGTCTTCGCATGAGTATACAAACATGCAGAAGAATGCTTATTAGAAGATCTATTTATACTTGAAATAGAACTGAACTGAGTTGGCAAGAAAAGAGAATTGTGTTAGTATGCAGGTCCCTCAGAGACATGATTATAGTCCTAGTGACAGGATATGAAGATACTACTAATTACCTTTGTAGACTGAAGACATTTTTAAGATATACTTGATTTCGTGTCATCAACAAGAAAGTAGTAGTTTTGTTATAGGAATTATTTTTTAACTTTTCAGTGTACCTACTATTAATAAATGTGCAAACAAATACACATATTTAAAATAAAGAGCAAGTCTCTACCTACCCCCATTTCTTCCCTCAATCCCAATCCCTAGATATTAATAATGGCTAATGTTTTCTTCCAGATATTTTTAATACAGCTAAAGAAAGGATGGGTATATGGATGGATGAATGGATGAGGGATAGACAAACGGGTAAATAGGTAGATAAATGGGGAAAGAGACATTGAAATGTTTGTGTTGGTTTGTTTGTCTGTTTGTCTGCTAAGCTGGGTACTTTGTTGAAGATTCAATGTTAAGCAAACACACATGTTACCAACTTTCCTAGAGCTTATAGTCTGGCAAAAGGAAATAGATATTAATCGCAAACAAGTAAATGTATAATTATAAATTAAATACAGCATAAAAGAGTACGTGAGTTTCTCTGAGGAAGGGATGTTTGTGCTGAAATCTGAAGGAAGACTGGAAGATTGAGTTAGACTAAAGGGGAATGTTCTAGATAGAGGCAAGAAAGTATGCAGAAGACCCTGTACCAGCAGGACCATAGCTCATTCAAGGAACTGAGGGTGCCTGGAATGGCTAGAGTGTAGACTGGGTAGAAGGGGATAAGTACTGTGTTGGAATTCAGTTGGGAGGCTGTTGCAGAAGTGAAAGGGGAAAAATGAAGGCAGTTTGGGCTAGCCTGAAAGTAGCTTGGACTAGCATGTGGTTGGAGAAAAATGAGTGCACTTCAGTCTTTTGGAAAATGAAGTGCACATGATTTAGTAATGATTGGAAAGAGATGGTAAGGATATAGATGGCTTCTCTCTGTTTTTCTGTTTCTTAATATATGTGGAATTTTTCTACACTTTTTCTGACCTTGCATTTCTCCTCTTAATAGTATATTTTGAAGATTCCCTCTCCATTTCAATAATGCCTTTTTAATGAGCTCCTTGCATTTCATGGTACAAATGTGCTATAATCCTTTTAACCAAATTTGAGATTGCTTGGTTTCCTGTTCCATCAATAACTTTAACATAGTTGTTAATGTTTACCAGTCTTGTTCATAAACTTTATCTATTCATTTAATGATATTTTTCATTATTTATAAAATATTTATTTATTAAAGATATTAATCCTTTGACTAGCAAAAGAAGCAAAAATATACAGTCACCTGCATAGATGCATTAGATACCAAAAAGGCATTTGACAAAATTTACCAACCTTATTTTTTTTTTTTCCTAATGACGCTTTGTATTTCGAATTTATCAGTTCTCCAGAAGTGGTGTTTTGGTCTTAATTTTGTATTCGAAGGTTCAAACTCACTCTTTTCTGTTCATTCTATTATCTGTTTGTCTTATCTTTGGCTTTATTCTTTCATCAAACTCATTCTTTGTAATGTCTTTTATGATTCAAAGTGGATATTTTTCTGTTTCTCCAGTGTTATTTTCTAGAAGGTATTTTTTTCATCAGTGTTTGCTTGATACTTTTCTCCTTTCCTTGCATTCTTTCTTCTTTCCTCTATGCTTTGAAAAATATTTGCATAGTTGCTGTCATTTTTTTTCTTTCTCATATTTAACGTGGAAAGTGCTAGCTAGACCATCTATTTTTCTAAAGATTGTATCTGTAAATCATATTTGAGTTGTACTGCTTCTTCCCCGAGACCTTTTTGTTTTCTTTGAGAAATGAACTTCATTGGTTGGGTAGCACTAGGATTTTTCTTTTGCTTGAGAGTAGGGAAGAGGACTCAACTGAGATTATGGCTAGTTATAGTTGGTTACTTTGGGCTCTATTCTTTGTTCTGCAATTTTATTTAACATTTTATACTGGGATCTATTTTTTTTTTTAAAGACAAGGTCATATTTCAGTCTTACAAGTGGGAACCCTTGGATTCAAATTATTCTATAAGTTGGAGAGAGTTTTGAAACATTTGCTTTTGATAAAGACAGTTAGTCCTATGTACTTACTTCTCCTGCTATAGCTTCACCTTCCAAGGAGTCATTCTCACCTTAGGTGGGTCAACGTGGTAGTAGTGAGCCAGGACTTCTACTCTAAAAAGCTTATTCTCTAACTGCCTACTGACCCCTCAGAGTCCTGCCCTCTGGATTGTAGGGCATTTGGAAGTTTGTCCCCAAATTTGTTCAACTCTCTAGAAGTGCTTTTCTCTCCTGGAACTGCTTTGGAGCTAGAAGTTAGTGTTGGTCTTTGGGTCTTTGTATTGTCATATCTCCCTTTCCTTGGCCACAATTTTTCAAATATGGCTTTACCAGAGAGTGTATCTCTTCCTTTGTTTGAATGTCGTTGGTATATTTTGTCTAAGGTTTGATATTTTTATTCATTTTACTAAATTTAGAAATGGTAATTATTTATTTATTTATTTTTTTTTTTGAGACAGAGTCTCACACTGTCACCAGGCTGCAATGCAGTGACGTGATCTCAGCCCACTGCAACCTCTACCTCCTGGGTTCAAGTGATTCTCCTGCCTCAGCCTCCAGAGTAGCTGGGACTACAGGCATGTATCACCATACCCAGCTAATTTTTGTATTTTTAGTAGAAACAGGGTTTCACCATATTGTCCAGGATGGTCTTGATCTCTCGACCTCATGATCCACCTGCCTCGGCTTTCCAAAGTGTTGGGATTACAGGCGTGAGCCACCACGCCCAGCCAGAAAAGGGAATTTTGGCCGTGTAAACTTGGCAATATCTTTTAGCCTTTTGGATTCAGTTTTCTTATCTGCAAAACTGGAAGAAGTAATCGCTACTTTCTGTTTTTCAGGATCAAGTCAGATAATGTATTAGAAAGTGCTTTGTGTACTGTACAGTTCTTTCTAGGTATAAGTTGTTCTTACTATTGTTTGTCTAGATGAGATACACAGAGACAAAAGTAAAGAATAGAATGATATATTCTGAGAACTAAAATGGTAGAATATATGTTCATAGGACAGTATGGTTAAGCATTTAGGGCTGTTGTGAAAAGTGAATGGACTTGAAAGGGATAGGAATTATCTGGTTGAGAGGAGGGGGAGGGGTACAATCAAAGATGTAGTGGATGGAGTATACCTGGTATGTTTAAAGAACACTGAGTATCACAATTAATTGAAATGGCAGGGTCATGGAAAAGAGTCACAGAAGAAAAACTGAGAGGGTTAAGGAGGCACCAAATTATAAAGGCCTGACTGAGAAATCTGGAAGTTATTCTGAATGCAGTATAAAGCCTGGATTTGATTTTAACAAAAACCTTAGCAGGAAGCTTATACTTTATGTTTAAGGATGTGGCAGTGGTATGCAGGAAAAATGAAGACAGGGAGAAAGAGGATGATGGGGTTGCATAAGTGGGTAAACATACATCTAGTGTGCCAGGACAATCAAGTTTAAACCTGTTGTTCCAGAACAATTATTAATAGTGGTCTATTTCCTTCTTAATGCTGCTCATAGTAAAATGATGGCAGTATTTATAAGAACATCATAAGAACACTGACCAGGGCCAAGGCAATGGGCATATAAAGGAAGAAACCAATGCCAGAATATCAGAAAAGAAGAATGTATAAGGTTACTACATGAGGAGAGGAGGGAGGAATGAAGAAGGGAGAGTAAGAGGTGGGTCCAAATTTTTCTGCCAGAAAAATTGCAATAGTGGTGGTAACAATCATTTTTGAAAGGGGATAAGGGGGGACCTGGAAGTAACAGGGTTTAAAGAGAACAAGAATTAGTTTGCTGTGAACTGCTGAGTTGTAGCAGCGAGGATCTAAGTTGATTTGTCACTTATAGAATTGTAGATGAAGCTTGGGAGTCACGCATCACTTTTATAAAACATTCATTGACTATGCTCAGCTCTATGAGGCTGAGTACGGACCTCAAGTCTACTTGCTTAGTCACCTTTCTGAATTATAGAGACTTGTTACACAATCCTCATGCTGAATAGGGACTTCCCTTATAGTCCCTTCCACTCCTAGAGGGGGAAAGTGGCTCAGACAACATGAGTAATGAAGAAACACCCGGACACATTCTATCATAGCTCAAAAACTTTTCTACTTTGCGCAGACTCAGGAGTTTCTCTTGGCTTGAGACACAGGTCCTTTTCCATGTCAGATAATATTCTTCTCAAGATTTTGTACCCTTGATCATGTCAGATAATATTCTTCTCAAGATTTTGTACCCTTGATTCTCCCTTCTGGAGCTCAACAGCTAACAAATAGCGGTTGACCTTTCCTGTCTCTCAGTCTGTGGCTTCCTGTGACCTAATTGGAAAGCTTTGCTTGATATGTTGTGAGAAATATAAATTACAAATTACTATATATAGTTATAACATTTAGGGTACAGTCATACAAATTGGTGCTTATATGAATGTAGAAATGAGTGCATAAATGCATCTATGAATATGTATATGTATATACAATTTATATATTTACATCTATGCATTGAAGGCAGTTTAGTGCTTAAATGCACAGGCTTTGAAATTAGGCAGGGCTGTGTGACTCTCATCTGTAAAGTGGGAATAATATGAATAACTGCCTCATTGAGTTGCTGTAAGGGTTAAATGAGATGATGATTATAAAATGCTTTCAAATGGTGCTGGCATTTTTTTTAAAAACTGGAAAAGTGTATACCTAATTGTGAAGACACAGTTAATGTTTGAGTTGCTGGATTTTGGAAAATTTTGTTTTCTTTTTGCTTATATTTCTAGATTTTTTTCCTAACATTCTTTATCAAAAGACACACGAGAATAAAATTGATATAGTAAAATTTTTATTAATACAGTTAGTTGCCTAGAATAATATTTATGAATAGAAGAGAATTCATACATGTTTATTAATGAGCTTTTTAGTTGGAAACTCTCAGTTCATATATTTCCTGTCTATGGCACCTCCCATTGTCTCCCTGAAGCCCTTTCTCAACTGCTGTCCTTCTAAAGAGGAAAGGCTCAATGGCCTATATACAGCCAACCTTGAGCACCGTTGTGGCAGGAAACAGATAACCAGTGTTTGTATAGGTCACTAGGATTTATCTTTATTCATATCTCACTTCTAAGAACTAGCCTTTCCATGATCACCATGATCACAAGGCTAAGAGATAGGTAACATAGTCTCTTTGCAAATACAGTAGGAATTTCCCACTGAGCCTGTTTTCATTAAAACCAATCAGTAAATACCATAGATTTAAAGCAAGTGCTTGTTCACTATTAGTCTTTCTGGTGATCCTAACAAATGCAGAGATGATGAGCAAATATAATTTTACTACATTTATCCAAATACTTGCACAATCTTTTCTTATTTTTATTTGTAATATCAGTCTTAAATAATCATGAGTAATTTTACATATTAGAAAGTGGGAACTGGAAAAATGTGATTTTTTTTTCAAAAGCTTTAAGAGACAGCTGCTGAGAGAAAACAATAATGCGCCTGCCTGTTTCAGTTTCTGCCTCACTCACAATGAGTTTCTCGGGAGCCCAAATTACTGGATGATAGAATTGGTCTAATTCAACCTTGCAAACAAAAGGAGGAGAATTGATCAAAGAATCAGCAAATTGGGTCATTGAGAGGCTATATGAGCTTTTGCTTTAAGCTTTGCCACTGGATTCCTGTATCTCTCATTTTACACCCTTTCTTTGTTGGCTTGAAGAAGTCACTTTTGTAAATTACCATTAAACCTGTTATCTAGCTGACTGTGGAAAGTCCCTTATTTCATAGACTCATGGAATTTTGCAGCTAGAAAGAGCCCTAGAAGGTCTCTGTTCTCAGTGTACAGAGAGGAGGAGAGAAGGTAAGAGATTGGCCCAAGATAACACAGCTTTTAACAAGGAGCCAGGACTATCAATTTTCAGCTATCAAATGTTGATTCTCTCACTAGAAAGTTACATTCTGGGTCACAGTGTAGCATGTGTGCTAACTTGAGCATCTAAGACTCTATCAGAACTGTCATTGTTAATAATCCAGAACTAAAACACTTCTGAATTTTACCATACCAGGTTTGCAAAATCCTTTTGACAGGGCTAAATCCAAGGGCACAAATGAAATCATCACAGCCACATCGCTATTTCCCCATCTCTAGAACAGACTTGCTTCCTGTAGCACACATAATGCCATCAGCCCCCTCACCCTTACACTACTTAGCTTGAATGACAACACTTTTATAGACATATGCCAAAGAGGACAGTCATTGGCCCAACTTGGGTCATGTGCCCCTCCCTGTGTCCAAGAAATAGGACATCCTATTTCCTTTGGTCACTTGGCCACTAGTAAGAATGGGCCCTGGCTGAACCAAATGGAATGTGCTCCCTGGGGGAAAGAAAGATTCTCTTGCTATGAATTTGTGTTCTTAAAAGTAGGAGACTGGGAGGCCAAGGCCGGAGGATCACTTGAGCCCAGAAGATCAAAACTAGCCCAGGCAGCAAAGGGAGATCCATCTCTACAAAAAAAAATAAAAATAAAAAATAAATTAGCAAAGTATGGTGGTGTACACCTATGGTCCCAGCTACCTGGGAGGCTGAGGGGAGAGGATTGCTTGAGTCCAGGAGGCCAAGGCTGCAGCGAGCTGCCATCATGCCACTGCACTGCACTGTAGCCTAAGTATGAGACAGATATTTTGGGCAGGCAGAAACAACAACTATTCACTTTAGATGTCAGCCAGATCACATATGTAGTAATTTTTTATTTTTTGGTGGACTCTGTCGATGTGACAATGTTAAAACTTTAGATGTTTTTCTTTAAAAACTTTAGATTGTCTTCCTTTAAAGAGTAATGAGTTTTGTTCTGGCAGGCATTTAATTTTCTGGCAGATCAGCTGGAACTAATGGAGGCCTGGGTTTAGATTCTGTTAGGGCAAACCTAGAGTGATCCTTGTGTTAGGATTAGAGTAGTCCTTCTAAGGCATTGCCTTTTTTGGAGTCTCAGCTGAATCTTGAGAGTGTTCAGCAACGTCTCTTTGCCTTGGCTGGTTGGAACTCTAACATCTGACATTTAGTAGCCCTCAAACACCCTTTTCTGCTCACAGAATAGCTGCTTGGGGTAGGTCTCGCATACGATTTTCTTAATATTTGTCTAAAGGCTCAAGAAACCCCCTATACATGTTTCTAGAGTGTTTCTTTTCTTGTGCAGCTTCCTCTCTAATACCCTGCTCCACAAATTCCTGCCATATCTGCCACCCAAAAATCAGGTCTCAGTTTTCTTCACTCAGCTGCTCTCTGGGTTCCACTTGCCCTAGTTGCAATTTGAAAAGTGCCCCAAGGCAAAAAGCCAAGATAAACATAAAGCTTATCTCCTGTGTCTTCCTCCTCTCAAGGATCACAGCCATGGACTGTTGTCCAGTGCCTAAAATTGTGGCTTCAAATGTTTGTGTCCATGTTTATGGTTGTTTACGTCCCTTTCTCCATTATAGACACACTTAAGACCCTTTTTTTTTTTTTCTTTTTTGATACTGCAACTGAAGCACACATAAATTTGATCACTCGCCAAGCTTGGCTCTATCTACAAAGCTACTTCGTATTTACAGAAAGTTTGCTCAAATACTGAGGACAAGTTTTGGCCTCTAGAGGAGTTATAGGAGCTGGTAACTTAATCTGGGGGTGAATCCTTTGTGAGAAATGAATAATTCAATCCTCTCCTAATTTGTCTATATTTCTGTAAATTATCTCCTTATTTTCTTTTAAATTGGGATATGGTCATCTGTTGAAACAATTTTGTATAAATAGGAAAAGAAAATGACTTGGTATCAGAAGATCTGGGTTCAAAAAAGAAAAGAAAATCAAATTCCAGCAGACCTCAGTGTGCCTGGGCTTGAGGTTGCCTGTCTATAAAGTGAGGTAAAAATGGCAACTTTTCAGGGTTGTGATAATGTTGAGAATATCTTCCACTCTTGTTATTTTCTGTCAGTAGTAGCCTGCGGGGGCGTCTAAGAAAATTTAGCTTTAGAGGACATTTTAGCATATTCTTTGAGTTAGTTTTTCTTTTATTCTGTGTATCAATATAATTAGTAATATTTATTAATATTATATGTCTAAATATCATATATTAATATTATATTTCTTAATATCATATTAATAAAATGTTTGAACATGAAATGTTTTGTTACAACAAAGCAGCCAAATCCAAAACTGTGATTTAAACTATAGTGTATGCTACTTTAAAATACGGCTCTTAGCACTTGGCTTTCTGTATAGAAGTTTGCATTCCTTTTCTCTCTCTCTTTTTTTAAATCCTCAGTCATAAAACCTGAGCTTTTATAAAAGGAAAGTAACATAGAAGGAAAAAAAAGTGTGCCAAAGAATTCGTGTATTTGAGTTTTGTATCTCTAGTGTTTAACAGTTTTATAATCCAGGTTTATAACTTGTTGAGAACAATAGACTAACTATTTTAAGCACATTTGCTTTGCTAAAGATTAACTTTTTACATGCCTGGTAAGTATGGTGAAATTTAAGCTTTGAGAGTAATAGAGAGGAATATTTTCCATCTCTGCCTGCATTTTTTAGTAAGGATTTTTTAGTAAGATACTAACAGCTATTTTCAATGTGTTACATTTATTAGCAACCAACATGATTCAAGCATTTTCTCTCAGTGCACATCATCTTAAAAGACAGTGAAATGGGGAGGCCTTGATAAGCTAAAACTAAATTTTAGCCTCACTTTATATACTTATCAAAATCTAGAAAAATACAAAATACTTAATAATCCTTATCCTAATAGATATTAGTATTCCAACCTTGATTCCACAAATGCTTTAATTCATAGTCATTTTATATGGTTTGAATATTTTAAGTTATTTAATTGCATTTTAAATAATAATATCAGCCCTAAAGTCTTTTTATTCTAACAAGAAATTATATAACATTTTAGTAGTCTTTAAAAGAACGTTATAAATACACTTACATGAACAAACATATAGTTAAATGTTTTATACATAAATACGAACATTTAAATACTTTAAACCATAATAGTAATGGGCAATATATATGTATTCTCTTCCTATGTATTTTTGCATTGTAGCTTCAGGATGAATATTTGTCTAAAAATATGTTCTTGAGTATAAGTCTGTCTTTATATGCTTATAATGTTGTCTCTGACAATATTTAGCACTTAATATTGGTTCTGAGTGGAGCCTACGTTAATATAGTATAATACAAACTAAATCTACACCATTCGACTCAGTACATTCCCTGTATGTCTCTTTCCTACTTAAAACAATTGAATTATTTTGGCTACTTAAGACATTTTTCTTTGTTTTGATAAAAGAAAAATTTCAGCCAAATTAAATTTAATGGCGTTTAATTCAGCAATGAATGATTCGTGAATCGAGCAGCCCCCAGAATCACACCAGATTCACAGAGACTCCAGCGCAGCCACGTAGTGAAAGAAGATGAAATTGGAACTGAGGTACAGAATGGCTGGATTGGTTATAGCTTGGCATTTGCCTTATTTGAACACAGTTTGAACACTTAGCAGTGTATGAATGGTTGCAGTATGGCCACTGGGATTGGCCAAGACTTAGCGATTATTACAGGCTCATACTCCTAAGTTAGGTTTTCAATCTGACTATTAAGCTAGGTTACAGTTCATCCACAAGGACTCCAGTATAGCAGTATGGAATCCTTCTCAGGCCATATTTAGTTTGCTTTCACAGTTTTTTCGGTTTTTCATCTGACATGCAGTATGAAGTGACTGCATATTTGTAGGTCTGAAAACCTGATGTTTATTGTTATTCCCAGCTGCTGCATCTGTTTTCACAGAGGACTCGTCGAGGTCTGTGTGGCCTATGATAGTGTCACCCCAGCAAGTGTGGGAAGAGTAGTTACCTTTGTGAACTTGTTCAGGCAGCCAGAAGTCATGGCTGGCCTCCAAGATGTCAGCTGAGGACCTGGAGTATCTGCATGTTTGGGAAGTCATATAATAGAAAAATCTACATGGCACTGAAATGTCCACTGCCTTTCAGAAAGGATCAGACCGGGGTTAAAGGGCCTGTGTTGACTTCAGGTTGCATACACCTTCTTTATTTTCAGTGTGTTTGCACATACATTATCTCTCCAGATCGTGAGAAAAGAGCAGCCAGAGGCTCCTTCAGTTTATGAGAGCGAGTAACTCTCACCAAAGAGCTTTGTTTGAAAATTAACAATCTAGACTTTGGTCTTGGTTGGGGTTTTCTAACTATTTTTTTATGTCACAGAACCCTCTTTGCAGATGAAATCTTAATCTGACTCCCAATATGTAAAACAGAGGAATGCAGAGGGTTTTAATTCACATTCGCTGGGGGATTCCAGTCTTGCCCCCTTAGGCCGATCTCTTTCTATGTTCCTAGGCCCCTCAGCCCCTTGAGGCTCCATGGAGCATAGTCTAAAAACCATGACAAAAACAGGCTTTGTGGAATGTCTGTTGGCCCACAACGTTCTCTCTTTTGATATTCTATATTGCCTCTGATAGGTATTCTGAACTCTGCCACATTTTTCAGAAATCTTTGTTTTTTATGGCGATAGACTAAGCATCCTGGTGCAGTAGGGAAGCATTCCAGTCTTGACTCCAGCTCTATGTACTGTGTGACATTGAGCATGCCATTTAATTTCCTGGACGTTGGACTTTCCTGTCTATAAAATGGGTATGGTTAGACAAGCATGGAAAGCATCTGGAGATCTTTGACTAGAAGATCTATGTGAATGGGATTGACTGAAACAAGCTGTTGATCTCTGACTCATCCCTATATAAAGGAACAGCCCTGGATTACTTCAGGGCCACCTTCTCTAGTCCACTTGATGGTAACCAGAGTAGAATGATTAAAACTTGAGCATGTCAAAGTGTGCAGAAGAAATGTCTCTGACTGATTTTCTCATAAGGGAACTCCATATTGTGCACGCCTATACACGTAAGGCATCCTCTCCAGGACATGGTGATAGATATATGTTTCAATTAACATCATAGATACTTAATTTGATGGCCTATAAAGAACACTGGGGTAGGGGTCAAAGGATCCTGTGTTGTACTGGAGCTAGATGTACTGGCTTAAGAGAGCCAGTTTTGTACATCTCATCCTAATGCTGCATGTGGTCACATCATGTTGGTAGCTTGAAATTCGCTGTAGTAGAATTACTATCACCTGAAAATCAGCAAATACTATAAATTGGGGCTTTGGGAGGAGAAGCACACCATTGTAGAAGGATTTGAATTATACACCCAGTACGCCTACTCCTAAATATTTTAAACCTCAATGTTCTCATGTATTAAATATGGAAGACAATACCTGCTCCGTCTGTCTCACAGATTTGTCATGGAAGTTCAAATATGTGTGAAGGAACCAAAGCTAAACAGATGCCACTGGAAGTGGCAGCATTATAATTTCCAGTGTTATTGGGGGCATAGAGAAAGAACAAGAGGATCAAGCATGAACTGACCCTATTTTCCCTCAAGAAACAGAATAAGTGCCACTCAGATCTTATAAACACAGAATTGTATATACTTTTAAAGAATCATAAATATCAAATGTAGGTTGAACTACCTTGAAATGTATTTAGAGCCATTCTTTAAAATGAAACCATAGACTAATATAAGAAAATGCCTTCAACGCCTCCAAGGGTTGGGACCACTGAATATATAGGAATCCATCAAGCACCAGTTTCCAAAGTGTCCTGCTTCCAGCCCTGGAGATGCTTCTGCTGATATTCTATGACAACACGCATGAGGAGCTGGAACTGCATTTCTCATTCATGAAGGGGCTAGAAGCTAGACCATCTTTGACATTATGGCCAACACTCACCCACACTAGAATCTGGGTGGAATGGTAACCATGATTAATTCTAACACTGCCGGCATTTCTACAAAGGCGTTTAGATGAAATCTAAAGGAAACTTCCTAAATAATGTGGTTTACAGGTAAACGATTATTATTAATAAGATAAATATGTAAAATCTTCATCAAGTATACTTCAAGGAATGTGATATTCTTTACCTGAAGACATGGTAAGAATCATGTCTGAAACATAATGTTATGTTTAATAGTTGTATTTTCAATTATAACCTTTCTCTTTTATGTGGACCTATGCTCTGGATGAGGTTACCTAGGTTCTAGGGTTCTTGGGTAAAAATATCTTCATGAGTGTTGCAAAGGACAAACCTATACCTTTCTGGGAGGAGGGCTTTAATCTTAAGCTAAGTTTGTCAGTTTGGATGTCTGCCTAATGTAGGTAGGTGTTCTAACCGCTCTATTGCTCAGAAATACACTATACAAGTTAAGAGAATGTATTTAGGAATCAGAACTGTCTTGGAGATCCAGCTCTGTTGCCTACTGGTTTCCTGACTTGGTGCAAGTTTCTTATTCTTCTCAAACCTCTGTTTCTTCATCCATAAAATGGGGCAAATGGTAGTTTCCCTTTTCTACAGCTCTTTTGAAAATTGCATGCAAACAGAGCTTAATTAATGTTAGGCTATTAACCTCTTTAAAGAATGAGTCAAAGGGTGATTTGGCCTAAATTCAAATGACGACTTCAGTTGGGATCTTGACCAGCAATGCCACTGTAGTGAAGCTGGAGCCAGAGTAGCCAAAGCTAAAATCAAACAGTCTCCTAGCTTGGGGAGCCCTTGTGCCCATCTGAATTTGTCAGAAGTAAAGCCAGCATTGATAAGTGAGTAGTGATATACTGCCTGAAGTGTGGCATTGTGCCTGGTGTGATCCCCCAGCATTCCCTATCATTATCCATTTTGGTTTAGAATACTCTCCCCAGACTAGTGAGGGTCACTACTAGAAAATGTTCTGGAATAGTGGAGCATTGATCCTCCCAGGAAGTCACCCCGTAGATGATTAGCTCTGTGGAGTGCTATATTTGATACTGAAGAACATTCTCCTCCTGCTCCTTTGTGCACACTCATGTGCACACCTCATACACACCCTGCCATGATCATCTTGACACAATACCACAGTAAAGCCAGTGACAGAGGGGCACTAAGAGGACCTCACGGTGCTGTGAAGTAAGGGAGTATGCCAGAAAGAAAAGCCACCCATCTATTTTTTTCAAAATAAAGATTTCAGGGCAGTGACATACCATGGCAGGATGATGAGAATGGTCTGTCCAAGGCACTGCAGACAATGAAGGGGACAAGTTATCTGAAAATGACTTTACAATGATAAAATGGACAAAAATGTCAGCTGACTTTTTATTATTATCATGCCTCATTCTAAGCAGTCTCAGTCGTAAAATATCCCCCTAAAAAAAAATGTGTTGTGTTGATTTAAGTTCTAAACAACTGCTGCAGTTACTGTCGAATTTTAGTAACATATATTTCATCTCCAAACGAGCACCTTTCAATAAACATAAATTTACATGAAAGTCAGTTTGGAGGACTCCTAGTTACGTAGTCAGCCCTAACACATGGGATTTGGCTCCACACATTAATTTCCAGAATTAGTTCCTAAAACTTTGCAATGATGTTCAGTACTTTTGGTACAGGTTGTGTCTTTAACCCTTGGGCTACTACATATTGGGCATTTAAATAGTTTCCAAATAAATGATTATAGCCAATGATTGTGCAGTCAAAGAAATACATCTTCAGTTCATTCAGTTTTGTCACACTGTGTGACAACCCAGAATATTCATTTGTGTTTTAAATTTACAACAGTGAAACAGTGTTTACTGGTGGTGAAATGTTTTTCTTTGTGATTGTTGTTGAAAAAGTTTTCTTCAAGGGAGGAGAGGAGTGTTAAAAAAAAAATAGCCCAGTATAGGGGAAAAATAGTGCTGCAGCGTGATATTTAGACCAATGAATAGACTTCTATCATATGCCATCTTACAATTGAAGTTGTTTATATTATTTTCTACTCATGTTTTCTTTCTATAGTCATTCCCAAAATGTAGAATTCCTTGTTGTGAAGGCAATGTGTACAATGATACGCGCTTTGCAGCCAATATAGACATGAGTTCAAACATCAGCTCTGCAACTCACAAGCTGAGGGCCTGGGATGTGTTGTTAAATCTTAATTTCCTGTTTTGCAAAATGAGAGTCAAACCTCTTGGCAGACTTGTGATAACTAAATTCAATGTAGCATGAAAAGTATGTTCCGTATGTTTCACATAGTAGATATGATGTTATTTTCCCCTCTGTCTCCACCTTTTTACTTCTCTTTCCTGCATTGGCATTTATTTATGTCTTCCAATGCAAACAAATAAGATGTCTTTATAGAATTATGATGAGTTCTCAGGGGGCTGACGAGGGAGGATTGCTTGAGGCCAGGAGTTTGAGTCCAGCCTGGGCAACATAGTGAGACCGCATCTCAAAAAAATTAAATAATAAATAATTTTAAAAGAATTACAATGAATTGAAAGTAACTTCCACATATTTACAACGCATCTTTGCAACAACAAATATATGATCACTGTTTATAACCTGATCTCTCCCCTCTGAATCTTTATAGACTCCACTTAAATGCAAGGGTTTAATGAGAAAATTTCTGAGCTATGGTCCTGGTCTACAATGCTGAGTAAATCTTGCCTAGATGAATGACATCATTATAACATATTCAAAGTGGGAAGAGGAAGTTCTTGGACATTGTAAGTTTTGTTGTACATAAATTTCCTATTCTTCCTGGCCATTGCCAGGACAATAGAATCATCAAGGTAAGCATCAGCAGTGTGTTGATTCATGGCCTTCATTGGCTTCTGTGGTAAAGGACACACATACTTAGAGGAAAGAAAATGCAACATAATTAGGCTAAAACAGACCATTTTATTCTGCAGTTAGTTCAACTGATGCTAGTTGTCGCACCCAAAAGAGGATTTTCAACATTTCTTCAGCCTTTCCATCTCCTCTTTCTATGAAGTTTTAGCATCTTGCCTAGTCTTCTTTGGTTTGTATCTAACATTAATTTTCTAGTACCTCATGTCTTATTAGTGGTACACTAATGTCTTATTAATGGTACACTGTATTAGATAAAGAAGAATCTTCTCCTCCTGTTCCTTGGTGCACACTCTTGTGCATACTGCACACACGTCCTGCCATGGTCATCTTGACACAATACTGCAGTAAAGCCAGGGGCACAAAGAGGACCCCAGGGGTGCTGAGTATTCCAGAAAGAAAAGTCATCCATATATTTTTTTCAAAATAAAGGTTTCAGGGCAGTGGCATACCAAGGGCAGAATGTAATTCTTTTAGTTACCTTACAGGAGTTGTATAAGGATTAAATTGGATAAGATAAGGGGAAAGATTTTATAAATCATAAAATAGTTACATATGTTAAGTAGTATTGTTATCTTGTATCTGGGATTAGTAAACTATGACCCATAGATCAACTCTGGCTCTGCCCCTGTTATTGTGCTAACCTAGGAGCTATTCTAGTCCCTTTAAGGATTTGGGCTTAAAGTAAATCTTGTGTTTATCTCTCCCTCCTTGAATTGAGCCCCAGGCTTAGGCTTCTCATCACAATGTTATTTCAACATTTGGCCCCATGGCAATCACAGTTTACCCGTTTCTCACCACTCACTCTTTGTGTTTTATTTCATTGTACCCTTTAGAGGTGTCCTGCAAGCCCATCAGTACTGTAAACATTTCTTGTTGTAATTTACTTGTATTGCTGTGAGAAGTGCTTTAGAGTATCCAGGCTAACTGACAAAAACGGAAATTTTCAAAGCATGTTACAACAGTGCATGTAACAACAAAGCATGTTACAACAGTGCATGTAACATGCTTTGAAAATTTTCATTTTTGAAAACAGGAACTCAAACAACTTTTCTACTGTCTGTCACCTCTAGATGGTATAGAAGGACTTGAATCTGGTCAAACAGCCCAGAACCCAAAAGCTAGCTTACTAGACTGCACAGTAACCCAATATATCAAGTCTGAATGTTGGGATGTATCCTTTGAGGAAATAAGCCTAAGGAATTGTTATTTCATGTCCCTGCTAATCCCAGTGTGGTTGATAAAGACCATAGGGTTTGCTACCCTGGCTGTAATTTCCAAACCATAGAGAAGTTAATCTTTGATACATAAAAGCGTTTTTACCATCCCTTACTCTAAATTGACTGAATGTTTAACCACCACTCTGACTTTGAAGGCTTCCCCGATCTCTTGCCATATACAAATGCACAATCCGTCTTCAGTGTATTCATTGAGCTCTGTCCCTACTTCTAATTGCTGTGAAACATCTCCATATCCTACTTCCAGCCTATGCCGAAAGTTCTTTGAAGGTAGTAACTCTGACCATTTGTGTACCAGATCAGTCCCTGCCATACAACTAGTGTTTAGTACACATTTGTTGAAGGAATTATGAATGTGTCATTAGTTTTTCAAATGTTGATTAGCATTATTTAAAAGTGAGAGGCTGTGGTATAGTCACAGAAAAAAAAATTGATCTGAAATCAGAAAACCTAATAAACAGCAGTACAAATAACTTGACTTCTAGGAAGGGCATGGTGGCTCACACCTATAATCTCAGCACTTTGGGAGGCCGAGGTGGGTGGGTGGATCATGAGGTCGGGAGATCAAGACCCTCCTGGCCAACATGGTGAAACTTCATCTCTACTAAAAATATGAAAGTTAGCCTGGTATGGCGGCACATGCCTGTAATCCCAGCTTCTCGGGAGGCTGAGGCAGGAGAATTGCTTGAACCCAGGAGGCTGAGGCTGCAGTGAGCCAAGATGGTGCCACTGTACTCTAGCCTTTAACAGAGAGAGACTCCGTCTCAAAAAAAAAAAAAAAAAAAAAAAAAGTGAGAGTCTGTGGGCTGTGGTATAGTTACAGAAAAAAATGGATTTGAAATCAGAAAACCTGATGAATAACAGTTCAAATAACTTGACTTCTGGATCCTTAAAATGATCAGAGTACATGTGCTTCCAGGAAGTAGAGAGACTGATATGTTGATGGGCAAAGACATGAGTGGAGAGAGCAATCAGCAGTGGTTAGGACTTGGCCCCTCACTTCCGCCATCATTACCACCTGGTCATGACTGACCCCAAGCATGGGGGTAACGATGAAGTAGAAGAGGACTTCTGGCTAGGATTCACCCCTTTCTAGTCTAGGATTGGCACTTCTCTCCATGTCCCCAGAAGGCAAGATAATGGCTACAATTAGGATAAGTAGAGAATGCTCGTTATATAGAAATAGTGTCAGCTCTGATTTAACGATGGTTGATAGGTATAAGTACCATAGACATATGTGTATACTCTACTGCCAGAAACTGGAACTGGGTAGGGTAGTATTGTCAGACATAATTTGCTTTTTAATTTGAAAAAGGCAATAATGCATTTCAATATGCAAATAGTATGTACCTAACCTAACTGATTAATATTGGACATAGCCAAGTAAACAATTCTGACCTTCAAATGCACAGAATTTTAGCCAATAAATTTAGTTGAAGTCAAAATACACCCGATTAGAATATTTTATTTCCTCCTCTTAAGTTTTCCAAATGTGACAGAAGTTACTTGAATTTTCTTTTACATTGCTTTGCCAATAGTTTGAGATTATTGATGGGAGAAATATAAACTCTAAATGAATTAGTATTTCTCATGAGCTTCTAGAAGCCATTATAAAATAAGTAGTCAATAAGGAAGGAGATATAAGGCATAAGAATTATAAGGTATACTATTTGATGAGACTTCCATAAAGTAATTGTACCATGCAGTTTTTAAACTTTTAAAGTTTAAACTCTTAAAAATAAAATTAAGGTTTCTAAGAAAATCAAATTAATTTTTTTCTAGCTGATAAAGATTATCCATACGGCAACTGACTGCTGCTGTTTATAGTTCTATTTCTTTGTGATTCCCCAAGTGACAATCCAGTTTACAATAATGACCTGGTAATGGATTTGCTCTTTACAAAGCATCTTATCTATGGCCCAAGTTTCTAAAGATTGAACTGCCCGGGGACCTTATAAAGCAGCCATGTTACTAAAGTTGTCTAAGCAGTTCTAGTCTGTTGAAAAGCTTTAGTTTATTTGTTTTTATAAAGTCCAGTGACACAAAGTTGGCTGGAGACTCTGTGGCATGAATCATTTCCTCCCTGCAGTCTGTCAGCTTGCAAACACGGGCAGAGGGAGTGCCTGTTCTACCCTCTGCCTGTTCCTGCACACTCCCGAGCTTTTGCAAGTTGGTAGGGGGGTAAACTTGCTGCAGTGGCTCTCTGCTGGATTAGTGTACTCTTGCAAGTAACTGTTGGTGAACAAGGCGGGAAATTATGTTCCTGGATAAGAAATGACCAGGCTAATACATGTGGCAGGTAAATGATTTTTGTTATAAATGCAGGGTTTAGAAGTATGGTTTTGAATTAAGCAGTTTACCTCTAATATGCAAGGTATACATAATCCACTTCTGGCATATTCCGTGTATATTTGGAAGTAACATGTAAGTGCATAAGATTTTTGAAAATGGGCTTTCTGATATGAAAAAATCTAGATATTTACACATGGATATATACATGTCTATCAGCTAACATCTTATTGAAAAATTATATAGTGTTTTTGCCTTTCTCTAAAGCAAAACTAAAGCTTTCTAATATTTAAAATATCCTCATTAGGAGAAGTTTTCAAAACCTATTGTTCTCAGTTGTTTGTCCAAAAAATGTTACCTGTAGAGGCTGCTTTCTTTTATTTGTTTATTTTTATCCTTAGTAATTTTTCACATGAGCACTCCCAGGAGCCTTTCCCTAGAGAACAGTGTAAATCACACCAAATTATTATGTCTTGTTTATACATGGATGGTGAAGCAGAAAGATTTTGGGCTTTGGAATTAGAACTACGTTTGAATTCTGATTTGTTTACTACCTACATGACACAGAACAAGTTATTTAATCTTTTCAGATCTCAGTTTTCTCATCTGTAAAATGGGGATGACAACACCTATTTCACAGGTTTACTGTAACAATTAGAATTAATTTGTGGAAAGTTATTTTATATCATAGATCCTTACTATTAGCTATTATTACTAAAAATATCAAGTGCCTGACATATAGTAGACTTTTAGAAAATGTGATTTTCTTCCATACTTGAACCACTGCATTACTTCACTCAGGTTGGCATAATGGAGTTATCATTCCATTAATATATCAAATGCTTGAGGATACTGATAAGAACTCTTCATTATAACTGATCTATGTTTACATTTTGCTTATGCTCCTCTGATGCCATTTCCAAAGCTACCCCCTATCTCCTGGTTAATTTTTAACCACCATATGCTTTTCAATATTGGTTTGCCATGTAGCCTTAAATGAATAAACATTTATATTAAGAGTGGCAAAGCCTTTATAACTGAACCCAGTATGTACTTTGTTTCATTAAGACTTGGGTAGAATCCCAATGTTTGCAGTTCAAGACAGTCATTTTGGATACATGGATTGAACCTTGTATTACTTCTCGGACTATATCCATCCTTAGTAATTAAGCGCATAATTTGGGACTCATGTAAGAAATGGAAAATAATCACAAATTGTTTAAGTGTGTTTATATATATTAGAAGAAAGAATATTGCCACATTTTTCTAATTTCTTTCTTCCAAGCATAGAATTTTAGACTTTGCCACGAGCCACATACACAGGCATGATTCATTTTGGAAATTATAAAGTGTATTACTTGAAATTAGTGAACTTAAAATGTCAAGTCACTAATATATTTCTTGTCTTTAAATTGTATGAAGGACATAAGAAACTTGTCTGTCAAACTTATCACAGAGTTGCCAAAAGATGTTTCCTGCTTATATATCTTTTCTTCAGACAATCTTCAAAAAGTGTTTGAAAAATTTTGTTTTTATCTAGAGAAAATGTTTTAATCATCTATTCCTTGAACTTCGCTTTTTGATTTAGCCAAACACCATACAAATGAATGTTATGGACTAAGCACTTTGACCCACTGAAAGCTCAGGCTCGAGTAGATTGCTTAATATTTACCAAGTTCCCCTGAGGCTTTAGGCACAATTAGCTAGCTCAGGCACCCTGTGTTTGGCATGAGTTGAATTCTATCTGATTTATTCTTGGATGAGGGAGTATTTGAAACATTAAAAACAGTTAATGAGCTTTCTGCAGAAGCCTTTAAGAGTCCTGGGGACATGTTTGCAGTGGTAATTTCCTGCAGTGTCTTTGGACTCTTAAATTCCTGCAGTTGGCTCTCATTGGATGAAATTTCTTAGGCAACTTAAGATCTAAATTGACCCTTGACTTATTTACCCCCAAGGAAATATGATTTGCTAAGCCTTGATTTGTTTCCCATGACCATAATACTTCAGAAGATCCATCTCCTCTACAAATGATCATCCAAAAAAATGGTAACAACTGCTCTAAAAATTAAGAATTACCCTAACCACAGGAAACAAAAATAGTCAACTTTGGAGTTTTCCCTTCATTTTCCCATCAGCTCCCGGTAATTGTCCTAGTCCCAGCTGCACCCAATATTGATCCACTTCTAGATTCCAATTGTCACATGTATCATTTTCTAAGTAAGGCCCAAAGTGTTAACAACAAGATGGGTCACAAATGTTATTATACATGTCTTGATGTCCTTGGTTTACATCCGTCTAACAATTTCTCGTTTGTGATCTTGGGCGAATATAATGTCTCCAAACTTCATACCCAATATTTGTTAAAGCAGGATAATGATAGCATCTATCTCTTATGGTTGTTGTGAGGATTAAATTCATTAATTTGTTCATTCTAAAAATGTTCATCAAGTGCCAGATAAGTGTCTGGCCTTGCTTTAGGCACTGGAGACACTATAATGAACAAAACAGAAGAAAATCTCTGCCTTCATGAAGCTTACAGTCCAGTGGATGAGAGTCCGTTTAAAACATCAATAAGTACAGTGTTGGATATTAGAAGGTGATAAGTTCTATGGAGAGAAAAAAGAAGAAAGGGAATGTAGGAATGGGGAAATGCAAGTTTAAACAGCTTGGTATGAGAAACCCTCACTGAGAAGGTGACAGGAATGATGCTTATGCATATCTAGGGGAAGAACATTTCTTATGAAGGGGGGCAGCTTGTGCAGAGGCTTCATGTTGGAGGAATAGAAGGTTCATTAGGCTAGATGGAATGGATTAAGAGAGGGGAAGAGGAGTAGGAGGTGGAGTCAGAGAGATAATGAGTAGGGAAGGGGGTGGATAGTTGGTAGACATACAGCTTTGCAGACTGTGAAAGGGACTTCGCCTATTGCACTGAGTAAAATGGGAGCCACTGAGGGGTTTTGAGGAGGTGAAAGCAAGATCTGACGTCTGTTTTAAAAGACTCAGTGTGGCTATTGTATTGAGAATAAATGAGATATAATATGTAAGGTGTTTATCACAGTGCTTGGCCCATCGTAAGCATTCAGTAATTGATAATTGCTATTATTATTGGTGGTAAAAGTAACATCATCAATGTTACTATTAGTATTTATTTTGATGTTGATACTGACTCTCTTTTATTCTTGCTTTATGAAATGAAAGCAAGGATATGGGCAAGTGGTATTGGGTGGTGGGCCTGCTATCATCTGCCCATAAGTTAAATCGGCAGAAGGTGCTGATGCCAGCAAATTCAACATGTGGTGTATTTCACTCAACACATCATTGGCTGTATGATATAAGCCCCCAGTGACTTTACCACCCAGCTTAACATCATTAGAGACCCTCACTGTTTATTAGCTCTGGCAAACAAATCCATACATAAGGAGCCACTGGTGGTGAAGAAACCAGATGGGAAATTTTCTTCTGGCCATATTTTTCTTTCATACCTTTATTTCTTGTTCTAGTTTTTCTTCTTGGATCTCCTTTCTTTGGCTTTCCTTAATCACAGCATGGTGCTCAGGCAGTGGGTAGAATTCATGACAATAGTACCCTGCTCTTATAGACTATCTATCTTCCCAGAATTTCAAAATGCCTCCTGCCCCCTCTTTTTGGGACACATCCTCTTGTTCTGTTGGCATATTTAGGCATTGCATAGAACAAAATGAGGCACAGATTATTTATTCTCCAAGACTTCACAATCTCTATTTTGGGCTGTGTATTATGTATATCGACAGAAACAATATGGTGACTCTTTTTTAAGCTAGATGGTTATGCAATGATGATGGTGTGTTTTTCCAAAGCAGCAGTAGTGATGGCATTTATAATAATCAGACTTAGAGTTATGAATTTCCAAGTGCATAACCATAAATATATTGAGTATCCCATATCCCTTTACAAGCATATGCTCATGCATGTGCAGGCACACATGACCAGCAGATGTGGTTTATTTTGTTCACACAGTTTTTTCAAAAACCTGAATTTGTTGTCAACAGTTATTATAAAAATCTGGGTTTTAAGGATCTTCTTCAAAAATCAGGACACTTGGCATTCGTCTGCCCAAATTTCTCCATAGCAACCATCAGCTGGAGCTATAGGAGCCAACCCAGTGGTTTTCAGCCTTGGCTGCACAATAGAATCACGTGAGGTGGTGTTTCAAAAATACTGATGTTCGAGCCCCACCACAGACAATTAAGCACCATTTTCAACAACAGCAATAGCAGCAAATGTTTAGTGAGTGCATATTTTGTGCAAGAAACTGCCACTCTGTAAAGAGAGCTGATATATAAAACATATTCATGTTGGGGACATATGATGTGTATGAAAATGATAAGCAACTATACCAGATATAGAATATGCTTAGTACCAAGTGAACTATATAAAACAGTGGTTCTTAAATTTTGCTGCATAATAGAACTACCTGGGGAGCTTTGAAAACTTTTGATGCCCAGGTTGCACCCAGATCAGTTAAATTGGAATTGAGAGGAAAAAAGGTGCTCAGCCATTAGCATTTTTAAAAAGTTCTTCATGAACAATAATGTATCGGTAAAAAGCAGTTATCCATGGGATTCCAGTGTGCAGGAATGTTTGAGAAGCTGGATAGAGAGCAGGGCTTCAAAAACTTTAATGTGAATATGCATCTCCTGGAGATCTTCTTAAAATGCAGCTTTTTACAGAAGGTCTGGGAATGGACCTGAGGTTCTGCATTTCTAACAAGCTCCCAGGTGATGCTGATGCTGCTGGTCTACTGAACACACCTGGAGACAAGGGTGTAGCAAATAGACTTTGCTACATTTTAGCTCTGTGAAGCTTAGTAGCTAATTTCAATGGGCCGTAGTGTTCTTGGCTTAAAAATCAGTGTAACAATTCCCACCCTTGGAGTGCTGTTAGGGTTAAATGCAATAATAAACATGTGTAAAGCACCTGGCACAGCAGATAATCAATAAATGTTACTATTATCACTGGAATTTAGAAAAGAAAGGCATAATCTACGAAGGCATAAAGGGGATTACCGGAGCATGTCTTTAGGGGTCTTTGAAATAAGGCCTTGGATTAGTAGAAAGAATGGCCAGCTCTGGTGTTCTTTGTAATGAGTGGTTGAGTTTCACAGTTAATCCTCAAAATATGTACTTTTAGTTTTAATTTGCTTTCTGCCTTTATGCAAAACTGCTGCCAAATAACAAGTTTTTTTTAATGGAAAAATTTTAAGTATACTTTCTCTGCTCCTGCCACTCTCTGGTAGAGGCACCAGCAAGCTATAAAGTGGCCAGAAGTGGGTAGCAGAAACAATGGACAGATAGAGCCAAAGTCATGCTGAGGACCATGGCTGTTCCCATTCACATAGGCAAAGAATACAACTCAACTGAAAATGTGTTTTTAAAAATAAAATACTTATAGTTTTGAATCATGGCAATATTTCCAGTGACAGAAGTGAGGAAAGTAGAATAAAAGATTGTAGAAAAGTCTTGAGTTATTAAACTAATGAGAAAATTGTCTAGTTTTCTACTATTCGAAGGAATGGTGGTTTTTAAACATGGTCACAAATTCTTTGGCATTCTCCCATCAAGAGATAAAGGTCTATATCCCCTTCCCTTGAATTTGGGCAGGCTTGTGACCTCACTGACCAAGAGAATACAGCAGAAGAGACACTAAGCGACTTCTGTGGCTAGACCATTAAAGGCCATGCAGCCTCCTCCCTGTCTCTGGAACACCTGCTTTTGGAGCCTGAGTCACCATCTAAAAATTCCAACTACCCTGAAGCTGCCATGCTGGAGAGGCCACATCTAGGAACTCTGGGAGATAATCCCAGCTCAGCTCTCAGCTCAGCCTTCCTGTCATCCTTGCCAAGGAGTCATGCAAGTGGATGAAGCCACTTTGTACTTCCAGACCAGCGCTGCCACCAGCTGAACTTCACTGGGTATCCTCAATTAATACCATGTGAAGGCAGAAGAACCACCTAGCGAAGCCCTGCTTGAATTCTGGGCCCACAAAATTATCAGATGTAATAAAAGTGGTTGCTGTTTTAAGCCACTAAATTTTGGGGTGACATGGTGCTGCTTCACAGCAAAAGATACCTGGAACAGAAGGTTTCGTTTTAGTTTTGGTATAAGAGTCACATTCATTCTTCCCGTTGAGGAAAATTAAATTTTATTTGTGTGTATCAAGGAAGTTGGGAGAGCATAAAGAACATTCAGGACTCAAGAGAGCTAAGTTCTTTTATTGATGTCATTTATTCCTAAATTAATCTGTATGATAATCTGACCTCAGTAAAGTATTAAGGGAATATTTTGACAGTGGATTGACTGGTTCAGTGGTTTCTGATGTTCTTATGGAAAAATAACCATGTGAGAATTGACAGGAAAATTACAGTGGAAAGGAGACAAAGAGGAGAGCCCAGTCTTACACAAATGTTAAAATACATTAAATCAAGGGGAACTACCACAAATTCATACCAACACAAAAATAGGCAGACAAATGAACAAAAGATAATAGGTACTGGAAAATTCAGATGTAAATATTTATGAGAATTTGGTATATGATAAAGATGACATTCAGAATAATGAGAAAAGGATGCATTATTCTTTAATTAATGTTGGGTCAATGGGCTATTTGGGAAAAATAACAAAGCTGAATACACAGCTACTACTTACGCCAAAATAAATTCCAAATGAATCAAAGACTCCAACATAAAAACAAACCATTAAAGTACCAGACAAGTTTTTAAAAATAACTCTGGAGTGCATAAGGCCTTTCTAAGCAAGACACAAAACCCAAAAGCTATAAAATAAACGAAAGATAGGTTATGTTTGGCTATATAACATTTCTTTATGGCAAAAAAATGATGCCATCAACCAGGTCAAATAAATATGCTGGAAAGTATATTGGTAACACAAATGACAAAGGCTCATTTAATTACTATATACAGCACTCTTATGAATTAGTAAGAAAAACAATATCTAATAGTAAAGTGTGCAAAGCATTTATTAATTTATTCATCAAATATTTATTAAACATCTACCAGGAACCAGTCACTGTTTTCTGGGCTAAGGATATAGCAGTGAATAAAATGAATTTCCTACTTCCATGGAGCTTCCATTCTAGTCAACAGACATAAATAATAAAAAATAAACAATCAAGTACATACTATTTCAGGCAGTGATAAACATACAAGGGAAACTAATGCAAGGCAAGGGAATACAGAATGACAGGGGAGTGGTTGCTAAAGACAAAATTTTCAGAAAAACAAAATGACGGAACTGTATGAAAAGACGCACATTGTTAAAATACATACCTTCCACCAGTACCCCGTAGTTTATAATCCCAAAGAACATCATACAATCTAAAAGTCTGTCACTAGGGAAATGCTTTAATAAATTATAAATGGAATAAGAACAATGGAATACTGTGTAACCCCCTCAGAAGTGGACAGTAAATTCGAATATATTGATATGAAAAGAGTTCAAATTACAGGCCAAACAAAATGAGAAAGATAGAGTTATAATATGAACAATCTTCTATGAAAAAAAGGATACACAGGTATACATGTATGTGTATGCCAGGAACATTTCTGGGAAGATATATAAGGTTTTAATGAGGGTCACAAACTCTAGGGAGACTCATTTTTCATGATATGCTCTTTTGAACGTTTTGAATTTTTTTAACCACATAATGTTTTATTTCTAGTCAAATAATAATAGTTTGTTTGGTATTTTTTTTGAAGAGACAAAGATTCCAGTCCTGGCACAAGATTAAGACTGAGAAAGTCACTTTACATTTCTGCTCAACTCCTTGCTTTTCCCAATTGTGAAAAGAGGAATTTGAATGAGATTATCTCTAGACATCCCTTGAAGCTCTGAGATTTTCAGCCTAAAATATTGGTGTTCATTTTGGGGGACAAAAAAACCCCCATAAAACCAACAAAATTGAGTCAAGGATACTACCTCATTTTATTTCAATCTTCAGGTCAGGTGCCTCACTATAAATAAGAACCTTTACATCTTTAGTTAAATTATTGGCAATAGGTCACCAAGAATCATGGCTAGGTGCTAAAAATTTTTAAGTATACGTCTCTATATATTGCCAAAGAGCAATTTATTCTATGTCTTTACCTTCCTATAACCCATCTCCCTTGAAGAAAGTTTTCATGACTGGCAATCAGAGACCATCTTTGGTGTAAGGGGGTCTGACAGGAGGGTGGGAGAAGGAAAGCCTCGGTTCCTTTGTGTTTGTTCCTTCTTTTTTGCGTGTTCAACTGGCCTCTCTCTTGTATGGCCAGGGAGGAATCCCAGTGTAGAGAAAATGGTTTTCACCATCATGTCTGACTTGGCACTACTAGTAACTTTTTTAGTACCAAGAATTGAGGTGCTGCTGTAACAAATACCTGAAAACATGGAAGTGGCTTTGGAACTGAGCAAGGAGTGGAGGCTGGAAGAGTTTTGAGGTGTGTGCTAGAATTAGAGACTTTAAGGGCAGTTCTAGTGGGGTCTTAGCAAAGCCAGGATAGAGTGGGATCATATCAGCAAAGACATTGCCAGTTGGAACTAAGGGAGACAGACAAAGCAGGACAGAATGAAAGAAGTCTGTTGGATTTCTTAGACTTGACTGGCCTGGACCATAGAACTATTTGGCTGTAAGCATGTACTAATCTTAAGAAAAGGGGAGAAGAGCCTGCAAAGACAGTTCAGAGATCATCAGGGCCACCATCTCAGTTTCAACAGGCCAGACAGCCTTTCACCAAAGTCTTGGGTCTAGGACTGTCCTGTGGAAGCTTTTGAGGCTGTTCAGGACCACCTGGAGCTTTGGGATCTGTACCTCCACCACTCTAGTGGACCTGAAGGGCAGAGCATCAAACCAAAGAGGATTATTCTCAATCCTAAAGTATGATTAAATGTGTCTTGCTAGATTTCGACTTCCTCGAGATCCTTCATCCTCTCCTTTTTTCCTGTTTCTCCTGTTTGGAATGGGAATGTCTATGCTGTGTCTTTCTCACCATTGAATTTTAGAAGCACATAATTTGTCTGGTTTCACAGGTTCACAGCTGGAGAAGAATTCTGCCTCAGGATGAATCATACCTCAAGTCTCACTCATATCTGATTTAGATGATATTTAGATGAGACTCTGGACTTTAGAGTTGAAAATGAGTTAAGACTTGGGGAACCATTGGAATAGAATGAATGTATTTTTCAGATAGCTAATGTTTAGGAGTTTCCATGATAAGCTAGACTCAGATATACAAGTACTAAGATTATAGAAACTCCTCCAGACCCACAGATGACTCTACCGTGTGTTTTTACTAATATAAGTATACCTTGTGTACACCCTTTCTCCCTTCAGGTGAATGCACTGAGCCTCACTGCCCATTTGGCCTGACCTCACTGGCCTCTCTCTGGTAGAGCCAGGAAGGAATTCCAGTGTAGCAAAAATGCTTTTTTTATGCTACTAAGTCTCTGTCACCCGCCTTACTGTCTTTTATGTCCTCATTCCTAAGTGTTTCATTGTGTATTTCCTAAGAACAAGGACAGCCTCTTACATAACCACAGCCCAGTTATCAAACCCAGGAAATTCAACATTGATACATACTATTATCTAATTGACATCATCTGTTCAAATTTTGTCCACTGACCAATCATGTCTTTGGTAACAATTCTTTTTCCCAATTAGGATCCATTCCAGGATATCATGCTGCATTTGGTTGTCATGTCTCATTAGGCTCCTTTATTCAGAAACAGTTCCTCAGCCTTTCTTTGTGTTTCTTGACCTTGGTATGTTTGGAGGATACAAGCCAATTATTTTGTAGAACATCTCCAGTGTGTATTTCTGATATTTCCTCAAGGTTATGTTCAGGTGATGTGCCTTTGGAAGGAATACCACATTAATGATCTTGTGCCCTTCTCAGTGCGTCATATCAGGAGTCACATGATGCCACTTTACTCCATTATTGAGGACGTTAGTTTTAATCACTTGGTTAAGGTGCTGTCTGTCAGGTTTTCTCATTGGAAAATTCCTATTGTCTTCTTTGTAATTAATGTATGTTATGTGAGATTAAATACCTTGAGACCATACAAATGTCTTTTCCTCCTTAAATTTTCACCCTCTAGTTTTAACATCCATTCTACCTTGAGGAAGAGTTTTCCCTTTTCCTCTATTTATTTGTGTGTTTACTCATGTATTTATCTATATCAATGTGGGCTTATGAAGAAATCCACTTTTTTTTATCTTGAGTCTTCTGTGAGCTCCTCACTGGAGGGTGGATGCAAAGGAAAGTCTTCACAGCCATGAGGGATTCAAAATCTTGTTTACAAACCAAGTTCTTTTAATTAACTTAGAAATTTGCTCTTCTTCACTTTTACTCATGAGTTGACATGGTAATCCTTTCTTTGAGAGTGGAAATCCAGACGGAGCCGAAACTCATCCCCTTCTCCCCTTCCATTCGGATTTCCTTCTCTTTCCTTCAGTGTGTACTCTCAGTAGCCCAAGTGTCAGTTCCAAATTCAGTAGCCAATGTCTTGGCCTAAGATTGGCAGACATTCTAACATGTCGAAAAAGTTTGCTTTCCCAACATAGACAAGAAAACCCAATGGTTAGCTCTTAGTCACTCATTATGTCTTGTGTGTTTTTCCAAAGTAAACATATTTCTGTCCTATTTGCGATAGCATTTGAAGTTCCTTTAACTTTTTTTTAACTTTTATCTTAAGTTCAAGGGTACAAGTTCAGTTTTGTTACATAGGTAAACTTGTGTCATGGGGATTTGTTGTATAGATTATTTCATCACCCAGGTATTAAGCCTAGTACTCATTAGTTATTTTTACTGAGCCTCTCCCTCCTCCTATCCTCCACCCAAAAGGCCCTAGTGTGTGTTGCTCCTCTGTATGTGTCCATGTATTTTCATCATTTAGCTCCTACTTATTAGTGAGAACATGCAGTGTTTGGCTTTCTGTTCCTGTGTTAGTTTGCTAAGGATACTGGCCTCACTGTTCACAATAGCAAAGACATGGAACCGACCTAAATGCCCATCAGTGATAGACTGGATGATGAAAATGTGGTACATATATCCCATGGAACACTATGCAACCTTTAAAATTCTTTATAGAAACATTTAATTGAAATCAGGGCACAAGACTACCATATTGTGAATGATGTACTTAGTAAGGTCCATCCTCCTTACTAAGAATTTTTTTTTTAATTTTAGCAATGCTTAGCAAGGGATTGAGATGACTTGCCCACATCTTAGTATTTAAAATTTGCTATGCATACCTGCTTTATTAAATGTTGCATTATTTAGATTAAGAGAAAAAACTAACCTATTTTTTAAAATTAAGGGGCTTATTAATACAAAGTTTTATAGGAGTTTTATTTGTTTGCTTTGTTTTGTTTTTTATCATATGGAATCGCCTAATATATAAAGTCAGAGAAGTAAGTGATAAAACAGATTAACCTGCCTTTTTCCTTCCTGCACCTGGCAGTACAACACTGAGCCTTTGGTGGTATCCACACTGACCTGTACAGTTCAGGAAAGTGACAAAGTAACTAGAAACCGCGTGAAAAATGAAGATACTTTATTTGACATGTATGCTGGTGTGCTTGCTAATTCACAGTGAATTTTCTGTGGTCCTAGCTTGAATAGACAGCCTCATTTCTTTGTGCAGCCTTCATTTCCTTGTCAAATGTCTGCAGAGATTTGTCTGTTGCTCAGTTTTGCTTATAGCCAGCTGGATGACATGAGTTGCTGTGGAACTGTGGAACTCTGCACCAAGGAATTCATGGCTGTGTGACATTTACACTGACTGTGTGTAGGCTAGGCTATCTAAACCTTTAGTGTTACTTATGGACTACAGTTTTAAATTATTCTACACATCCCACATGAAAAAAATATACAAGACAAAGAGTGTTTCTGACAAGAGGTTTTTTTTTTTTAAGTTGGTTTTTCTTCATGCAAATATACTTGGGGGTAAGAATCCATGTTTCACTTTTACTTTGCATGTGATTCACTCTTGCATTTCAGTCAGCCTGCTCTCCTTGTTGAGTTGCAATTTAACCCCTGAAGATGTCGTTAAAGAGAAAATGGACAAAATGTTATCCAGATATTTGTCAATGAATGAAAAAAACTAGAGTTTATAAAGAAATACATTATTACATTTTTAAAATAGCTTTGTTTATTGAGCTATCAAAGCAATCTCTGCCTATAGTGGGAATTTGAAAAATAAAGAAAAGCATAAAGAAGAAATTGAATATTCATTCTGAATTTCACTAACCAGTGTTTATAGCTCCTCTTAATATTTTGGAGTGTTTCTTCCAAGTCTTTTTCTATGCATATGTAGTATATGTGTATGCTTAAAATATGGTTGAAATTCATATTTTGTGTATATAGTTTTTCATCCTGGTGTTTACATTTAATATTTTGTTGTGATGAATTCTTGTGAGTTTGCAAGTTTGAGTTTGAATGGCTGCACAAAGACCTTTTAAAACCAACCACCCTGGTTTAAAATTTGCAGGCTGCTTCTGATTTCATACTGCTAAAACAAATGTTCCTGTAGACATGTGTGAAGGCAAATATTAGACTGCATTTTTGACTTCTGGTCCATTAAGCCCTGTTACATTCCTTGTCATTTTTGACCCTTTCTAGCTAAAGCAATGACCAGTCGCATTCACCTCTCTTCTCTAGCCCACAGCCCTATCCTCACAGGGACAGCGTTACTGAACTGGACCATGGGGCTTGGCCTAAAACATGTTTTCCTTTCTTTGGGTGTTGAAGATAAGCCAGAATGGCAACTTGCCCAAAAGTGATCCAAGAACTTTTTGTATGAAAGTTTTGTTTAATAGTACCAACAGAAATGTTTTCAAATAAAAGTTTTATTAAGGTTAAATTTGTTCCTGTGTTAGAAAGATAAGGTTTATTCTCACATGCCTGAACTAGTTCCTTCCAACATGTTTGCTAGCTCTTCTGTTGACACAAAATGTCAATGGCCTGAGAAAGATTTTACACCCTGAAAAGAGAGATAAAGGAAACTGAAGACCATGAGCTTCTTTATCACAGTGATGCACATAGATGCTCACACCATTCTTCATTGTCAGTTGCAGAACCCTTTGTTCCTCTTTCAAAAAGTGTCTTTGTGTTTCTCAGAATGAGCTGGCTCACTCTCTCCCATCTGTCGGAAATGCAAGAGAACTTCATGGAAAGCAAGAGTATATAGGGTTCCCTGTAAGGTTAGAGGTGAGTTCCAGGCACTTAGTCCCAGTCACCATCTGCTCTCATGTGTCCTAGTGCTGCAGACATTGTTACAGAGGTGGGACAAGAAGTGTCTGTCCTACAGGTGTTAAGCTTCTTGTTCCCAGCACCTTGGGTGCCTTGGGATGACCTTTTCTCTCCTGTCTCTGCTCCGACTGATTTACTATGTGACTTTGAGAGTGTTTTTTAAGGACTTGTTCTGGAAAAGAGTATGACAATTTCTAAGGATACATACACTATAAGAAGTTGACATAAATAAGAACAAAAGGTGAGAAGGCAAAGGAAAACAAGGCTAACAGCAAACTGGAGTTTAGGCCAAATTAACAAAATGCATACCACTGTTCATTCAATAACGTTTTATTGAATGCCTAATATGTACCATTGTCTAGAAGACAATGTTTTTCAAACTTCGTTGCAACACATTAATGGCCTTTGAAACCATCTTAGTGAGCACCCATCATTTTTAACGGATTAAGATATGAAGGTGAGAACAGAATATCAGAGGCCATTGCACAAAGTAAGGGTATTATATCTTTATGTAAGTTTCAGATTGATGGGCGTGTTTGTGCATTAGGTCATGATATAAAATTTCTGTCTGTGGCCATGGTAAAGAAAGTTTGAAAACTACTGATCTAAGGGTATACACAAATTTAGGGCTGGATTTTTTAGAAGCCAATGGGAAGAGAAGAAACTGATTTGTTGCATGATTTGGGGTGCTGATCTACAACTATACACAGGAAAAAATTCTGCTATTCTTCACCAAGAAAAAAAAAATGAATAACATACTAAGCAGCATATTTACAGAAAATCCTGAAAACTTAATGCTGTTTCTTTTAGCCTCATCTTTTATACCATTTCATATAGATACTACACACAGGGTGACAGCACCATGTTACAATAGATAAGATGTCTGAAATTTACCCTGATGTATGCTGTAGGTCCCGTCACTGTTCCCTGCCACATGTTTGTATTCTTATGAATGCTAAGTACAAAAAAAGTATTGATATTTCTTAAAGAAATTACCTTAAATAAACATTTTTATTAAAATGAAACGTACACACAGAGATGTACACAAATCATCAGCATACAACTTAATAAATTTTCACAAAACAAATCCACCTACACAATCACTATTTAGATCATGAAATACAATATTGACAAGAAGCAAAAATTCTCTTCACACCCACTTTCAGCCTCTCCCCAAAGGAGAGACTGAACTCCCTGGAGTTCTAAAACCAGAGGTCAATTTTGCTTTGTTTAGAACTGTATATAATGGCCTAATATAGAACATACTTTCTTGTGTCTGGCATATTTTGCTCAATATTGTGTTTGGAAGACTATCTATCATTTCTGACTTGAATTGGACTGTATTACAAGTTTTAATCTGTTCTACTATTGATGAACATTTGAATTGTTTTCAGCTTTTGATTATTATGCAAAGAACAGCTATGGACATTTTTGTACAGGTCTTTTGGTGACCATGTGTAAACATTTCTGTTAGGTTTGGGAGTGAAGTTGCTGATTAATAATACATGTGTATTCAGCTTTAGGGGATATTGTAGAACTGTCAAAATGATTATACTTCACCAACAGTGTATGAGAATTCCAGTTTCTTCACATCTTCTCTAATACTAGGTATTGGCAGTATTTTTAATTTTAGCCATTCTGGTGGGTGTGTATAGATATCTCATTGTGTTTTAAATTCACACTCTCCTGATAATGAGGTTGAGCACTTTTTATATGTTTATTTGCATTTGAGTATCTTCTTGTGTGAGAATATCCAAGTCTTTTGGCCGTTTTATATTGGGTTACCTTTTTCTTAATGATTTATAGGAGTTCAATATATGTCCTGAATATGATTTCTTTGTCAGTCGTATGTAATACAGTTATTGTTTCCCACTTTTCACTCTCATAATGGTGTCTTTTGGTGAACAGAAGTTCCTAATTTTAATATAATCTAATTTCTTACCTTTTCCTTTATTGTCTCCTTTTAACATTTATTGTTCATTTATTTCTTTTTTCCTCTATTGTTAATGCTATTTGTGTCCTGTTTAAGAAAACTTTGTTTACCCCCAAATCATGAATATGTTCCCATATGTTATCTTTCTGAGGATTTCATGTTTCACCTTTTACATTTTACCAGCAACCCACCTGGGATCGATTTTCCTGTATCATGTGAAGTAAGGTACAAAAATATTTTTTACAGTATGGGTATCCAGTTAACCTACCACCATTTATTCAGGACAATGCCCTTTCTCACTACAATGCAATGTCACTTTTAATGATTAATGATGGTATATGTGTTTCTGTTTCTGTACTCTCTTTGGAGGTCTTCTGATCTATTTGTCTATCCTGCATCAATAGCACACTGTTTCAATTAATGTAGATTTGTAATACTGTAGCTAGTAGTATTAAGTCCTCTAATATTCTTCTCTTTTAATTTTGCCTTGATTATTCTTGGCTCATTGCTATTTCACATACATCTTAGAATTAGTTTACTAATTTCCACCAGAAAAAAAAACAAAAACAAAAACCTAAGACTTGTGAGATTTTGATAGGGATTACTGTATATTGAATCTATATACTAATTTAGGGAGAATTGACATCTTTACAATATTGAGGCCCCCAATCTATGATCATATATTGATCTCTTTTGCTTTTTCTCAGTAAAGTTTTGTAGTTTCCCATTTAGAAGTCTTGGATATCTTTTAAAAATGCATTTTAAAGTATTTGATATGTTTATGCCAATATAAATGGTGTAAGTGACTGAATTTTATTTTCTAAATGTTTGTTGTTGGTATATAGAATTCCAATTGAGTTTTATATGTTGATCTTATATCCAGTGGTGTGGCTTTATTAACTTACTAGTTTTAATAATTTATCTGGAGGATGTTTTGGTTTTCCTCATACACAATTATGATTTCAAAGAATAACCACAGTTTTATCTCTTCTTTTTTCAGTCTTTTTTTTCCTAATTGCAAGACCTGCGATTTCTCGTATAATGTTTTACAGAGGTGGTTATAGAAAATATCCTTGAATTATTCTTAGTCTCAGGGGAAACTTTCAATATTCATCATTAGCATGTTTGCTATAGGGTTTTATCAAATTGAGAGCGTTTTCTTCCAATCCTAGTGTGTTGTAAATTGGAGAGTAAATCCTCCTTGTGAGGTCTTTAAGGATCATTTCCGTAAGGCCATAGAAAGGCATATGAGAGGCACAGGCATATGCATACGAGAGGCATATGCAATTAAATGATCTAATATGCTTGCAGGTCCTAGAAAGGAAAGCACAGCGCATCGTGCAGAAGGCCCCATGGGAGAAGGGCCAGGTGAGCGGGCTCACTAAGTAAGTGGGGAGCCAAGAGAATGAGGACCTACAGACTGGTGCCTCTTTAGGGGGTCAGGAAGGTGTATACAAGAAAAAGGCATGAGGGATTTCATTGATGTGTTTGAATGTCACTAGATGACATTCAGGGGAAGGAAAGAAGGGGGACTTGTGGCAGGGACCAGCCCTATTACACTAGTACAACCTGGACATCAGGGCAGGGTGTGTTCAGTCTATTGTAGGGCTGTTGAGGCATTAGGAAAATGTAAAGTTTTCAAAATTTACCAAACACCTAGTTTGCTGAGTGTTTTATCATGAATAGATCAATGTACCCATTTAAAGGACCAGATGCTTTTCGTTTTTCTATTAATAGAGTGCTTCACATTGATTGCTAATATTAAACCAACCTTGTATTTTTAAAAGTAAACCCTCTTGCATTAATGTGTTATCCTTTTAACATTATCTCAGGATTTGGTCTGCTAATACTTTGTTTAATTATTCTTCTAAATTCATAAAAAATGCTAGTTATAATTTTCTTTTCTTATAATACCCTTATACTGTTATGGGATCAAGACTATGCTGGCCTCATAAAATGAGTCTCATCAAATGAGTTGAGACACGATCCCACTTCTTCTATAACCTGGATGAGCTATGTAAAATTGGTGTGATTTTTCCTTTAAGTATTTGGTAGAACTCACTCTCCAGCAGTTTAGGCCTAGAGAGTACTGTGTGAGTAGATTTGTATATACAAATTCAGTTTCTTTAATGAGTATGGTAACATTCACATTTTTATTATTTTTTCCTGTTTGAGTAAGGTTTTTTTTAAGTAATTTGTCCATTTCATTGATATTTTCAAATATTGCCATAAAGTGTTCATATATCCCCTTATCTTTTTATTGTCTGTAGGATTTGTAGTGATTTCTTTTTTATTCAATACATGTAATTTTTCCTTTCTCTTCTTTTATCTTAATAAATCTGGCTATAGGTTTATGATTTTATTAGTATTTTCAAAGAATCAGTTTTTGACTTGATTGATTTTCTCTGTTACACCTCTGTTCTATGTATTACTAATTGTTATTTTCTCCTTTCCACTTTGGTTGACCCTAATACGGTATGATTTTTAGGGTTTCTTGAGATGGATACTTAAATCAGTGATTGTCTTCTTAGATCATTGGCTGTCTTTTTTTTTTTTTTAATACATGCATTTAAGTATAGAAATTTCCCTCCAGTCACACCTTTAGCTGCATCTCACACACTTGAGATGGCATGTTTTCTTCTATTTCAGTTAATAATATTGTCGAATTTCCACTCTGCTTAATCTTTGACCCATGGGTTAATTAGAAGGGTATTGCTTAATTTCCAAATATTTGTGTAATTTTTAGTTATTATTTTATTATTGATTTCTATTTAATTATGATGTGGTCAGAAAATATCTTCTGTTTGATTTTTGATCTTTGAAATTTATTCAGACTCGTTTATTATCAACACATCATAGATGTTGGTAAATGTTCAATGTGTATTCTGTAATTGTTGGCTGTAATGTTATAAATAGATCTATTAGGTCAAATGTATTCATCACCTTATCCTTATCTATGTTCTTACTCATTTTTAACAGCCTGTTCTACTAGTTACTGAGAGAGGTGTATTAAACCCTCACACATTAATTGTGGATTTTCTTATTTGTTTTCTAGTTCTAGCAATGTTGGCTTTATATATTTTGAGGCTTAGTAACTAGGTGCATTCAGATTTATCACTCATATCTTTCTATTGGATTTTTTTACTATTGTAAAATGTCTTTTTTATCTCTAGTAATATCCCTTGTCATTAAGTTTACAGTATCTGACATTAATATAATTTACATGTAATTTTTCAATCCTTTTTTTCTTTCAAATTGTGTGTCCTAATATAAAAAGTGTGTCTCAGTTAAGCAGCGTTTAACTGGGATTTAAAAAATAATTTAGAATATGTATATTATGTGAACTGTTTATCTGCATTTTATGCAATTACTGATATATTCAGGTTATAATCCATCATATTACTCTTTGACATTTTATTTGCCCCAGCTATTTAGTGTTCCTTTTCCTCTCCTTTGTTACCATATTTTGAATTAATGAACTATTTCACCTCTACTGGCTTGTTAGTGATTTATTCTTTTACTCTTCTTTTAGTGGTTACCCTAGGAATTACAAAGTGAATCATTAATTTATTAATGTATAATATAAATTGTGACTTTGATTACTTTCCAGAAAATGCAAAGGACTTAATTTTATTTACCACTCCTCCCTTTTGTATTATTGTCTCACATTTCGATTCTACATGTTTTAAATTCCACAAGATATAACAATTTTTATATTGTTTTAAATAGTTAATATTCATTTATATATTCATTTATATTTACCGCATTTATATTTACCGCATATTTACCATTTCTGGTGTTCATCCTTCCTTCCTGTGTGTCCAAGCTCCCATCTGGGATCTTTCTCCTTCTACTGGAAGTATACTCCTTTCAATATTCTTTCAGTTTTGGTCTGCTTTATTAACTTTATTTAATTTTAATTAAATAAAGCTAACTTTATTAGCTTTATTAAAGTCTCATTGACATAAAATAAATTGTATTTAAAATATACAATTTGATAAATTATGACATATGTATATGCTGTTAAAGCATCCCCACAATCAATACAGTGAACCAATCCAACAGCCCTCAAAAGTGTCCCAGTTTGACACTTTCAATGAGGCGCATAACTCTAGGGGCACTTAGAACCATCCCTTCTCTTCCTGGATTTTTGCACTGGATTCAGCATAGAACTAGACCAATATCTGCCAATTCCCAGGGCCAGCATAATAATAAAAACAACACTTATAGCATGCTTTCTTGGGTCAGGCACTCTTCCAAGCACTTTATACATTTTTAATATTGAACTTACTAATTTAACCCTGATCTGTATAAATTAAGCATTGTTATTGTCCTATTACAGAACTTGAGGCATAGAGTAGTTCGCTGCACTCTGCGTGCCTAAAGTGTCTATTTGTTTTTACTATTAATTATGTTGATTCAGTTCTAATTGTGTCCACTCAATCAAAAGAACCATTATAAAGCGTGTTCTTGTATATAACCTGGACTGACAACCTCAATCCCCAGATTCTGCTATTGCTCCTTCATGGATAGTAGTTTCCCTGCCATGCTTTGTTTGGCGATCCTCTAAGAGTGACTCTGAAGTGGTGAATGCCATCCTTGTTTAAAGGGGTAGGAGGGACAATAATCTAATTCTACCTAAGAGAGAAGACAGTAAACTGATGCTGTGTTTCCATTGCTGTTGGAAAAAGAACAGTAAATGACAGCAAAATTGAATAGCTTGATACTTGCACTGTATAAATTACCCAGCGGAAGAGATGTGTTGAGAGGGAAAGTGAGGATTTGATCTCTGCCTTTCAGTTTTCAGTCATTGTCAACCACAAACTACAAAAATTGGCTCAGCAAACCTTGGCTTCATCCAGGATACTAGGGAGCAAGCCAAGAGATTTTTTTTTCCCCTGCTAAGTTGCTCAGGATTGGTCTTTTGTGGATATGTTTACATTGGTGAATAAAGTCAGAGTACTTTAGTCATTTTGCTTCAGTAGTGTTTTTCAAACCGTGGTTGGGCTATATTAGTGAGTAATGAAATCAATTTAGCATGTTATTACTTTTAAAAAAATGAAATAGTACATAAAATAGAACAAAATAGGGTAGAGTTCAATGGAATAGAAGGTATCCAAGTGTATCACAGGAGTAAGAATATTATTTTGTGGAACTTTTGTTTCAGACATATATATATATATATATATAGATATATATCCCTACATATTTGTGTATGTATGTGTGACAGATTAAAACATTATTTTTTATTGTGGATCATGGTCAAATAATTACTGCTGGGAATTTAGTACATTAGAGGATTTTTTTCCAATTTTGTGAGTATATTTTTTCCAAATGTTGTTTGTTTCTGTTTGAACGGGTCATACTTCAGAATTTGATGTAGAGGGGAGCAGGCGAAGTCTTCATGCTGAAGTAGAGAGTAATAATTTTCTTGTTGATCAACTACAAGTAGAAAACAAACATGACGTATCCGAATCTATCTATATTGTGGTTCTGTGTTGAAATTACATGTCTTTTCAAATGTCAGATAGAAACATCCCAAGGAAATAAAATCACCCTAGTGACATTCGAATGCCAACCCAAAAGTCACCATCTTTTAAAACACAGGTGGCTTTTGGCAATACTATATACCTACTTGCCAATGATTGGAGTTCAGAATTTACCAAACAATGAAGTCACTCATAGTTGATTGTGATGACATGTGCTGGTTTTAAAACTTTACTATGATAATTGGATAATAGAGTAATTTTTCACGTAAACACAGTTTTCCCTCCTAGTTCAGCTTAGTTAAAATCTGTGTCAATTGCTTTGAATTAACATTAAATAGATTCATGAACTTGCATAAGACTTAGTTAGTAAGCCAACTGTATGTGATTAAATTTCCCACATGTGGGAAATATATATATCAGTATGTAATACATTCTGCCAAATATACCCATTCACTGGTACTAGATCTTTATGAAACGAAAGAACAGTCAATACAATAAATATTAATAAAAATGCTAGCGCTAGAAAATGTCTTACAGCAGCGATGACATTTAAGTTTCTTCTTAAACTGGTTGGCAATGCCTGTCTGGGTGCTATTTGAGAAGGATTTAGAGATTGTGGTTGGAGTCAGCAGTAAAGAAAGACTGCAATTGATTAGTTGTGTGGTGAACATGGGAGAAGGGCAGTGATGATATATATATATGCTTTATGTTTATCTTAGAACTTTCTAATTTAGTAAATCGTTATGGTATCTTGGAAACAGGAGTTGATTTCTCCATTTTATAGAAGGAAGAAAAAGAATAACAGATGGATGTTACCCATAGTTAAGCCTCTCAGTACTCTTGGGCTTGTTTCGTTTCTGTTCAGGTTCAGCTAGATTATGTGTTTAGTCCATGCCTCATAAATGTTTCCATTTCCTCCTTTTTATTTCCATTACCACTGTTATGTTTTTGATTCTCATTAAAGAAATTATGATAGAAGCTTTCTAGATGATTTCCTTGCTTTCTGGTGCTTAAACAGTTTTTATGGGGTCAGGAGTCATAGACTCCGCTGAAAACCATGCAACAGCTATGCACCATCTCTCAGGAAATTGAATGCTCGAACAAACTTCTACAAATTACTTAAGGAGGGTTGTAAATTCCCTGAGGTCTACACTTAAATTAATAACCCCTAGTCTAGTTTGTCGTTCTCTAATTGATCCTTCAAATTTCTATCAGGCTAATATTCCTAATGACAACTGGTATTATATTATCCTTTGCTCAGAACCACTAAATTTCCCATTGCCTTTAGAACAAAAGTCCAATCTACTTGGATTAGAACTGAATCTTTCAAGCTCTAGCACTCTTTCTGCCTTTCAGCCTCATCACCCATTCTCTACCTCTGTTTCCCTCTCCCAGACACACAACCTTCTTAGCCAAACCAGAATACTTGCTATTCCCTCGGTATTTCCTGCATTTCGCTCCTACGGTTGTGCAGCCTGAGCATCCTTTCCCTCACTTCCACCCAGTTGGGCCCTTTCTAACCGTCAAGCCCAGTGTCTTTTCTGATTCTGTTATTTTTAAGGATGTCACACAAAGCACTGAGCAACACCTTGTAGAGTACCTTGCACAGCATGACTGTGTATTCACCTGCTTGCCCACAGGTCCTCTCCATGCCCTGCCTCTGTATCACTGAGGGGCTGCCTCCTGAGGTATGTGCCTCCTCCGGGTTCAGCCATTGGAAGGCCTTGGAGGAAGATCGGAGGACTGAAGGAAGGGAGAAGTCAGGGTATTTCTTCTCCACTCTCTCTGCCTCAGACAACATCTCTGACAACAGTTGTGTCTTCTCTGTGGCTTCAGTTCCTACTGGAATCGCCAATTAAAGCTTTCAGTTTCTGTTGAATGACCCCAACCCAGGCCTCCAAAATCAACACCTCCATTCTTGTCTCTATAGCTTAGGGGTTTCCTGCTGGATGCCTCCTTCTCCCCTGTTCGACTTCACTTCTTTTCCTTCACTTACGTAATCAATCCCCTGCATTATAATCTTTCTGTTTAAATACTTCAGCCGGTTTATGTTTTCCTGGATAACCCTGATTCATACAGCTGGCATTTGATGGATATTTGCTGAATTTTATTACCTAATTTTAAATCATTTTTTATGTGGTTATCTCTCTCTCTCTCTCTTTTTTTTTTTGAGCGCAACAAGGATAAGCTCTCTATCAGTTATCTAGTGCATAATGACATTATTTGGAATTACCAGGGATAGTAACAAAATACCACAAAACATAGTTTGAAATGATTAGCATTCAGTAGCTCATGAGTCTGAGAAGTGACTGGCTGATTCTGCCCATCTTGGGTGAGCTCACTCATGCATTTGTGGTCAGCTGTATGTCAGCTAGATGACTCTGCTCATCTTTGCTGGGCTGTCTTATATGGATGGGACTTGGCTGGTCTAGGCTGACCTGGGGTGGCCTTGGTGGAGACAACTGACGTGAGTCAACTCCTCTATGTGTTTCTCATCCATAACAAACTTTCTAAGGCATATTCTCATGGCAATCACAGGAGAGCAAATTTGTTATGAGCTGGGCATGGTGGCTCATGCCTATAATCCCAGCACTTTGGGAGGCTGAGGCAGGCATATCGCTTGAGCTCAGGAGTTTGAGACCAGCCTCGGCAACATGCGTGTCAAAACCCCACCTCTACAAAAATATAAAAATTAGCTGAGTGTGGTGGTACACGCCTGTCATCCCACCTACTCAGGATGCTGAAGCAAGAGGATCGCTTGAGCCCAGGAGATGGAAGTGTCAGTGAGCCAAGATTGTACCACTGCACTCCAGCCTGGGTGACAAAGTGAGACCCTGTCTCAAAAAAAAAAATTGTTAACAGGGTAGATTTCATGTTAATTGTACCACAGAAAGAGAGGAAAGGAAAAGAAGGAGAGGAGGGGAGAGGAGAGGGGAGGAAAGGAAATAAGGAAGGGAGGGAGGAAAGGAGGGAAAAAAATAGGGAAAAAAAGGATATTGACAAAACTCCCAAAAGCAAAGCCAAAAGAACAAGAATTTGTTTCTCTAGAAGATATCATGTAATGGCTTATCAGTAAGAAAATGTCCACCAACGCAGCAGAAAACCTTGGGCAAACCATTGAAAGGAAGACAGGAAGGAAGGAAGGATAAAAAGAAGAAAGGAAACAGAGGGAGGAAAATTCACACAATAAGAAATACAAGTAATGTTTAAAGATATCAGAAGATTCACAACTTTACTTACCCAAGATATATGTGAACTCTAACTAGGATTCCATTTATCTGCTATCAAGCAGATAAATATAATGTTTAATAACATATTAGTAAAGACATGGAGAAACAGGACCTTCAGACATAGACATAAATTGAAACAACCTCTATAGAATCTAATTTGGAAATACAATCACAATGTAAAATGTGCATTCCCATTGAATGGCCAGTTCTATTAAGATCTGTTCTATATTTTAACTTGTATGTGTGAGAACTGGCACTTGTACGATGCTATGCTTTGTAGTCCTATTTGGAATAGCAAAAGAAAAGATTTCACTGGCCTTCAATAAGTGTGATATTATGGGATACTATTTAACTGTCAAAATAAAACTTTAAAAGAATGAATAAGCACTTTACAAAAAAATTAAAAGGCCACTAATACAATGCAATCAGTCTAGCCCTCAGGCCTCATATGATTTAGTGAGAAACCAGAGATAAGAGAGAGAGAGAGAGGAAGAAGGAGGAGGAGGAGGAGAAGGCATTAATTTTGCTCTAATATTAACCCCTTTAAAATTGAATTCATTTAAATTTAACCCTTTAAATGCTTTGCAATAAAATATGCATTATGTATTTGCTAGTTTGTTCTGTGCAATTTCATTCATACAAAGTTACTGTCAAAAAATAGGTCAAGAGCCATTTATAAATAACGTATTAGTAAACCAAGTTAAAGGGACTTTATTTATCCTTTAACCTTCAATTTGCACTAATTGGGAGCAGTCATGGGAAATAGTGCCAACCTCACCTCAGGTCAGATGGCTTAACAAAATGAACTGTTTCATACCCAGAAATAACTATATTCCAAATATAAATATGAATCAGTTACAAAACAGATTCCTTTGAAACTACAAAATGACCACACTGTTAATATATTTGTGCCGCTATTAAAAATGTGCAAGGAACACACGTTCTGAGCTAAAGCTGTCCCAGGGAGTGATTCTCATTTTTGCTTTGAATCTTGTGTAAACAAAACTGGGCAGTCTCCTTTGAGCCATGAACAAATTCACAGCCCCTGAGTTTTCTAAAGAGAAGAACTGAGAATGGGTATGTTTACGTTGGAAGGGTTTGGGGCTTGAACTTGCTGCTTTAAATTTCTTTCATCACAGAGAAATCACTTTCAATTTGTCTACTTGCAGAACTCTAATTTGGTTTGTTCTCAGTTTGAGGCATACCATGAAAAAGACGCCGCATGTTTGTATTATAGCAAAATTTGGAAGCCACCTCGGTGACAGTGTTTCATTTTCCTCTTCGCAGTTTTATCTTTAAAACCTGAATCTGTTCTCAATAATTTAGAACGAGGTCCATGACATCAGACTGCCTGGGTGCGATTCTTGGCTGGCCTTTTCTGCACTGTTTGACTTTGGGCAAAATCCTTAACTGTTCTCCTCTCCTTTCTTCATCTGGAAAATGGGGCTTTTTATAATACTTTCCTCATACGGTCATTGTGAGGATTACTTTATGTGAAATTAGACAAAATAATTAGAACAACCCAGTTCATATTGTGTGATGAATAAATGTTGTGTATACAAATGCTTATTAATTATATGAGAATTTTTGGGTTTTTTACAGAGTCAAGTTCAGATATATTGTTCAAAGCCTAAATCAAAATTACACTCTCAAAAAAAATATATTGAAGTCCAATTTTTGCATCCAAAATATATATATAAATACAATTTTGCATTTATATATTAATGTCGGGGCAATGGTGTATATGTACACATAATTGCCATAAAGTCGTAACAACTGCTACAAACACAAGCCTTCCTGGCTTTGTGAATGTGGTCTTTGAGAATCCTTTTTGAATAAGCTTCTTAATTGCCTTGGTCTTCAGCCGTGCACTATCAGAGTTCCTGACTGTCAGCCAAACGGTCAGGTGAAGTTAAAGGTTTGTGGACTTGAAGGTTTATGAAACGGGCAGTGCAGAGAAATTTTGAAGAAAATAAATACATGTAACTCCAAAGTCTTCCCTAATGTTGTTTTAAAAGGGAAGAAAATTAGTAATAAGCAAGTCCATTTTAATAAATATATTTTTCCTTTTAACATACTGAGTGTCCACTGCATGGAGTCGTAGGGTGGAAGAACCACTGCAGAGACAAGACAGGGCAGCTTCTTCAGAAACCCAGAGTCAAGAGCAGAGGAAATTTGCTTATGCTCACATACGTATGCACACCCACACATAACCAACAATCGCTTTAATGATATAAGAAGGGCTTTTATGTAGCCATAAACGTTGGATATTGGGTGAAAAGCCAACAACTGAATATATATTTACTCAGTTGTGTGGCAGTTAAAGGAAATGAGCTGGTATAGATTAGCATGGTTCAAGACCACATCCATCATATTGAGTCAAAAATGTAGAACAAAAGATACACAAACAGGGATTCATATCATATAGGTAAATTAAAAATACACAAGCATTGTTCATTGCCGTGGATATGCATTTATGTATGTGAATGTTAAAAAAGAAAAATAGTGGTCTTGAAAGATACAAACCAACTCACAATCTAGGCTTGGTGTGAGGTTATGAAGGAGATTATACCTATGCTCTAATTTTTCTAATTTACAAAAAGGCATTCTTCATGTTATTTTAAAATACACCCTTTTTTAAATTTAAAAAAATACAGCATACATGACAAAATGTTAGCAATGGTTTATATTTTGGGTAGTGGGAACCCAGACATATTTCCCTGCTAATTTCTGTTTTTCTAAAGTTTCTGTGTTATTCACAACAGCAACAACAAAAATTGTAGGACTGCAGTTAGTTAGAAAGCGGCTTCTCGCTTGCCATGCAGACAGCCACTCAGCGACATCCTCTGTGGCATAGCAGGTGTCGTGGTCTGTTTGGCTGCCTTTCTCATCTTGTTTGTACCTGGGAGAAGTGTTCACCATATGATTGCATTTAGCACAATCTAGACAGCTCCATGGCTTCATGCTCAGATGCATACCCTGATGGAGAACCCGTCGCTTCCCCACAGGTTTCATATGGCAGTGTCCCACCCCAGCGGCTCAGTTGCAGCTTTTATATGTTGAGACCTATTCCAGGAACTATCCACTGAGATAAAGCAGGATCTCTTTAACACAGAGTGACTAAACAGTTTGAGGTTCACATTTGCCTTTTATTCATCTTCCCAGACTGCCAGTGCAAAGCTCTTGAGTCTTGTCCCTAAAACTCCACAGAAATGTAGATCTCTGAGATTGACAAAAGTTGTCCCATGCCTGTAATGTGTTCTTACAGTCCCTTTCCCTGAAACCATCTCCCCTTTAGAATAAGATTTTATCTAAATCTATTTGCATTTATTCAAAATCAGAGACAGCTCTGAAACCAGACCCTGTTTAAATATAGAAATAAGAACAGTTGTAGATTAATCAAATGTTGGGAAACTTTAAAACAACAAATTATATTTATCTTCTGTGTTTCCTTTTTTCCAGATCTGCGATTTCCTTCTGGTTGGCTGTCCTGCGTGGGTGCCAAGTTCCACACATGATTTAATGAATAAGAAGGTCAGATGTCAGCATGACTATTTGCAAACTTGCGATCTTTGCTATTAACTGTCCCTTTTTAGCATTACTGGAATTATCTCCTAATGTGTAGTGTTGCTGCTGTTGTTATTTAATGTAGTTTTGAACTATGTAGGTATTCAGAAGAAATATAAAGCATTAAATGAACTAAAAACATAACAGAAAAGCAATGCTACTAATTCACTCAAGAAGAGTAATAGGGCAGTGAGAGAAAAGAGCCCATTTTCACTTGTTATGCCAGAAAATTATTGTGCTCAGCGAAGAGCCAACAATCCTTTCCCATGTGTCTTTTCCTTGAGTGCAAAAAAAAAAGCATGAGAATTACATAACCCATTGGTTCCAGCAAGTCAGATAAGGTACAATCACCTGAGCAGTAAAGATCCACTTGACTAGCAAGTCTTCTGAATTCGCCTTTCAGTCCTGAGTTATGTGGTCACATCAAGCAACCATTCAGATCACTGGGTTATAATTTAGGATCCAGTTTGTTTACATTATTATAACAACACAATTTCAGTTTATCTCTGCATATAAGGTTGTGTCGGAACTTTCCTTTCTGTGTTTATTATTTTTAGCAGTTTAAAAACTAACCATGGAAAAATGGCTTTCTGGTGATAAGGAGACATTCAGGCTTGGCCAAGGTCTGGCAGAGTCTATAGAAATGCTCACTGGCTGCGGGAGCCCGGCCTTTTGAATGCTGTCTTTGTGCCTCCTCTTGCCCATGGCCTCTGGCCTATTGTCTAGGCGCCTGGGTTGGGGTGGTGCTATCTGATTGTAACCAGTACTAGTATTACAGCGCTCAGTGCCCAGGCCCTCCCTTGGGCCCCCTGTCTGGCTGCCTCTGTCTCCCAGCCCTCCCTAGAGAGGACCAGCCATAGTTCTCATATCAGAAAACACTATTTGTAATTTATAGAATGTTCAAGAAAAAGAGATCACTAAGAATCTTCAAGACCTATGGTTCTCTAAGTATTTTTTCATCTTTACAAATAGCCTTCTCCTTTTCCCAGTTGAAATCTTTCAGTGGACCTCAATTTGTAAAGCATGGAAAAGGACAGCTGTTCTGTTTAAAGATGAGAAGGCTCCTGCAACCCCAGTCCTCAGCCTCTTCTTCATCCCACCTCAATCAAGGTGACCTCAAAGGTCTTCCATTCCCACCAGGAAACCGGGGGCACCTCCCAATACTTGCACATTTTTTTACAAGGCATTCTCCTCAGATTTACAGATTTACAGATAAGGAAACTAAGAAGAGATTTCTATAAATACTGAAAACCTGAGGCACTAGACACAAAAGAATGAACACTGTATTAATTCATTTTATGTAGTTCTAGAAAAGGAATAACTAATCTGTGGTGATAAGAATCAAAATAGTGATTACCTTGGGGAGAAGAGAGGATTGGCTGGCAAGGGGCCTGAGGGAATTTTCTGGAGTGATGGAAATGTTTATAGAACCATGGGCTACCTGGCATCTGTTAAAACTCACCTGTGCATTTTACTTTATATAAGTTGTACTTCCATTAAAAATAGAAACAAAAAGGAAAATAAAGAAAAAATAAATTAGGCATTTAGTGAATGAAAGTACTGTAGCCAAATATTTGAGTTTGATCAATTTCCTTAAAACTATGTGGGCTGTTTATTGGATCCGGTCTAAAGTCATTACACAGAGTTTCTGAAGATTGAAAATCATGCTGTTCTAATATTTTTTGTTCAATAATCACCAAATCCAGAAAAAAAAAAAAACTCTCAAGGAATTCCTAACAATGAAACCTGTAATGTGGCTGAGATGTGAGACCTGGGAGTTCTGGGACTAGAGATTCAGAGGACAATATTTGATTCCACTGACCACAGAGGCCAAGAATCATTGCCCTCCCAGTTTGTAGCTCCCAGGAGGTGTAGAGTGGCACCATATTCCAAATGGGGGTCCTCTGAGCTTCTAAGGCTCTGAGAAACCCCTTAAAAGTCTCTGCTGGGAGGAGTGCTGGTGGGTAGAAACCATCTGGGTTTCTACATGCAGCTGGACTTTTATCTGTTTGGGTATTGGGCTTCTCTATCCGTTTCCATGTATATAAAGAATTCTGTAAGTGAGAAACATGTGACAAATGTTACACATGTTGTATACCCATTCTGGTGTATATTCTTTCCTTAATGAGCCAGATGACATGGAATTCTACGCTTTTAACTATGCTGGATTTTGCCTCCTAAGATTGTATAGAAAGACATGGTCCAGGTCTGGCACATTCAGGATGGTTCTGCAGGGTCACACTGATCTGAACTTAGGCTAAGAGTTTTGGATAGTCTTAGCTTCAGCCACTCCCCCAAAAGAAATATCCCTCCTGAGCCCCTTTCCAGAATTTCAACGCAATTAGGAAGACTGTGGAAGAGAGGAAAGAATAAAATAAGCTTGGGGCCCTCTGGAGGCGCTGAGCATGTAAGTGGTTGTCATTGGCTCTCCATCCAAGACCATATTGCTCATTGCCTAGGGAAATGAGATGCCATAGTGAGGCCCCATCCTGCGGGGGTCCCAAAGATGCCTTTCTTTAATTTGGGATTGTATGTTGTTCAGTAATCTGTACTTCACTGATATAAACCTCATTTTTGTCATGCATTACTTTAACATGCGCTATTAACAGTACTCATCAAATACAAATTCTTCATAATTTTTTTAATCCTCTGCTCTGACTCGTCTGACTGCTTTTTAAATGCCCTATAAAATGCAGGCTTCTCATATATCTTAGCAGAGTGGAACTTTTGGTGATTGAGGTTGAAAGACAGGCCTTCAGTGGTACCTGTCAAACAGGCTACTTGCAAATTCAGTCTTTTTGCTTTCAGCGGGCATCAAGAACTATCAAATAATGGGCTCTGTACCTGTGTTATTGCAGTAGGGCATTTTGACCCTCTAAAAAGCACTTTCCTTGCCCTGAAATACTTTGAAAAACTTCATTTAAATTTTGCTATTGTGAGTTTTAGAAGTCAGGTAGGGGCTGGGTGTGGTGGCTCACTCCTGCAATCCCAGCACTTTGGGAGGCTGAGGCAGGCAGATCACAAGGTCAGGAGATCGAGACCATCCTGGCTAACACGGTGAAACCCCATCTATACTAAAAATGCAAAAAATTAGCCAGGCGTGGTGGCGGGCACCTGTAGTCCCAGCTACTCGGGAGACTGAGGCAGGAGAATGGCATGAACCTGGGAGGCGGAGCTTGCAGTGAGCCAAGATGGTGCCCCTGCACTCCAGCCTGGGCGACAGAGCAAGACTCCATCTAAAAAAAAAGAAGAAGAAGAAGAAGTCAGGTAGTAAAGTGGAAGGTAATTATTGTGGCAGAAATACAGCTAAGGACATAAGCCAGGGCAGATGGGACCCAGGGGCCAATTCTGCATTTTAGAGCCTGATGAGTGAAATGGGCCTGGAATGAGCAAGGAAAAGGTTTTTGAAAAGGAAATGATGATGGCGTTAGGAAATGGCAAGAAAGAGTCATGTGGAGCTGGAGAAGGAATGATTTGAAGATGCTCAAATGTTCCAGCCTTTGAGGCTGTATTATTTTTGTTCAGAAAGGACAAAATGTCTACTACTTGAGTGATTTCCCAACAAAGGGCCAAAGCCTATTTCACTCACAACACAAATCCACATTAACACAAATTTAGTTCACTAATGAAGCTATGGTAAAACTGAATCATCCATGAAAAAGAACACTTTAAATAACCAGGACATTTTTGTAACCCACACATACTGTGCTTTGCCTGCACATGCACACAAATTTCCTGATCAAACCAAATTTAATTTAGCAAGAGATTTTTCTCCAACCAGTTTAGTTTAATGTGCATGAGAGCAGAAATGAAATTACACAATATAAGAGTTTGAGCAGAATTTCCTTTTTTGCAATTCCATTTGAAAGGACCTATTTCAAGTCATTAAGAGCCAATTTAACCAAATGGAAAATATCAAGATATAAATCATATGTCTTCTCCATTCCAGGGACTTTGGGCAACTGATCCTCCTAGAGCCAAAGTTCTTGAAATTTATTTATTTATTTTCTATCTCTTGTTTCCTTCCTTGGTCAAGTGGCTAATGTAACATGTGTGTAGTCAGATACCAGTTATTCATGAGAATGGGAGGGTAACATGTCGATCGTTAAAGCCCAATTTATTGACATTTTTCCACTTTGTTTTAAACAATATGCATTTTCATCTACCAAACTGCTTGTAAGAGCCGTTCACAAGTTAGAAATTATATCCAGGTTTGAGGGTTTTTTTGTTTTTTTGTTTTTGTTTTTGTTTTGAGATGGAGTGCCGCTCCGTCCCCCAGGCTGGAGTGTAGTGGCGCGATCTCCGCTCACTGCAAGCTCTGCCTCCCAGGTTCACACCATTCTCCTGCCTCAGCCTCCTGAGTAGCTGGGACTACAGGCACCCGCCACCAAGGCCAGCTAATTTTTTGTATTTTTAGTAGAGATAGGGTTTCACCGTGTTAGCCAGGATGCTCTCAATCTCCTGACCTCGTGATCCGCCTGCCTCGGCCTCCCAAAGTGCTGGGATTACAGGTGTGAGCCACCACGCCTGGCCCGGGTTTGAGTTTTATCTCCTTTTCCTTTCCCCAAATGTTTTCCCTAGTGGTGCTATTGAGCTATTAACAATTTAAAAGCAGGTTGAAAGAAAAATAACAAACACCCCAATGTGTATATTATTTTTATTCCCTGTTTGTAGACAAAGAAGCTTGGGTTAAAATGGTTAGGAGCAATGCCTAAAGACTTCACTGTCACAGTGGCCAGGCTGAGCTTTAACTCAGATGGTTCTATCCGCAAGCCCCTATTCTTTGGAAGAGAAGCAATAGATCAAAGTATACCAACATAATACATTGGCTAAGTTGGAGAAATAGCTAAATTTGTGAAGAGATCAAAGTATTATTTGGGGCCTGCCCATAGTGAAAACCAAAAAAAACAGTGACTTAAACAGACAAAGGTTTTTTTCTCTAAAGTAGGGGGCGTGGTTCTATGGTCAGTAGGGACTCAGGTACCTTCTATCATTCTGCATTGCTGTTCTTACCATATGGCTTTATCCTCAAGATTTCCTCTTGATTCAAGATAACTGCTGGGGTGCTAGCCTTCACCTATAAATTCTAGACAACAGCATCATGGGGGAGGGGTAGAAAAAGGCACCCATTACTAGCTGTGGTTTTCTTCTTTAGAAGGTCTTACCAGAATGCCCGTCAAACAACTTCTATCTACAATCTCATCTACCCACTCGTAGTTGCAAAAAAAGTGGGAAAATGTGGCTTGGTACCTTGCCACCCAGAATGAAAGTGGGATTTGGTTGTGAGGGAACATTGTGGAGACACCTGGCAGACTTGGTCACAATTAGTCAGCTACTGGAGGAAGTATGGAGAGGAATGGTCAAGGTGGGACTTCAAGGGACTGATCTTGTAGCCAAGTGTATGATGGATAAAAAGGGGAATGATGAAAGGTGGTTTTGAGTACTGTGGTTTGTGGTGATAAGCTCGATATTAGTGAGATGGTATCAGGGATAGGAGAAAATAGATGCATATGATCAAATTTGTAGAAAATAGATGCATATGATCAAATTTGTAGAGTAAATTGACCAAGGAGAATGTGTTTATTCATTAGCTGCCATCCAAAACTGTGAACTGTGTTTAAACACACACACACACCACACAGAGGTGTGTGTATGTATATAAACACAGTTTATATTTGTATGTATATTCATACACACATGCATACATAAAACAAAAACAACAATGTAAAACTTTTTCTAGGGCTCTATAACACCAATAGCAATGATTTCAAACTTTAGTATCCCTAAGAATCACCTGGATAAAGAGGCTAAATTACAGATTTCGAAAGAGAATGTGAGAAAGACAAATTGTAAAGATGACTAGGAAGTCATCGTAAGAAGCCGATTGTAAAGATGAGTAGGAAGTCATCATAAGAAGCCAAGATGGAGAAAGTAGGAAAGTCAGGATGGGGAGGAAATAGTAGTTAAGTTTTGCTCTCCCTTTTTCCCTCTCTTATTCCCTCCTTCCCTGCTCTCTCCCCTTCTTTTCTTCTTTCTTTTTGTCTTTAATTTTTTAATTTTAGGGGGAGTAGACTTATGAGTTTGGTAATCGTATTTTCATAAACTTATAGGCTCCCAAATAAGAAAGAAATTAACACTCAAGTCATCATCACTCCCTTTTGTTAAGCCATAAGACAGCAGGTAATGCCATTTTACAGATGACAAAATCAAGACTCATCTATGGTGTTGACAGTTGAAGCCAGCTCTTTCAGAACTCCTTATATCCAAAAAAAGAGCATAGCTCTTTTGGAACTCTTTATATCCATGGTGCATGATACACTGGCAGGTACACACATCCCTTGTGTGTGTAATTCACACAAAAATGACCAAGTTTTTCAGTACAACTTTCTTGGTACTGTGTGTTTGGCACCCTTAGCTTCAAGGCAAAACCTACTTTTTATTTTAGCTTTTACAGTCAGCAACAGTTAAATAAGTATAACTTGGTTTTCTTATTTTAACCCCCTCTGATTGCATTTTGTAAAGCTCATGTGAGCCCTATTTTTTCCCACCAAATGCTAGAGAGGGGCAGGTTTGGTTGGCACTGCCTGCTGGCTACTCCAGGTGTCTTCCCATGCAGCTTGCTGGGGCAAGTGTTGTGATTTCTGCTCTGACGTCCTGGACAAAGTCTCTCATTAATAAGTAGATGCCTACACACTTACGTAGTAAAAGTATAAAAGCATGCATGGGAAAAACACACACCAACTGTAAAAGAGTAGTTAGCTTGGTGAGAGATGAGAGAGAGGGGAGAAAGAGAGATGGGTTGGTAGTGTTTTGCTGTTTTATTTCTTTTAGGGTGATGGATCAAATACCCACAGATCTGAATGGTGGGTACATGGGTGTCTGTAATATTGTTTTATATACCTTGAATGTGTGAAATGCCTTATACTTTAAACTTCTTTAAAAATTAAGTAAGTGACCTTCTTATAGGCAAAGTGATTTGAGCCCTTGAAAGAAATCTTTACTTTCAGTTTTGAGCAGTCTAAGATAGTGTTTCTCAAAGTAAAGCATGTGTTAGAATCATCTAGAGGGTTTGTTGAAACAGTGTCTTGGGTTCCATTGCCAGAGTCTCGGATTCAGTAGGTCTGTAGTGGGGCCTGAGAATCTGCATTTTAACAAGTTCCCCAGTGATGCATGTTGCTTATCCAGAGACTACACTTTGAGAATCACTGGTCTGAAAGAATTTTTCATCAAGACAACTAGAGTTTTGTTGATTGCTCACTTTTTCCTTCATTAAACAAATGTCTGTTATATAAACGTCTCTATTCTAGCACTTGAACTGGGCCACTTATTGTGCATGGATGTATAAAGATGATCTGTCTATGGTGGAAAGGATACATGACTGTTCAATACGGTTGTGCAGGTTGGACACTGTGTAAATTGTGCCTACTGGAGTACTACAGCTTAGCTAGATGTGGCAGTCAAAAGAATTACCAAAGAAACAAAGCAACGTGTGCACAACAGTATAATACATGCTATGATATAAATATGCATGATGTTCTTTGAGAGATCAATAGAACAGTGAAACCCAAAAATGAATTGGGGGCATGGAGTCAGGCAAGGCTGCCTGGAAGATAGAATGCCTCAGTTGAGTCTACACAGGTGAAGAGAAGTTATCTGGCCAATAGTAAAGGTATGGGAGGACAGGCAGGGGAAGTAGAATATGCAAAGACATCAAATGTAATTTGTAAAAAGATGGTAGTAGATGGAGTTTAAGATCTCAGACTGGACCAGGTGCAGTGGCTTATGCCTGTAATCTCAGAACTTTGGGAGGCCAAGGTGGGAGGCTCTCTTGAGGCCAGGAGTTTGAGACCACCCTAGGCAACATAGGTGATTTTCCATCTCTAGAAAATCAAAAAATTAGGGGGGCATGGTGGTGCATGCCTGTAGTCCCAGCTACATGGGAGGCTGAGGTGGAAGGATACCTTGAGCCCAGGAGTTGTAGGCTGCAGTGAACCATGATCCTGCCACTGCACTCCAGCCTGGGTGACAGAGGGAGACCCTGTCTCAAAAAGAAAAAAAAAAGAAGAAAGATTCATGCCGGCAGGACAAGAGAGTTGACCATCAGGAGTCAGATCATGAAAGTCTAAGGTGTTTGGATATTAATCTGATAGCAGTGGGGAACCATTTTAAAATTTTAAACAAAGTAATGGTTTGATCCAGTTTTATATTTTAGAAAGAGTCACATCACACACCAGGGCCTGTCGTGGGGTGGGGGGCTAGGAGAGGGATTGCATTAGGAGATATACCTAATGTAAATGACGAGTTAATGGGTGCAGCATACCAACATGGCACATGTATACATATGTAACAAACCTGCACGTTGTGCACATGTGCCCTAGAACTTAAAGTATAAAAAATAACTTAAGTAATTAATTGAAAAAAAAAGAAAAGAAGAAAGAGTCCTATAGGGCAAGGAAGACAGTCAGGTTGGAGGTGAGATTGGCCACAGTGGACCAGACTAGGTAAGCAGCTATTCATTAGCCTAAGTTTAAAATGGTGAGGGCTGCACCAGGGCAGTTCCAGTGTGAATGGAGAACATGGATGTATTCAAGAAATATTACAGAAGTAGAATTGACAAAGCATGGGGATTGACAGAATGTGGGAAGCAAGAGAGAAGCTATCAAGGACGAGTCCTGGGTTTGTGTCTCAAGCAGTGAGTGTAAGTAGGTGACATTCACTGAACTAGGAAGACAAGAGAAAGAGATCTAAGGGCTGGAATAGGGACTGGAGAAGGTGAGTTTGGGTTTGGACATTTGGAGTTTGAGGTATTTGTGGAATATTCATGTGGAGGCATCAGATGCTCACGGATATTTCCTGGGCTGCAGACTTCAGTGTGGATGATATCTAGGTATTAATCACTTGTCTTTGTATATTAGTATAAATATTGCTGCGGTAAATATACTTATATATACATTTTGTCTTAACTTCTGATTATTTCCATAAGAAGTGTTTCTAAAATAAAGGCGATTGATAAACATAGTAAAATTATGTTATAAGACGTTGTGTCATTTTATGCTTCCATTAGCATTGCAGAAGAATGTCTGCCTTCCTACAACCTCACCAACATTATTTAATCTTCACAAACTGGAAACCCCAATAGTGAGGTTGCTTTAATGTATGCTTTACTGATTATTTGTAAAGCTGGACATGTTTCACTTTTTGTTGTCCTTGATTAAAGGATTATTTGTTGATGTCATGCACCCATTTTCTATAGGATATTGATTTTTTAAAATGATTTTTAAGAACTCTTTTTTTCTTTATTAAGGATATTATCTCTTTGTCCATCTCATGCATTGCAAATGTGTTGTTCTAATTTCTCATTTATCTTTGCTCTAGCAGTAGATAGCTGTTCCCTCTGCCTGGAACACTCTCAGATGTCCCACCAATATGCCTGTCGGGCTCACTCCCTCACCTGTTGCAAGTCTTAATTTGAATTTTATCCTCTCATTGAAGTCCACTCTATTGGTCACTTCAGATCCCCAACAAGGACAGCTCTTGACAGTTCTGATCCCATAGCATCTTTCACCTTTTCACATAAAATATAGTTTATTTATTTTGTTGTTACTTTCTATCCACTAAAATGTAAGCTCCTTGAGAATAAGGACACAGGAGCCTTTGTCTGTTTATTTACAGTTATATCCCAAGTACCTAGAATGGTGCCTGGCACATGGTAGGTGCTTAGTATCTATCAGTTAAGTGAATATTAATTGCTTTTGTGTGGTCATTTTTTGTCCTAGGGTTTCAAATTTTAACCCATGTAAATGTATCCTTTAGGATCTGATTCAAATGTCTGGTTTATTCCATTGTCTACTGATGAATGATTTAAACCCTTACCATTAGGATTTTCCAATACTCTTACAGCAACTCTTTGATTGAATTAGAAACAAAATTCAAATTTCTTAATTCCTAAATATATCCATTAGAAGTGGGAGAATGGGGGTGGCAGGGCCAGGAGGTCCCTGAGCATTTACTTGGGTGAACAAAATAGTTCATCAAAAAATGTTCGTCTCTTTCACAAAATCGTCTAATTACCTACTTTATTCTAAACACAAGTTTTTGTAGTTGTTCATTCCTATGTTATGTTGACTTATTTTATGAACACTCTCAATGGCAACCATATGAGAAGTCCACTCTAAACAATGGATAGCTTTGGCAGGGAGCAGTGGCTCACGCCTGTAATCCCATCACTTTGGGAGGCTGAGGCGGGCAGATCATGAGGTCAGGAGTTCGAGACCAGCCTGGCCAATATGGTGAAACCCTGCCTCTACTAAAAATTAAAAAATTAGCTGGGCGTGGTGGCATGCATCTGTAGTCCCAGCTATGCAGGAGGCTGAGGCAGAAGAATCACTTGAACCTGGGAGGTAGAGGTTGAAGTGGCCCGAGATTGCGCCACTGCACTCCAGCCTGGGCAGCAGAGCGAGACTCTGTCTCAAAAAAAAAAAAGAAAAAAAGACTGGACAGCTTCTAGTGAAGAAACCATACCAAGGCCAAACAATTTCTGGTTTGGGAGTTTACTTAATAACAGAGGGAACAAGTATTTACTAGCTCCCTTTGGGAAAACACGTTGTCAAATAAATATTTACTAAGCTTTTCTCTATGCAAAATACCATGCTATGCCAGTGGGAGGTATGAAAAGTACAGCCAATTCCCTTAAGAAAGTTGTAACTGGCCAGGAGCGTTGACTCACACCTGTAATCCCAGCATTTTGGGAGGCTGAGGCAGCTGTATCACCTGAGGTCAGAAGTTTGAGACCAGCCTGGCCAACATGGTGAAACCCCTTCTCTACTAAAAATATGAAAATTAGCCAGGACTGGTGGTGGGCACCTATAATCCCAGCTACTTGGAAGACTGAGGCAGGAGAATCACTTGAACCTGGGAGGCAGAGGTTGCAGTGAGCTGAGATTGCGCCATTGCACTCCAGCCTCGGCCACAGAGTGAGACTTCATCTCAAAAAATAAAAAGAAAATTGTAACTAACTGTGGTGATGGAGGTGGGGGGAGATCAGGATACATATTCACAAAAAGGTGAACAATCATTCTTGTTATTCATTATTATTTGTATTTTGGCAACTGCAAATGAATGGGGCAGATATCGCAGATTCAAGAGATTAAGAAGAGGAAAAGATGGTGGATTGCAGTGATCTGTGAATCCTTTACTGAGGGCATTAGAATTTGTATCAAACCTAGAAGAATAAGAGGAATTTGACTTTCATTAAAGAGGAGAAAGGGAGAGGCAGAGAGGGAAGGCTATCAGTCCTGAAACCCATTTTCAACACTTAGCAGGTTTTGTTCTCATATTATTGTTTTCATTATTGAAGGCAATGGGTGGTATCATTTCTGGACTGTTCCTGTATTATGATTTATTACATGTTGGAAAATTTTTTATTTCTACCTCAAACATTTGGCACACTAACATACCTTTGAAATTGATGTTAATCAATGAGGAAAAACAGACAGGGATTGCTATATTTAGACTGATCATCAAAGACAATAGCAAGTGTTCTCCTTGCTTTTTTTAGACAGAGTCTCTCACTCTGTCACCCAGGTTGGAGTGCAGTGGCATCATCTCAATTCACTGCAATCTCTGCCTCCTGGGTTCAAGCGGTTCTCCTGCCTCAGTCTCCTGAGTAGCTGAGATTATAGGCAGGCACCACCACACCCAGCTAATTTTTGTATTTTTAATAGAGATGGGGTTTTGCCCTGTTGGCCAGGCTGATCTCGAACTTCTGACCTTAGGTGATCCATCCGCCTCAGCCTCCCAAAGTGCCTGGACTACAGGCATAAGCCACTGCAACCGGCCTCTCCTTGCTCTTTTAAAACCATTTGCAATTAATAGAGAGTGAACCAATTACTTTCTTTCAGTGCTGTTTTTCTTCCTTTGAGAGGAAGCATTTAATATGACAGGCATCATGCCAGCCATTAGTTATCAGTGTTAACAGGGTCTGAGGCAGCAGTGATGAACTACCTATCTCACTTAATCTAGGGACCACCATGTAGTAATAAGCTTAACCTTTTTCCCCCAGCAAATCTTTCATGAGAGTGATTAACAAATAATAATTTCATCTGATAGACTATGTATTTGACTTCTTTCTCTTCTGCTGCTGCTGCTTATTGTCTGTAAAATGCTAAAAGACAGAGAGCCAAATGCAAGAAGCAGGAATTTAGTACACAGTCTGAAGAGAGAGACCCTGACTACCTAGGAGCCTGCTGAAATTGTCGATTTTATTGGTTTCATTTTGATGTTCCCATTTAATCCCAAATCCTATCATACATATTTTACAATTCTCATTTAATCCTAAATAGTATAATACATATTTTTCAGCAAAGATACAGCACTGAATCTGCTCATTGTAAGAGCATTTACTACTTAATTTTCTGGCAATCAGGAATAAGAAACAAAGATTTGAGCATATCCCATTTAGCAACCAGCAGATTACATGGACCTTTAGTGTTCTCATTTAAGCTTGGCCTTGGTTCATTTACATCTTGGATGTGTGGACTACAATTACGGCCACGTTACTAAGTGACTTATGTTTTTATTTAATATGTTGTTAATGAAAAGTAGCTGTTTTCTCCATTAAAATTCAAAGAGAATAGAAGTTGAAGGTAAAAAGTTGATGTGTATGCGGTTTTCTGTGAAAGATTAGATGCAGGACTGTGCAATAAAGTGATTGTGAGACTATTCCCACATATTGCTCAGCCATAGAAAATACAAGCTTCTATAACAAGAAATGACTTTGAGTAGAAGGATCTAGATGAGCCATTGCCTTGATAATAACAATGGAAAAGAAAACAATTCACAATAGTATTCCTTTGCACCTGAGCAACTATACATTGAAGGAATCAGCTTTCAGTTCAGAAAGGAAATGCTGAAGAGAGATCGTAATGCCCCAAGATGTACAGACCCAGAGATGAAAGCTGCCGTCCAGGCAAAGAAAGGAGTTTCAGGAGTTCCTCTAAAAGACTTAGACACTTTAATTACCCTAGTGAGGGGCCATAAAACAGAGATGGGTGGTGGTCCTGGCCCAAAGCAAATACAATAAACTCTTTGTTATTTGGTGGATATAGATTATATTAAACAACAACAAAAAAAAGATACTTAAATCATTTACTTACTTTTCCCAGGAACTTTAAAACCATTACTGTTTTCTACCTTCATTCGAATCTTTGGAAACTATAGTTTTAATTTGAAAGAATAGAACAGTTTAAGCTTCTACTACTGGTTTATTTTCCTGGCTAAGTGACAAAGGGGACAAAGTGAAATGTATACCTGTATAATTGTTTCTCTCCAAATCCATTTTATAAAAGTTCATTTTTTCTCAAAATTTATCTCTAGTTTCTTTCATTATAAATTTGCCTTAAAATATATTCATAATTCTAATTTGTACTGGACTTCTGAGATTATCTTATTTTTCTTGGCCTTATACTATAACCCAGTACTGTCCACTAAATATATAAAGTGAGCCACAAATCTAACTCACATATGTAATTTTAAATTTCCTAGTAACCACATTTTAAAAAAACACATGAAATTTATTTTAATAACCACATTTAAAAAAAAAAACAGGTGAAATTTATTTTAATACTACATTTTCTAACTCAATATATAAAATAGTATTCCAACAAGTAACCAGTAGAAAAATTATTAATGAGACATTCTGCATTCTCTTTTTCATGCTAAGTCTTCATAATCTAGAGTGTATTTTACACTTACAGCACATCTCATTTGAACTAGGCAAGTATGAAGTGTCTAGTAGCTATGCGTGGCTAGTGACTAGTGGCTACAGTATTGAACAGCACAGCATTGATTCTAGGACAATCATTCCTAACATTTTGGACTCAAGGTTCTTTAGGGGAACCTTATGAAAGCTGTGGACCTTCCTCCCAGAAAAGAAAATTATATTAGCATACAATCCCCCATAAATTTTCAAGGAATTTATGAAATCTTAGAAGCCCATCTTAGACCCTTCTGAGGTAAAATCATCCCAAACTGCCATAATTTCATCCCCAGTCTCACATTTTTTTATAGTTGACCTTTTGGATTTACATAAATTATTTTAAAAGGAAGCTATATTATTTATATAAATGAAAAATGTGTCATTTATTAAAAGCAAAAGATAACTGTAAAAAATTAGTATTATTCTTTCAAAACCTACCCCCTAAACTTATCTTTCATATCACTCTTCGGGATACACTGCCTAGGGATCTGCAAACCAGATGAAGAGGCCCTGCTCTTGGGCCTCCTCTGAATGGATACAGGAATGAAGTGGAATCTTCAGAGATGTTCTATTAGGTCATTATAGTAACACAGCTGGTTGTGTTATTTAAGCCTGCACAGTGAGATGGAGACTGGGGGTGTAAAACTGGGCAAAGTCATTCACTTTGATAAGGTTCATGGACTTCAGAATTATTTCTTTTCTTCTGCTGATTTTTCTTCCCTGGCTCTGTTTGCCAGAAGATACACCTGAAACTCTGTCCTCCTGGGGGAAAGGGTTGGTAAGAGAAAGAGACCGGGGTGGTGGCTTAAATGAGCTCTGCTCCAGGCCTTAAAGAGATGGCTCCTTCTATCATCTTTTCTGCTAGCTTCCTCCTTTCACAATCTAATTGGTGAGACCCAATGGACAGAGGAGAAGGGAAATAAGTGCCTGGCTGTTTGACCTTCCTGCCACATAGGCTTCAAGTCCAAGATTGCAAACGCAAATGCCAGCAAAGGTTGGGTGGGTAAGTTCAATGCATCACTTCTTAAAGAACTGGAAATTTGGACCTTTGAGCAAAGTCCTCCCTCTTTTTTTGTCAAATGTTGACTAATTTGTTATTAATATTATATTTAACATTAGATATTTATTCTTGATATTTAATACTGGAAACACCAACCAGAAGACTGTGGATTCTAATTCAGGGTGGATTAGGCCATCAGGATACCAATTAAGTCTTCTGCCAAAAACATCAGTGCTAGTTCTCAACTCAGAAACATGTTCATACATTTTGTTGGTATCACAGTGATGGAAGGGCTGGGATGCTGCTGGCCTTTAGGACATTCAGAACAAGGACAGTCCTGCACCCAAACATTTGTCCTGCCCCAAATGCCTTAATGTCCTTCTTGAGAAACACTGAAAGAGTAAAAGAAGGTCTGCAGGTCCTCATGTGATAAGCCGGTTCAACTCTCATTAGGAGCCAAAGCCCTGTTTGGTAAAGAGAAGACAATACATTTTTCTGGAGCATCTCTTTCCTTTCTATTGGACAGGCCTGGCAGACACAGCAGACTTCAAGTATTTGAGATTTCTGATCATCTTTTAGTCACCTCACATTTCTGCAAATTTTTTTCTTTTTTTTATTTTCTCGCTTCTGGTTTTAGTATACTTACACTCTTCGGAGGGTTTTAGCATTATTCTTTTACAAAATGACTTTCAAAAAAGTGGCACCCAAAGCAATGACTTGACTGAAAGTATATGACTGAGAAGGGCCTCTGTTGCTAGACTCCCATAATAGAGAGTACAGCTGAGATGTCCACTCACCCCCAAAAGGGAGTTATGCTACAGGTGTGACATCCAGAGCAGTGGATGTCCTTGCCCTCAGTTGTTTGAATACACTGAGTTTGCTATAATGCTGTACTGCACAACCATGCCAGCTCGATTGGAACACGTGTCAGCTTTTTCTCAGTGATGATCTTTTTCCCTGAACAAACAAGGGGGTATATGACCCATTCTCTGAATTTTGTATGAGTGATGGGGTGTTTTGTCCCTTCTGCTCGTCTAGGGGATCTGTCCATCGAGTTTATGAAAACTGTTTAGTATGCTATAACTTGCATGTGCTAAAGCATATAAGGCTCCACTTTTTTATGTAGTTGTATACCCAAGTAACTACCACTTAGAAGAACATACAAAACATTTCCAGCAACCCTGAAGGTTGCCCGTGCCCCTGTCTGTCACTGCCTGCCCCATACCAGGGTTACCACTTTTCTGAATTTCATCACCATTGATAAATGTTTTTATCTGTTATTGAGCTTCTTTTACATATTACATAATACACATTCTTTGTATTTGACATTTTTTGCTCAATATAACATTTGTAAGATTCATACTTGTTGTTACATATGTCAGTATTTTTTTTCATTGCAGAGTAGTATTGAGTACATGGATATACCACAGTATGTTTATTCATTTTCTTGTGTTACAGAAAACTGGGTTGTTTCCAGTTTGGGACTGTCTTTTGGTGGACATATGCATTTCTCTTGTATATAAATCTCGGGAAAGATTTGCTAGGCTATAGGGTAGATATATGTTTAATTTTATTAAAAACTTTCAATCAGCTTTCCGAAGTGGTTATAGAAATTTACAGTGCCCCCAACAGTGTAAGAGAGTTCAGTTGCTCTATATCTTCTACAATACTTGATAATGCTGGTCTTTTTAAATTTTAGTCATTATAGTGGGTATGTAATAGTCTCTCATTGTGGCTTTAAGATGCATACTCCTTTGCATTTTCACCTAATATAAGTGAGTCATAAACATTGAATGTCATGTAGAAGCTTTTAAATTATTGGTTCAGGCTACTGCATGTGCAATGGTTTTTAAGGAATTACTAACCCTTTTAAGGAATCCTACCTATTTCTCTTTCCAGAGAGAAGTGATGTATAATTGTACAATCATCTCAGCTTAGTCAGATGTGAAAATTCCTCAGCCACATCCCTAGTGTGGTATCCCCATGGCATGGCCTTGGTAAACAATGCACAGAGGAGGACCCAACATTGCTACCATAGGTATTTGGCAATGAATTTGCTTCTACATACACAGGGAATCCTGTCCAGTAATATCCAGTGAGCATTTATTGAGCACATACTTTGTTCCAGGCACTGTGCTGGGCATTGAGAAAGCAACAGGGAGATAGACACAGTCCATGTCTCTTTTGAAAGACTCACTGTCTAATGAGGGGGTGGGAAAGTGAACATACAGTTGTCATGCGGTGTGATAAATGCTTTGCAAAATGTGCATGTATTTTCAGGGGGCTTGGAGCAAAGGTCCTTGAAGAGAGCAAGAAAAAGTCTTCCCAGGAAAAGTGGTCACCTGAGTGAGTGTTACAACGAGAAGGGGGGCATCCCAGGCAAGGCAGCTACCAAGCAAAGGTGTGAAGGTGAGCTTCTGCACAGGTTTCTCAAAGGTTGTTGGCACAGCTGGAGCATAAGGCACACGCAGGAGGCACTTGCAAAAGATATAACCAGGATGCATACAGGGCTCATCATGAAGGGTGTACTTAAGTGAAAATATATTTTGCAGAATTTCAACCCAGAGAATCTCCCTTTTGGTTTACCTGCAAACAAAAAGAATCAATACTTCCTTTTGACTGTCTCTGAACACTGAATTTTGGCTTCTACTCACTTTTTGAAGCTAAATTGTTTGAAGTTAGGCCCCTTCCTTCCCTCCTTCCTTCCTTCTCGTTCGTTCGTTCGTTCATTCTTTTTTGAGACAAGGTAGAGTACCATCATAGCTCACTGCATCCCTGACTTCCTGAGGGTCGGGTGATTCTCCCCCCTCAGTCTCCCAGGTAGCTGGGACTCCAGGCACACACCACCATACCTGGCTAACTTTTTGCATTTTTAGTAGAGATGAGATTTTTGCCATGTTTCCCAGGCTGTTCTTGAACTACTGGGTTTAAGCAGTCTGCCCACCTTGGCCTCTCAAAATGCTAGGATTACAGGCATGAGCCACTGTACCTGGCTGAAGTTAGACTTCTATCTCTTTTTGTGAATACAGACATATTTTCTATTTAGTAGTTTAGAACCAATGTGAATTTTCCCATATATGATAGTCTAAGAATTGAATTATAGTTTCTTAACTAGGTTTTTGTTTTGTTTTGTTGTGTTGTGTTTTGTATGCCTTCCAGACCCAACACCCTAGCCAGTGCAATGGCTCTGAGTGTGGCATAAGCCCACTTTTAGTCTTCTTATGGAATTGAGTAATGTTCTTGGTGTTAGCATCTCTCTTTTGATTGGAGGAGTAAGGCAGACACTTACATTTCTAATAAAAGATCTGCTCGTTGAAATTAAACCAGTCCTGATGGTGTCGGGAACCTTCTGCCCTGAGCACAACAGAGGCAGCCATGGGTTATCATAATTACCTCCATTATATTTAACAAACACTCAGGTAGCATGCACCTCTTTTGATTTTCCTTGCAGTATTCCAGCTACGTAGCAACTTGTTTACTTCTCACAAGCACCCTAGAGTTGGAAAGTTTCCACATATGGGGAAACTGAGGCACCAAGATATTAAATAACCTGCTCAAGCCACAGGTGGAATTTGAACTCACACACTCATATTTGTAGACACCATACTATGTTGCTTCCTTTTACTTATAAAATATACAGGATAAACTCAAAGGAACAAAGTTCATTCAGTGAACCTTTGTTGAGCAACTGCCTGGTGGGTGAGTCAGTGACACCTTTGCCCCAGAAACTCTTAACCTATTTGGGGAGACAGATAGTAATAAATGTTTGTAATGCAATGTTAACCTGAGGAGGAAATTCACTAACTTTGACTGAGGAAGTTAGGGAAGGGCTTCTGCATGAAATACAGGCTCAGCCTTCATGAAAAGGAGTGAACAGACAGGGCAGTTCTGAGTCGTGATAAGGCAGAGCTTGTGTGGGAGGTGTCAAGTGTGCCAAGGGGTGGGAGATGCTTTAAGGTGTGCTGTGGAGACTGAAGTTAGGAATAGGACTGGTGGAAGGTGGTACTTGGGGCTGGGTGTGGGAGTCTTGTATGTGCGGCTGAAGAGTAGGACTTTAGCTTGTACCTGGTGGGAAGTCATTGAGGGTTATTAAGTAGAAGAGAGAGTTGATAAACCACCTTCTGGGGAGATCCGGTTTGGATAACATTGCCATAATTCAAGAGAGGATGTTAATTTGCAGTGTAGGTTATTTAGAATCTAGGAGCATCCGGTGAGTTGACAATTAAATGTAGAGTCTAAACTGTAGCATGTGGTGGGGGAGAACAATGGTGAGCAAGAGAGAGAGAAGGAAGAAGAAAGGGGGGGAGTGTGAGCACAATGTCTTCTGAAAGGAAAAAAGGAAGGATGGAACCAAGGGAGAAGGGAAAAGAGGGAGAAGAAAGGAAGGAAAGGATGGAAAGAGGACAAAAAAGAATATGCCAGTATGTTTAAAAATATATTATGATGATGAAATGTTATTGGTATAATTGTCCTGTGGTTCAGGCTTTTAGAAGTATGTGCTCAGCCAAATTTTGTTTTGGTGGTTGACCGGCAGCTATTTTCATGACTCTGTAGTAGCCCATTGAGATTACTTCTGTCTAAAGATACTTTGTCAGGTTTATGTAAGACTTCATTTAGGGGGCATTGCCTTGGCATGCAGGCAGCTTCCAGGCCTTACCCACCAGCAGAAACATGTTCTCTGAAGAGTGCAATAAAGCATTTTAAATTCATAGCTGGGCACCTCAGGAGCAAACAAGAGCTGCCACATGGAGCACTTTCAGAATAATGCTTTCCTAAAAAAAAAAAAAAAAAAACAGAAGCAACAGAGATATTTGAAATTCATCCTCACAATTTTCAAGTCTGAATCATAATGGCTTCAAACCCAAGGACACTTTAAACATATGAGGATCATAAAACCTTACTTTAAGCCAAATTATCACTGCTCTCTGTGCCAGTTAAAAGCAGCATAATTAGTGGAGTGAACTACTTCTCCCTGCAATTATTATTATCAGGCTGGTGTAAGTATATTGGAGTTGAGAGGGGAGTAAAGTTCTAATCGTAACAGGGTCTGTAGATGTGGATAAGGTAGCATGTCAGGTGTTAGCTGTCCAGGCAGCCTCCCGGTGCTATAGGAGTCTCATTTCACTAGGGGTTTAGGTTACCACAAGCTTTGCTCATCTTCCGGCTGCAATGCTGGCTCCTATAGCGGGCCGCGAGGCACGGTGTAGAATCCTGAGCCAGAGAGGGCAGCCTGGAGTAGTGAGCTGTTTGTCTGGGTGCGTTCTGTGGCAAAATCCACACAGCCATGACGCCAGCCAAGCGTCAGTCACCACGGGCCTCTAAGGTGCATTTCAAGAACATATAATTGGGATAGCTTAGCCGCGTAAGTGTGGGACGTGGCTTTGGGTCCCAGGCAGTTGATTTGTTTAGAATGCCTTCATTCTATCTGACTTGGAAGTAGAGAATGAGAAGCTCATGCTGAGGATGTAGCGATGTCCACAGGTCCTGAAAGCCCAGAGGACAGCAGGGTAAGTGTGAAACCACCCCGGTGATGCTCTCTGTATGAACACGGAAGGAGACTGTGTTGCAATTAATGTGTGGGTCAAGACATGTCCATCAGGGCATGGGCTTCCAATGGTCAACTTCTCTTAAAATTCTGATGTATCCTTCCTAAGGGTGGGATTACATAAGCGTACTTGTCCAGTAATTCTCATGTGTCCTGAATTGGAGTTAAAAGACAAAGAAAATATAATTCCTAAATTTCAAGCTTTTCTACTGGGGGCAGGGAGAGGAAGGAGGGTAATACAGCGATATGGATTATAATGCTGTGTTTTTTAAACTTTAAAAATGTTAAGGAGACTTGTTAAAGGAAGATAAATTAGCTTCCTATTCTGAAATAAGACCCTGCAGGAATATATGAATTGAGAAAACAATGTAATCCATTCCTAGTACCATGCTTTGAGAGACATTTGGTTTCCTCGAGTGCCACACTTGAGAGGACAACTGGAATATGTTGGAACGAATGGCTCTGTAGAGGCTGAGGGTTTGGGGTGTTCCATGCTATAAAGAAAGGCTGAAAGAATTGGGAGTGTGTGATCTAGAGAAGAAAGACTGCAGGAGTGATTACAGCTATTTTTAAGCATGAGAAGGACTGAAGCACAGAGCAAGGAAGATACTTGTCCTGTATTTCCCTCAAGAAAAGAGTTTTATCCTTTGGGAAAGAGGGATACCTTGAGCTTTAGATGCACCAAGACTTGGATTTGGATGCAGACGTGCTTCTTCTAGCTGTGTGTCCTCGAACAAATCATTAAATCCTGCCAGATATCCGTGAAATGAAGATAAAAATCTGTCATTAGGTGATGGGGCTAGTTAAATGACAGCAGGTGTATAAAACGCCTATCTCAGTACTAGAGTAGATTATGAACAAAAATATACTTTGTAAGTCCTTCTCAAAGGTCGTGAATTGAAAAGAAGAGCAAGAAAAAGCCTAATTCCTGTCTCTGCGTAAGTTCTTCATGATTATGTTCCCTTTTTACTGTGAAGAATATTAGAGACAGCATTCTAGCTTTGTGTGGGAAGCTACAATAAATGTCTAACTCCAAATTTGCATCAGATTTATATTTCTGAAAAACTTTAAAAATGAACTGAAAGGTGATATTATGGTATCTTCAAGTTTTTTTTTTTTTTAAAGCTTTTGAACCAAACTGTGAATGAACAGTGTAGAAAAGGAAATGTACTTGAAATATTTCAAAGTGTTTTCAGTGAGGAGAAACTTATCCTCAATTTCGATTTAATACAAGAGGAAATTAGGTTGCATTTTAAGGTAATACTTAATAATGGGAAAGAAAAGTAACTATATATCAAGTGAAAAGGGATAATATTAAATAATAATAGAGCGTATAATAGACATTAAATGCCTTTCTTTAAGAACTAGAGAGAAACATATTTTTCAATGGCTTTTGGTAATGGGCTTTTTAAAATGTTCAATTGAGATATGAACTGGAGGATGTGAACATTTAGTCCCGTGGGTGGCAGGATATTCTTAGCAGCTTCAAGGATGTTTGCTGCATGGGAATTGTCTTTAATTCCCCAAGCAGCAAATTTGATGGAGCACTACATTCAAGGCATTGCTGGATGTGAAACGGGTCCCTCACCTTCAAGGAATGCGAGCCAGGTTGAGGAGTTCAGCACATACTCCTGAAAAGATGAGTGGTGCAGGCAATGATGTCCCACGTGGTTGAGAGGAAAGAGAGAAGGCTGGAGATTGGAGCTGATGGCAGGTTTCATGGAGGAAGTGAGGACTGAGCTGAGCCTTGAAAATCAGGAGTTGCTGTCTTCCCATCTCAGTAAATGGCAGCACCATTCACCCAGGTATTTAATCCAGAAACCTAGAAATCATACTTGCTTCCTGTTTCTCTCACCCCCAAATCCAAACTCTCAGCAACTCCTACCTATTCTGCCTCCAAAATAGATCCTAAGTCTGCACACTCCCACCATCTCCATTTCTGTCCGCCTGGGTCAAGCCACCATCCTCCCTTTGAAATGTTTCAATGGTCTATTAACTGGTCTTTCTCTTTGGACTTTTGGATCATCCTCCAACCCATTTTCCACAAAGAAGCCAGAGTGATGAAGTCACCACTGTGATTTAAACTCTTTAAAGGTTTTCCATTAGACTAAAAATAAAATCTTCGCTCCTCCACATGGCCTACCAGGCCCTGTGTGATGTGGCCCAGACTCACAGACCTCACCCCCTCTTCTTCTCCCCCGCACTCACCATGGCTGAGCCACACTGGCTTCCTATGATTCTTTGATCTAGGTAGATGTACCAATGAAGAAAAAAAGAACGTGAAAATTATTGAAGGCTATGGAAGAAGATCAGTTCACAAAATTAGCAGGAGAGCTCAGTTTTCTGTAATGATTCTGCCACACAAATGTGGGCATATAAGTAGGAAGCATGGTTGGATTTCAAGGACCTCTGGGAAGGATCCTTTTGTATCTCAAAACTTATCTCTTTCACCAGCTTCATTACATTATTTGCCAGGATAATATACTTCATTAAATTCCCACCTATGAGGAAGTATGGTCAGTATTTACTCTGTGTCAGGTACAGTGCTAGGTACAAGAGCTATGATGATGAAAAAAATAAAAAGAAAATAGATATGAGGACTCTACTTTCTTGCTGCTTTTCAGGCTACTGGGGACCCAGACAATTACCACAGAAGATAATTACAACGAGGAGTTTTACAAGGTGCCATGAGAACACATGGGTGGGGCACCTAACTCTGACTTGAGAGGTCAGGGAAAGCTTCCCAAGGGAAGCACGTTTAACTGAGAATTGAAGTAGTGGGAAGTAGGGCAGAAGGCAAGGGCAAGCATTCAAGTTTTCTTGGCAGGGGAAACAGTACATGCAAAAAGACAGTGTTAAGGAGAAAACATGACACTTTCATGGAACCCAGAAAGGTTCAGGATGGTTGCAACACAATAGCAAGATGGAGGAATTGGAGAGAAGAGGAGCAAGGCATGAGAAGTAATTGGTGGCCTGTGTGTACTAAGCCTCATAAGCCATTGCAAGGTCTTTGGACCTATTAGTAGTAAATGAGAGGTTTTAAGCAGTGAGATTACGTAAGTGTTGTAGACAGCTCAGTCTGGATAGAGTATGAAGAGGGGCTGAGGCTGGCAGGCCATTTGCAAGGCTGTTCTATAATCCAGGTGAGAAATAATGTTGGTATGAACCAACATTGAAGGAGCAAGGATGAAGAGTCCAGAAGAGAGATTTAAAAAGGGGAATTCACAACACTTGGAGATTAACTGGATGACATAGGGGTGGAGATGAAAAGAACAATAAGAATGATTCCTAAGTTTCCACCTCCCAGGGGACCATTTGCTAAGATACAGACTCAGGTGTAAAAAAGAGGCTTAGGGGAAGACAGGGAGATGTCACATCTGCTAGTGAAATGCCTTTCTTTTTTCTAGTGTAAGATCAGATTTCATTTCTTAAAAGAGAATGGGCTCTGGAAATTCTGAAAATAGATGGATGGAAGAGTCTATGAAAGATGGAGAGGAGAGATGAGAGGGCATCATAGAGAACCGTCGAAATCCTCCTACTTTTGCTTAAGCCCTGGCCAAGATGTCAAGCAAGTTCTTCTTTCATTAATACACAGTATTTAAAAGAAATATTGCATCTTCTAGTTAACCGCAAAGCCTTTCCAACTCCATTTTTCTGCCCTGCCTGGGATTTACATTTTCCTCGATCAGAATTCTATCTACTTTGGACAAAGTGATTGTGGCCCCTTGAAGAATAAAAGTGTTTCCTCATTCCAGCTGGCTTCCCATCCCTCTTCAGCCATACACAGATCCTCATTTACATTTTGGATGAGTAAATGTCTAGGCTGTGTGGTGTTTTATAAGCTTAATAGACTTGTGAATGTGGGAGAGACAAACACAGAGAAAGATGACCATAGATATATGCTTGAGACACCACCCAATTAATGTCTGTGACATCATCCCACTTTAGTTGAAGGCTTCTGAAATGAGTAGCTCTTGTTTTGCCTATTATTTAAACTCTCATTAAACAATGTCCTTCCATGAGAAAGAGAGTTCCTTTTTGAGCAGGATGTTTGAACAGCAGCACTATTGACATTTTGGACCAGATAATTATTTGTGGTGGGGAATGTCCTGTGCATTGTAGGGTATTTAACAGCATCTCTGGCCTCTACCCACTAGATGCCAATAGAGAACCCCCCATACCCAATGGTGACAATCACTATGTCTCCAGACATTGCCAAATGTCCACTGAGAGATAAAATTGCCCGTCGTTGAGAATCATTGCTTTAGAGCAGTGATTCCCAAAATGTGGTGCTCAGACCAGGAGCATCAGCATCACCTAAAAATTTGTTAGAACTGCAAATTCTATGACCCCAAACCAGACCTACTGAGAAAGAAGCTCTAGGGGTAGGTCCCAGCAATCTATGTTTAAGGAGCCCTCCAGATGATTCTGATGCACACTGAAGTTTGAGAGTCACTGCTTTAGAGCAAATGAGTGGTCACTGAAGTTCTGGAAGAAGTAGTTGTTTATGTAAGGACAGGTTTGGAATAAAGGAAAGTCTTCTCTCTTCTGTTTTCCTTTCTCTTTTAAGAAATGAAATCAAAGTACATCATTTTCTTTTTAAAAAGCAAAGGTTTTTGGTAAATCGTTTCCTATCATGGAAAATTCTTATAGATAGAAAATAATTTTAAAGTCACATGAAAAGTTTGTTACTCTGAACAGAATTCCTTTTTCCCACGTTCACAAAGATTAAACAGTAAGTAGTAGCATGATTGAATAATCACATTGACAAAGAGAGATTTTTAAATAAGCACATAGAGGAGCATTTTGTAAGTAGAATAGAATTGTGACACGGAGCTTCCAAGGTGATACATGGCTCCCATTTAGGGTAGCAAGCCCACTTGCCTGCCCCAGTACTCAATAGCTTTGGGGAAGCAAAGCCAGATGTCTGTGCAAAGCAATCCTTTTCTCTATGTTCTTCCTTAACTTTTCCACTTGTTTGTTTACTTACCCCTTTTCTACCCAACACAGCACTGAATAGGGGAATGGAGTTTTTTAATTTATTTAATCAGTGGTTTTATAATACATCTTACATATTTTACAAGTTCATATCAAAGTTCTATTTTTCAAGTGTATTTTCAAAATCTGTGCATTGCTGAACAATTTAGTAATGTCAGTATCTTCCTTGAAATGCTTAATGGATCCCTGAATATTAAATTAGATTCCAAAAATACTTCTATCAGAAAAGGAAATGATGCTCCAACTTAAATAATTATTTTTAGTTAAAAGCATAACAAAATAAGGAAAATGAACTTAGCAAGACATTATTAATTTATTCATTTTTATGTATTGATTTATTCAAAAGATATTTACTGAATATCAACTGTGTACCAGAAATAAGACAAATACAGTCGATATTTTATTACCTCGTGGAGCTTACATTTTTTCTGTAGGCTAAAGGGAAGGGGCGGAGAGAATAGACAGAAAACAACTCAATAGTTCAAATTTTGGATTGCACCCTGTTAGTGGGTTATGAGATCCAGTTAGTGGGATACAAACAGCTTTTGTGATTGCTCCTTTAATTAGCAAACTCAAATAGAGTAAAGAAACAAAACTTTATTCCGCTAGCACTTCTTAAGTGGGTTGTTTTCAAACTATTGTTGTAGTTATGTGTGTGTGTATGTGTGTGTGTGTGCATGAATCAATGTAAAACATTTCTCATTATGAGCTTATAAAATTTGAAAAATACTGGAATTTTTAAATACTCAAATAAATGAATCATTTTAAATTGTAATACATATACAAAAAGGCCAAGGAAGTAAGGTAGAAAATAACAAAAATGTGAAGTACAAGGAGGTAGAACCCACTTTTGCTGTGTGGTCAGAGATGGCCTCTCTGATGAAGCAGTATTCCAGCTAGACCTGGCCAAAAAGCGGGAGCCAGAAGGAAGAGCTTTCCAGACAAAGGGAGCAGCAAGGGCAAAGGTTCTGTTTGGAGCCTGAGTTGCTTGAGTATGGCAGTTTAAATGGCAAAGAAGATAAACAGTTTATTTCTTTCCTTCCCAGGAAGGAAGATTCTAGAACTTTTGGTTGATAGAGGCACAAAAACAAAAGGGGAACATAAACCTATTCCATAAATGAAGAAGAGTTTCACTTCAAAGGCATAGAAAATTTCCAATTCAAATAATTATAGAAAGAAAACATATTCAATTAAAATTGAGCAAATATTCATTGAGTTTATACCATGGGCAAAGCATTAATTATGGTATATTTAAAGATGAACACACATTTTAGAATGTAAGTATAGAGTTCTAAGTACACATCTACACAAAAGACCAAAGATTACAATCTACCTATTTATAAAACAATTTTCCATTCTCCTGTTTAACAAGGCAGTTTTTCACATGCCTCAAATTTACTTTTGTCTATTTGTCTTTATAACAAAGATTTCATTCACTCCAGAATTGTGCCTATTTAGCTACCTACTGTACTTTATATTTCAAAAAAGAGGGATGTTCTGTATCCACCAGTGATTTTACATAGTAGGACCTCAAACAAGGCTTGGCAAAGACACTTAAAACTTTCATAACACCCTAACCTTTATGAATTCTTTCATAAAATTCCAAATTTTAAAGCCTGCATTTTGGTAGTAGTTATGCCTATGTTTCTAACAAACTAACCATTATTGTTATTCATAATATCATTATTTTAGTACATTCTAACTCCTTGCTATCTCCCTTAGTAAGTTCAACTGTCTAGAACTTCTTTTGTTTTAATTTTTATTTTTTTATTTTTTTTCTTTTCCTCCAACTTTTATTTTAAGTTCCAGGGTACATGTGTGGGAAGTGCAGGTTTGTTACATAGGTAAACATGTGCCATGGTGGCTCTTATTTTACAGTCCTACCTAACATCCCTTCCCCTACCTTTCTGACAACTTACAGCCTGCTCTTCTTCAAAACTCAACCTCTCACTTTCTTTGCTGGGTGGGCAAAATTCACAGTCTGCAGTAATGGGACAAAAGCTATTTCAGTGGTTGCCCGTATATACTCATAGTCTTAACTTGACCACAATGAACTGTGGAAACAGGCCATTAGCTAATGGCCTGAAACCCCTGGGGGCAACCTTTTATACTTCAGCTCAAGGCAACTGGAACCTGGCAGAAATCTTTGAGTATGGAGAGAGTGAAGTCACAGGGAAATTCTTGAAGGACCCTTTAAGCAAATGGTTTGGGACAGCAATTTGCAGTCATATCAATAGTTTACTAAATATTCGTATTCTTTCCAGCAGTAATTTTGGGATCTTCTGGAATGCTTCTGAAAATATTTCCTTAAAAAAATCATCCATAATTCAGAAATACATTTTGGCACAGAAAGTTATTTGTGGCATTATTTGTATTTGGAAATCAGCCAAATATCCTTCCATAGGAGAATGTTAAATACATAATGTTATATCTACATGGTGAACCATATAAAGTCGTTGAAAGTGCTGTTTATTAAGAGGTTATAGCATGGGAAAATGGTTCAGTTATAATGTTAGGTGGAAAAGAATAAAAAGGGAATTTATTTAGAATTTCAACTATATAAAACAACAGATGCATAAAAAACAAAAGGAAATAAGAATTGAGAGATCTGGATAGTTGCATTACTAGTGATTTGTTAATGCTTTTCTGTAGTTTTAAATTTTTTCTCCAATGAGCATGTGTTCCTTTTATGTTCTAAACAAAAAATAAACTTTAGCTCAGACTTTACCATGTTATTTCTCTTCAGTAAATTTAAAAATAATTCATGGTTTCAGATAGTGTTCAGCATACACATGGCACTGTGTAGGATATCAAAATTTGCTTGCCAACATCAATGAGTATATACTTGTTTAGTCTAATTAAAAATTATTGCCAAGTAAGAAAGTAACATTAATATTTTATTATGATTTATTATTATATTTATAAAAACAGCCAAGAGCTCTCATATGAGGATTCATTTTTTTATTTTGAGAAAAAAGGAATGACCTGTAATTGTGGTTTGCTTTTAAAGTATGACTTTTTTTAGAACCAGATATGATAGACTAATTAATTGGCTCCTAATAAATAGTGTGCCTCCCTAAGTGATTACTAAACTCTCAGTTAATTGTGGGAAAGTAAAGAGAAAACTGTTTACATCCAGATAGATTTTAGCTCTCTTGAGAAGTTTCATCAGACTCCAACTCTACATGGTTACAGGGTTGTATATCACATTCTGCACAGTAATGTGCCAATTCAAGGACTTTGAGCAATGGGCAGGAGGCAGAGGGTGTAAACCTAACAGTTTGTTTCTTGACCCAGTAGCCAAAATATGCTATGCCTTAGAAAAAACTGAGACCAGTTGTTCTGATCACCTTGCAAATTTTGTGATGCAGCCACCACCATTCCTGTAGTTCAAATGAGCCAGATACATGCAGGCAAATACAAAGAAAATGTATGCTATTTTTCTTTGGGAGAATTTTTCCCTTGTTCCCCAGTCCTTTTATAAATCCTGCTTTCAGGGAGTCTATATTTATGACAACCCAATCATCTTGGCCTGTGCACTGCATCTCAGTGTGAGGAACCAGAGCCCTCTGTGGAAGGCAGCTTTATAGAGGAGACCACACTGTTGACAGATTCCTGCCTCCTCCCCGTGGGTGGTCTGAAGCAGGGAAATCTGAGCTTTCCAGTGCAGGCCTGGCATGTGCCAGGAAATTTAGATTCGGGGAGCCGCTATCTATTACAGTTATGAACCTTCCGAAAACCAGAATTGCAGGTAACCAATATTCCTTCTGCGTGCCAAAGCAAACCCCAGGCCCTTAATCCTCAAATGACTGACTGGGCTATTAATATTGAAATTGTTTCTATTATATAGCCTGGGTAAAGATTTGTTAGTTTCTGAGGTAAAGCAACAACAACAACAAAATTGAAGGACTTTTACTTTGAAACATGTCTAAATTAACAAGAGGAGGAAGTATGTTTGTTATCTGTTGGAAGAAACACTTTTAGAAGCCCATTGGGGAGGAGATAGACTCAGATTTCTTGGGAGTCAGCCCAGTCTTGGAAAAAAAGTTCTAAGAATTTAGTAGGAGATGCCAAGGCACGATTAGAGGAAGGTAAACCTGATTTTGAATGCTGCATAGAACTCGGTATTCTCGGGAAAGTTCCTGAAATTTTCTGAACCTTTTTGTCCTCATCTAAAACATTGAAGTAATAATAATACTTTTTTTGGTAGATACAGAGGGAAATGAGAGAAGAATGGGTGTGAAATGCCTGAAGTCTGTGGTGTGAAATTCACATGCCTCTTTACCTCATTATTAAAATGTATTAAAATGCTTCCAACCCACTGTAACCAGTTTGCTTTTACAATGAAAATATACTTTTTCTCATTTGGTAATGAGAATGCAGTATGCAAATGGCCATGTCTAAATTAGTTTTGGATCAATTACCACTTATGATTTCTACCATTATATAAGCAGCTACTAATACTAATACCAGTAATTGTAATCCCCCTTGACCTTACCCTACACATACAACTTCTATTGCTAGCAGAACTCCCAACCCTAGGGTACTGATGCTACATCCACCGCCCCTACCCAACCTGTAGCCTTTTGTATATAAGATGTAGACCAGCTACCTCTACAGCAGTGGTTTTCACACTTTAGCATGCACTTGAATCATCTTGGATTCCTGGATGCCCAACCCCAGAGTTTCTGATTCAGTAGGTCTGGGGGGATGACAGATAATGTGACTTTTTAACAAGGTCCCATATGATGCTGATGCTGAGACTGCTGATCCAGGAAACACACTATCAGAACCACTGATCTATATAATTCATAAAATAAACTCAGGAGGTTTTCATATTTTTCAATGGGCTAGACTAGTTTAAGTAGCATTGGAATTATCTGTTCTTTAAAAGTTAAATGGAACCCAGCTGTGAAATTATTTAATCCTGATACTTCCTCCGCCATTTAAATGATAGACTTTTAATCACCATTTCCGTCTCTTCTTATTACATTTTAGTACTTCCTCTTGGGTCAGTTAATTTCTGTTTTGCTAAGAAATCATCCAGTTTTTCTAGGTTTCACATCTATTACAATGGGGTTAGTTCTAGTACTTTCTTAATAATCATTTTCATCTTTGTGCACCTGTTTCTCTCTATTTGCTCAATCCTAGTATTTCCCCCTCTTCTTCCTTTAATCATATTCATAAGATGGTTATATATTTTATAAAAGAACCAGCTTTTGATTGTATTTGTTCTTTCTATTATTTTTGTTTTCTACTATATTTCAGCATTTATCTTTATTAATTCCTTCTTCATACTTTATTTAGGTTTATATTTTTGTTCTTCATGAAACTTATTAAGGTTAGTACTATGTTAATGTCTTAGTTTTTCAGTAATGAAGGTATTATAGCTATAAGCCACACATTTTTCCTCTGAGTATAGCTTTAGCTGTGTTTCATAACTTTGGATGGGACATATTCTCTTTTTTATTGATACTAGATAGCTTATGATTTTAATTTTGCTTTTCTCATGAATCCTACAGCTATTATAAAGGATATTTCTTATTTTTCAGGTAGATAAAATTTACTAGCTATTGCTTTATTTAAAATCAATTTTATTTGCTTATGATCTAAGATTATATCCTATCAAAATATCTACTTTTAAAAAAATAAGTGAAGGTGTTCGTTTTAACCTTGTGATTTATATTCCATGGACAATCAGAAATCTGTTTTATTAACTCATATGACATGAGTTCTGTGTACAAATCTATTAGATCGAGTGTATAGAATATGTTATTCAAATATTTATGTCCTTTCTTGTATTTGGACTCCTTGATCAATTATGAAAGTTTCAAAATCATTTCCCAAAGCTAATACAATCTTTATTCAAAACTCTGACCAAGCAAATACACACTAAAAAAAAAAAAGAGCTAATTTCACATATACACATAAGGGCAAACTTTGGAATAAAATATTACCAAGTAAATTCCAAAGCCATCTCAAAAAAAAAAAATGCTGTATGATCAAGAAAAATTTATTCCTGGAATTAAACATGGTTAAAAGTTAGGAAATCTATCGAAATATTTGTCTAATCAATACATTAAAGGAGGAAAAAGATGGTAAAAGTACATGTAGAAAATGGATCTGTAAAATGCAGCAGTCATTTTTTAAAAACTTAGTTGGCGTATTTTTCTGTTTCACTTAAACATGATAAAGACGATCCACCAAAAACTAACAAGTAACAGAATTCTAATGGCAAAACTCTCAGGCTCCTTGCAGTAAAATTAGGCATAAGAGAATGTATCAATTATCTCTTGTCCCAGTAATGTTGCATAACTATCAAACCTCAATGACAAGTGACAATTAACATGTGTAACTCACAGAGGGGATCAGGGGATCTGGACTGGGCCTGCTTGCACGTCTGTGGTCAGCTATAGATCATCTCAGCAGCTCTGAGATGATAATCAGGCATGCGCACGTGTCTGATGTCTGGGGCTGGCTAGCTGTGGGCTGATTGAGGATGGCCTCTACTAAAACATCGGAAAAACTCCACAACATATTCTCTTCCTGCAGCAGGCTAGCCCAGGTAGCGGCTGAGAAGCCAAGAGCAAGCCTAGTGTGAGAAGCACTGTTCAGGCATCGTGTTTGCTGACCACCCTTTGGCCCAAGCACTCACCTCACTAAGCCTAGACTCAAAATATGAGGGCACTGCAAAGATTCACAGCAAAGATTAATGGCACAGGGCCTGGATACAGGGAGGAGTCTCTGTAACTTTTCTTTGTGTTTGTTTTATCAAGTGAAAAACAAATAAGGATCTGTGCTTCCACCAACATTATTCATCTTTGTTTCAGGGGTCCCTGTGAATTTAGTGGGCCAAGAGGTAATTGGCATAATGAATACAACCAAATGAGAAATATTACCTCTTTTGTTGATGACGTGATTGTATACCTGTAAGAGTGGGAGGACTCCAGTAAAAAACTGGACTGCAACCATCAGTAAGAATATTTGACAAGGCAGTTAGACTAAAAAATAAATGTAGAAAAATCAGTAAGTCTTCTTTATAGCCATTCATTCAATACATATTTATTAAACACTCACTGAATACTAAGCATTCATCTGGTCCCTAGAGCTACAGTAGTGAACAAAAGAAAAAAAGTCCTTTTCTGCATAGGGCTTATATATATTAGTTGGGGGTAATGGAAAATAAATGACTAGGTAAGCCAGATGGTGGCAAGGACTATGGGGAAAAATATAAAGCCAGAGAAGAAGTATAGTAAATGCTTAGCCAACGGAATGGCTGGCAGGCAGTGGTGTGTTGTTTTCTATGAGGTGGTTAGGGAGGGCTTCACTTACAATAAGTTAGCATTTGAGCAGAAACTTGAGGTTCGTGAGGAATTCTGCTATGCAGACAACTGTGACAAGCACTTTCCAGTTCAGGCAGAGTGAACCGCAAGTTCAAAGGCCTTGAGACACCGTTGTATGTGGTATGCTTTATTTGCAAGAATTGTCAATTACCAATGGAGATAGAATTTTCACCATAACAACATAAATTGTAAAAGACTTAAGATACAACAAAAAATAATGATTTAAAGGACATAAAACAAAATCTGTAAAAACCTAAGGAAACTATTTAAAAAACAAAACAAGAACAGAGGAGGCTAACTTGTCTTTTATCAGGTACTTGAACATATAGAAGTGACTAAATCAAAACAACTGGATATTGGCAAAGGAGTAAACAAATTGATCAGTACAGCAGATTGGAGGGTACATCTAGAACTAACGTTGTAGATGCTAATACTTGCTAATACGTTCAAAAGTGAATGATAGGTGGATAAGGGTACACATTAATTTAAATTAAGCAGCAAAGATGTATTGATTTGCTATTGCTGCCATAACGAATTATCACCAACCTAGCAGCTTAGCCAACACCAAGTTATGGCCTTACAGTCTGTAAGCAAGAAGGCTGATACAGGTTCACAGGGCTTAGATTTCAGCCTGCAGCCTCTGAGGGAGAATCAACTTTCTTGCCATTCTCAGAGGTCAGCCATACTCCTTGGCTTCCTCCCTCCATCTTCAAAGTCAACAATGTTGCATCTCTCCAACCCGTCTTCCATAGTAACATCTGCCACTCAAGGACTCGGGTGAGTCAATTGGGCCTACCTGGATAATGCAGAATAATATCCCCATCTCAAAATCTGTACCCTTAATTACATCTGCAAAGTCCCTTTTGCCATTTTAGATTGCATTTTCACAGGATGTGGCAATAAAGTCATGGACTTCTTGGGGAACCATCTTTGTGCCCACCACAAACATTTTAGAGAAAATTTGGGAGAATAATTTTATAACCCAAGTGTCAGGGGAATGTTTATAATCAATATGGAGCTAATGAATAAGGAATGGATAAAAAGATAAGCATAGTGTACTATGTAATTTTTTAAATTGCATGACCAAACATATCATGAACAAACTCAAAAATACAGGCTAGATAGGTGATTACAACATGTGTCAAAGTGTTAATGTCTGCCTTGTCACAGCATTCATAAGAATTAGTAGGGAAAATGGGGAAAAGCTATGACTAGTTAACTCACAGAAAAGTACATTCAAATGATCATTAAAACCACATGAAAATACGCTCAACCTCAGAAGTTTTCAGAAAAACACGAAAGTTTATGGTAACAATGAGTATATTTAGTTTCCTAGGGCTGCAGTAACAAATTACATGAGCTTGGTGTTTTAAAACAACAGGAATATACGCTCACAGTTCTGGGGAGAGGAAGTTTGAAATCAAGGTGTTGAGAGGGCCACGCTCCCTCTGAAGATTCTAGGAGTGAATCCCTCCCTATTTCTTCCAGAGTCTGGTGGCTCCAGGTGTTCCTTGATTTATGAATGTGTAATTCCAATCTCTGCCTCCATCTTTACATGGCCCTCACCTCTTCTCCCTGTGTCTCCCCTCTGTGTATCTCTCATAAGGACACTTGTCATTCAATTTAGGGCCTGCCAGATAAGCCAGGATGATTTCATGTAGAGATCCTTAGTTATATCCACAAAGACTCCTTTTCCAAAATAGGTCATATTCGTAGTTTTGGGGGATTAACACATGGACCTATCTTTTGGGGGTCTACCATTCAGTCACTACAATGAGATAGCCCTCCCGTCAAATTAGTAAAATTTTAACTTTTTTCATTGACATATTCAAGCTTGTAATATATTCCAAATACAAATCTACCCAGTATATGTATTGCAAATTTAAAAAATAATTAGTAAAAATTTCAAGGGAGTGGTGATATCCACCAGTGCAGTTAGATGAAGAGATGGGGGCAGTCTAATACATTCCTGTGGTCTTTGAACTTTTGAAAAGCAATCTAGCAAACTCTATTAATAAAAAACACAGAGAGATATCATATATGACCCAGCTTTTGGAAGCTAGCCCATAAAAATAAAAGCATTGATATGCAAAATTCTGTGTACAGGAATTTTATTGCATCATTGTTGTGGGGAGGGAAAGAAGAATCTGGAAACCAAGCGAATGCCCAGAAATTGGGGAATAGTTGGGAAATAAATGTGGTGCATCTGTATCATGGATATTGCATCCTGTATCCATACAGATTTGAGAACTATATGCATGGATAAGTGTTAGGTTTTATCATGGCCAGAGTGATTGGTAGACCATGCGAGAATCCATGTTTGAGTGTTTCAGTGAAAAAGATTCCTTTCTTTTGAGTCACAACACCTGGAATAGTGTGTCAACTTTGTCCTTAATTCCTGGTGTAACTGAGCAAAGTCACGTGTAACCAGCCACCCTGGGTCTCTGGTTTCTCAGCCTCAGGTGAGGAGGTGGCGCTGCCTGTGAGTATATGCTACATTCCAGGAGTAGCAAAGTGTTCTGCCCTCCCTCAGGCATAGGGAGAATATTGTTTTGTGTTGACTGGACAGATCTAGAGATGTAATCAGTGGCTTTTGAAGAGTCATTGCTGAGTAAGTGAGAAAAATTTTATGCCATTTAGTCTAAGAATTGAGAGTCAGTGTTGGGATGTGCAGCTCAAAGCTGTCCTGCTCCTGTTTCCTGTAATTCCCCTGGAGTATTTTCAGCAATAGGAACACACTGAAAAGGTACACTGCTTCCTCCTCCAGAGAAAACCACATGCATTTAAAGGTATAAACTCTGCTATGTTTGAGGAAAAAAAAAAAAAAAAAAAAAAGCATACTTGCCCAGAAACCTCAAGGCTTCCTGGAATTTCTGTTAAGAATTCAGATGTACTGATGATAAATTTCTAAATACCACAATTTCAGCCAATTCTATTAACAAATAGGAAAAAAAGAAAGTTTCTATGATCACAGGAACTGTTTTAAAAAATTGTGGGGGAAATGCAGTTACACTTGGTAATCTGTGAAAAACAGAGATCAGATAGAGTTCTTGATCTTTTCAGATTTTTTTGCATATTGTATAGGATACAGCATCGGGTCTGTACCAACTCCAGGACACTTAGAAATAAGTTATTCACATTAAATTTCTTGAAAAGCATCCAAAGATCAAGTTACTCATTCTCCTTCCCCCAAGCAAGGCTGGAGAACTACCCAGTCCAGGGTCTTGGAGGTCTTTCTTATTTTTAAAGAACCCTTAGTTATAATGCATGACTCTTCATTTCCTCTACATTTTTATTTTATTCTACAGTGTACGTAAATTACTTTTCTAAGCAAGAAAAAGAATTAACTTTAAAAACTTATCTATATGATTTGAGAATTTTAGTTCATAAAGTATTTTGGAATGAATTTTTTAAAAACAATCAAATTAGTCACAATCCACAATCATGTCGAGAGACCTTTTTCCATGCTGATTTTTACAGGAGGTTAAAGTCTCAATTGGTTACAAAAGTGAGAGACAGTGTGCATGCAGCAATGGAGGGAAAGGCCTTCCACGTAAGAGGATCATGAGGCCAAATCTTGGCAATTCACTTCCTCCCTAAGGCTCTATTTTTCCATCTGTTAAGTAGAGATGACGATAATTCTTATCTGTACAGAGGTGTTACAAGGCTTAGGGTAAAAAGTATTTGAAAATTGTACCCGGTAACTAACAATCTATGAAAATGAGAGACAGTATTTTTTCCTGGCCTCATTTTCTTCTTCCTTGTTTAAAATAATCATAAACAAATGCAATACAAGATGTGTTAGGCCATTTGTCCTCAAAATACTATGGCCTGTTAATGAGACCTGAGTAATTATTTGCATGAAATTAAGTCAACTTTACTGCAATTGTACTGAATTGGAACAAATAAAACTTCAGGTGGGAGAAATGTTAGAATCAGGTTTGTGGTTCCCATGGGGCATAGGTAGTACCTACAAGGGAAGGATTGTAGGGGATTGGTAAGCTTCAGGTTTTTGATCTGGGTACCAGTGACACAATTTGTGATCCTTCATCAAGGCACACTTTCAATCTCTGCATGTGTCTATTTTTAAGTGTGTGACACTTTAATAAAAAGTTGAAACCAAAATAAGTAAATATCCTCTATGTAGTCTTGAACGGACCTGTGCAAGACCTGTTTTCTCACATTTCATATGCACAACATCAGAGAAGAAATAGAAACTCGATGCTTTAGAACAAGGTTTTCAACTAAGGGCTGGAATCAAACTGACCTAAGAGTTTATTAGAAAGTAACACGAAAATCTGCCCCCAGAGATAGTGATTGAGTAGGTCTGGGGTGGGGCCCAGAAATGTGTATTTTTTAAATTCAAAAGTTAGGAACCACTGCTCTAAAGTCTAAAACACAGGCTCTTACACGTGCTACAAGTTGGAATCACCTGAGGAATTTAAAATACATTATGGGCGGGGTCCTAAACCCACAGCTTCTGATTTAATTGGTCTGGGATGTGACCTGAGCATCCGGATTGTTTAAAGCTCCCAGGTGATGATAATGCGCAGCATCATTTGTGGCACAGCTCTCCGAAATGGAGGGAAGGAGCTTGGAAGTCTGTTACAGCTACTTATCAACAGCAGGTGAGAACAGTGAGGGAACTTCACATCATTTAAGTGCTTCAAGACAAATCCACCAGCATCCCACCATTTACCTGGCCCGTGCATTCCACGTAAGTCAAATGTTTATTAAATGTTTCTATAATGAGTATGCATTTGTTTATAGGGCCTTCATAGCTTGTCTGGGTCATCGTCCTCTTTTTAGCCTGTAAATTTCTAAATGGCAGGGGCAAGAACAGGAGAACTGCTTTGTATGAGCAACTAAGTGCTACAATTAAATAGATGATCACAGTAATGCAGAAATTCCTCTCTGCAGCTCGCCAGAGAGGCAAACTCCAGCATTTTATATTTCATCTGCCCCCAGTGACTTCACTGTAGGAAGAGGAAATGCAGAAAAACAAACGTCTTGAAGACTGCATGCCTCTTATTCACAGAGGTTAGCATTAGACTGTTGGAAGTAATGTAGGTATTCCAAAATTCAGTCACTGTGGTGATAAGAAATGGTTGTTTTGATGGAAAAAATTTATGTTTCCTATTACTCACTCACCACTTATACTTCTTATTAATTCATTACCTCCTTTCTAACCCATGGATTCTACCTTGCTTTCAGTGCCTTCGAAAGATGTCTTCCCTCAGATATGCCTTGTGATTTCTCATACTATACGGGGAGAGTTATATGGGGTTAGAAGTACTAGGGCCGCTCGTCATTTATCAAGGAAGTGAAAGTTGCTCCTTGAAATTCACAAAGATTCAGAACCCAAAGTTTGAATCATTTGACCTATTTGAGAAATCATCTTGCTAAAGGGCTCTTCAGCAGGAAGTGGCAAAATCAGCACTCAGTTCTTGCTGAGTTCCCTGAAACTCAAACCTAAAGTGTGTGGATAGCCCTGTTTAACTGACATCCCTTAAGAAGCCATGCTCCTTTGCCAGGAACATCCTCCCCCTCCTTGGTACTGGAGTTAACTCCTGATCACCCTCCACAGGATACCTCCTTTATGCTCTCCCGGCTCCCCAGAAAGGAAGACAAGGGCTTGCTCTGTTCTCTGTACTCTTACGGCACTTTTGTTCATGTATTGGTCATAGGATGTGTCACAGTGTGTTATAAATATTTATCTTCTGGTCAGGCTCTTCTGTTAGACCTAGGCTTTTATTAGTGGAGGGAAACTTACTCATATTCTCGGTCTCTGAACTCAGTCCTGTGCCTTGGCACATAGTAGGGGTCACACCACGTAATTGCAGTAGATGGTGTTTGCAAAAGAATTGCCCATCCTAACAATTTGGCCATATTTATTAGCAGGAGCTTTGGAAAGTAAAGCTTCTAACTGAAGCTGACATTATCCTAAAATAGGAAGCCACATCAACGCTGCCTTTTGACTCAATAAATGTCAGATCTTATTCCATCCAAATAACTCCTGACTCTCCAACTGAGCTCTAATGGAAGATCAAAGAAACTCTAAGAGCTGGTCCTTTTCTCCATTTCAAGAAGTGGGTTAATGCTTATAGTTAATTTTAAGCTCTTGACTCTAGGCTGGAATGGCAGTAAAGGCATATCTGACCTTTAATTCTAAGTGAAATAAAAAGACTGGAGAGTTGTTATAGAGGCAAATGTAGGAAAGAGAAAACTAAGTGGAAATTTGGGGTAGGAGGAGCAAATAACCTTTAGATCAGAAGGACCTAGATCACCTATCTGTGCTGTCCATTACTGCAGCCATTAGCCAAAGGTGGCTATTTTATTCAAATGTAAATTAATAAAATGAAACAAAATTAAATGGTTGGTAGCCACACAGGGCTAATGGCTACCATACTGGAAAGTGCAGATATAAAGCATTGACATTATCACGGAAAGTTTCACTGGACAGTGCTTGATAAATTCCATCCCTTTACAGATAGGGAACCTGACAACTGGAGAGGTTCACTGACTGGCCCAAGGATTCTTAGTTGGCCTAGACCTGAGACCCAAACCTCAGGAACCCCAAGCTGACCTCATAGCACTCTGTGATATAGGGTTTTCCTAAGCCAAAGAAAATGAAGAGGGCTAGCAAGTTTCAATTCAATTCAAAAGTGCAAAGTAGCCACTAAGTAGTGTTATACTAGACAAACTTAACTGAAATAAAATTTGCAAGCAAAAGAAACTCCTGGCACAATAATTGTCTTAAGTGGAACACTTAACTTCTGAACAAAAACTTGTCTTTGTACTTATGTCAAAACACTAAGCTATGTCACAGTAAAAAGTACCATTCAATCACTCAATTTAATGTCAGGTGAAGAAGTTGCATACTAATCAATAACCTCAGATAAACACACTTGTGCCTATTTAAATGCCTGCCCTAGTAATTGTATACTGTATTATTGTGTAGTAAAATAGTCCCCAAAGAAAAATGTACCTTCTTGCATCTTCTGAGTATACATGCATGCAGTTAGGGCTATCACTTACCATCTTTAGATATTAATTACTTGGCTTTTCCAAATTTTTAATATATATATATTCAAGATTTCTTTTTCATATTTCTCTCTTGAGCTAGTTTCAATAATACAATGCTGTGCCTATGTCTGACCTCCTATAAAGAATATCAGCTCCCCTTATACATTTAGATCGGGTTTCCAGGTGGTGAGTTTTCCGATCTAGGATAGCATTTAAAATATAAGTATGTGAGGAATTTGAGTTGGTGTCATAGTTACAGGGACATTTTTGGACATAGTATTTCGGAAAGCTAACATGGATTTTATTGAATTCACAGGTGATTTCTTACATTTCAGTGAAGACATCTCTATCCTGTTTGTTTTAGCACCTTGGATGATTGTGCTGAGAGCCAGTGTATTATTAGAAAACATCATGCTGCTAGCATTAAGGGAACGTTTCCTTGCTAGTCCCTAGAGTCAAATAAATAGCATTTGTGTCATTTGACTGTGAAATACAGAGTTCCAGACCCAAAATGACTTAATGGAGTTCTTTCACATAGCAGGAACTCCAGAGGTAGTTGGTTTAATTTAGTTAATTGGGTGGCATGACAGGTCATCAAGGTGCCCTCCATCTTGTTGCCCTACCATTGCCTCTGTGTTGCCTTTTGTTCCCAGGCTGTCCCCTCAGAGTCACATCTCTAGGCAGCATATGTTCACACAGCCACATCCAAAGATCAAAAGAGAAGCAGTTTTTCGTCACATGTGTCTTCATTACAGGAAGGAAAAAATATCTTCCAGAAACCCTCCTCATACTACCTCTGGCAAACTGCCTCTTACATCTAATTGCCCAGAATTGGGTCATGTGCTCATACCTTAGCATTAAGGGAGGTTGGGTGAGTCAGTTACTCAACGATGTATAACAAATCACTCTAAAACTTAGCAGCTTTAGACAACTGTTTTTTACCTCTCATGATTCTGCATTCTGGACTGGGCTCAGCAATGTGGTATTTCTGCTTCACATGGCATCTGCTGGAGCTACAACATCCAAGATGACCTGGGGGTTGGCCAGGTGTCTATCTTTCTTCACATGGTCTCTCCATGTAGTTAGCTTGGGCTTCCTCACAGCATGGCTGCCTCAGGATAGTCTGACTGCTTACATGGTAGCTGGTTTCCAGAAAAGTATAAAAGTAGAAACTAAAAAACCTCTTAAAACATAGTCTCAGAAGCCACACAGTGTCACCTATGCACTCTGTTGATCAAAGCAAGCCGCAGGGTCAGCTCAATTCAGAAGGAGTCCACTTCTCTTGATGAAAGGAATGACAAAGTCACATTGCCAGAGACATGCAGGACGGCAGGGATTATTGCAGCCATTTGTGGAAACAATCTACCATACTGGAAATCCAAATACCAGGCATTTTCGGACTCTGGAGGAAGAGAAGGTGGATGGTAAGAAAGAGTTTGAGTAGGGGTGGTAATTAACAGTGAGTCTAAACTAAACTTGATGCTGCAGCCGCCACAGTGGCATCTGCTTTGCTGCACTGATCACAACCTGGACACAGCCTATTTTAGTCAAGCCTCCCTACCCTAGATGGCTTTTGGGAATGTAATCAGGCCATGCTCAGGAAATTATACCCTATACCCAAATTCCATTTGAGTGAACTGAATTCATCTGGCCTCATTTTATTGAAAGTTTTAGTTGGTAAAAGAACAGATTACTGTACCTTTGTAACAGAATAAAAATGTTCACGGGACAGATAAACACTAAATTCAGCATTATGGCAAAATGGTACAATTTGATTAATTGAGGTAGCATATTCTTGGATTTTGCAATATTGTCCTCTATTCTTTTTTGCATGTTTGACATAGTATATAATTTTAAATAAAATGATAGATTACCATAATGAGCTAGAGTTTTCTTAGTAAGAAGGGGAAGGGCATTTCTAGTTGATTTTCATTCCTTTCTCCATGATTTTCATGTCTTTCTCTTTCTAGGGGCACAGCCTAGGAAGGGAGAACTCTGCAGTATGACTGAATGATACTGGGATGGGTGACTCCACACTCTAGGGAAAACTCAATAGCTTAATGATCAACATGCCTCAACATTCTCAAATCCATTCAGGTATCAGAGTTTGTAGAAGTCATGACACCCTTTCAAACCACCCCAAAATGATGATGCCAGGAACTTTTAAACGTAACATGCCTAATTTTGGGTAAAACCAGCTCATATTTTATACTTGATTCTGGGACAGACCAGTGAGTGGTAGCAGGTGCAAAAAATTATGAGCAACAAACAAACAAAAACTTTGCAGCTGAGAAATTCTAGCAAATGCTATTTTTAGAAAATTGATAAAATTGACTAAATTTTAAATAAATTAAACTTTTTTAACTTTAGCCAAAACTCTGTTTTTTCATTGAAAAGGCTCAATGTAGTTTATGAGACCCCAGTGTTTTATATAGTCCAAGATTCCCTTGCCATAGATCAGTTAGAGGGCCCAGGAGCCGAGGGATCTGGTCCAAACAGGCAGCTAAAATCCCTTGGTTATAGCATTCTGGTATTGTTACTGAATTTTTAACTCTAACATTTAATTATCCTGTTAGAACTATAGTTGAAATGAGACCACTGACTTCTTTACTCTACAAGATTTATTGAGAGTCGACTATTTGCCAGGCACAGTGCTGAGAACCAGGGAGTCATGAATGAGGACAAGATGGTTCCTGACCCCCAGCAGGAAGCTTAACATCCAGCCAGGAAGAACGGCTTGAAACAAGGTGATGCACACAGTGGAGAGCACAGGGAGCTTAGAGGAGGGCACCAGCACAACACACTTTGGGGTCTGCATCTACATCTCAGTTCAGAGCCTCGTGGCCATCTAAAAATAAAAATATTAGAATTGGATGTGTCCCTGATGCTTCTGGGGACTGAAAGACTTAATTTTTATAGCTACTATGGCCCTGAAGCACTTAAAAAAGCATTTTAGTAAAAGCAATCCATGTTTATGGTAAAAATAGTAATAACATTGAGCAGTTCAGAAGGATATAAAATGAAATGTAGAAGGCCCCCTCCCAAACTTCCAGCCCTACTCCCTATAGGTGACCACTAGTTGCATTTTTTCATTTTCTTGTATGCCTTACCAGAAATATTGTAGATATAGTGTGTGTATATATGTGTGTGCATATATATATGTGCATATATATGTATATATGCACACACATTGTGTTTAACACAGATTAAATCTTTTTCCTTAAATAATAAAATTTGGCACCTTTTCATGCCTCTCTATATAACTTTCACTGTATGTTACTCTCTCTTTTCTCTCAACAGCCACATATTAGTCCATTGAATGATTAGATGTACCAAAATTTATTTACTGAGTCTTCTGCTAATGGACATTTAAGTTATTTCCAGAATGTTGCAATTTCAAAAAACCTACAATGAAGATATATATATATATATATATATACACACACACACACTAAATGACGATGTCTGCAGGATAAATTCCAAGATGTAGAATCACAGTGTCAAAAGGCATGTACATTTGGAATTTTGTCAGATATTGCCAAAACGTTGGACTAATTTGCAGTCTTGTTGACAATGTGCAAAAGAGCCCCAGTTTTCTTTTGCAAGAAATATAGTCAGCCCTCCATATCCATGGATTCTGCATCCATGGATTCAATCAAGTATGGATTGAAAATATTTGGGAAAAAAATGCATCCATACTAAACATGTATAAACTTATTTTCTTATTGTTATTTGCTAAAGAATACAGTATAACAACTCTTTACATAGCATTTACATTGCATTATGTATCATAAATAATCTAGAGATTATTTAAAGCATATGAGAGAATGTAGGTTTTATGCAAATATTACACCCTTTTGTATAAGGGATTTGAGCATTTCTGGTGTCCAAGGGAGGTCCTAGAACCAATCCTCCACAGATGCCAAGGGACAATAGACAATAACTCACGTGCACACAGAAACACTGATGAAGCTTTGAAAGCAAAGAGGAGTTTGCACTTTATATTTAAATATGTCTAGGCAGAGCCCTGTGTCATTTGCTAATAAAAGGAAGTGGCAGAACTCAGTATTCAAAAGGCCTCCCATTTTCTGCGTCTTTCTTCTAAAGTCTTTAAACTGCTGCATCATAAGAATTTAGTTTACTAAATCCAAATTACAAAGTTCAAGTAAACTCTTGCTTGAACTTTGAGTTCATGTACAACTCGGCTTCTAATGTCCTATTGTGAGAGGAAGGCTGTAACAGGAACCTGTTTTGTGGATCTCTCTTTTGGGTAAGGCTCTCGGGTGGTAAGGTGTGGAAAGGTACATTAAGGAAAATGGGAGGGGAGTTGGAGGGGATCAATTAGTGTCTTTTGCTTAATTAAGCACAGTCCTGCGTAGTCCCAAAGCCTGAGCTCTGTTGATCTGCCTGAACCACTCCTGTTTGGTATGGAAATTCATGAGAACAGGACATCTTACTTGAGTAACAGATGCCGCCTCCCTTCAGTCAAGTTAGTCAAGAAAATTCCAAGAATTATTTTAAGGTATTTGATTTCATGCCTGGCAGAGCATAGAAAAATAGTAGCTTCTAGGACTAGACAACTGCTTTGGGGTCTCCAAGAAAAAGGTTTCAAGGTTAGTCATTACTATGCAATTCTGCTGCTGTGACTGATTTTAATGCCATCCCAGGATCAACAATTGCTAGAAAAATCAGGCTTCTTGTCAGAAAAATATGTTTCTTCCCCTAATATCTAATTAATTAAGGTATTTTAACCACTTGACTGTCCATCATGTCTCTTGGAGGAGAAACTGAATTGAGTTGTCAGAAAATCAAAACTTTAATGACTAAAGTCCTTTGAATGTAACTAAGGAGGAAGTTGGATTCATAATCATTTTGTTTCAAAATGCTGAGTATAATTTTTGAAGTTTACAGTGAACATGCCCAGGATATGATGCTGACTTGAGAGAACATTTTGTTTACAAGATATCTCCCGTGTCAATTCAGACGTTTCAGATGGGCCCAGAGAGGGTCTCAGCCTGGTGCCTCTCAGTTGTTTGCAGAACATGGCAGGCAGACTCTCCAAATGTATGGCCCAAGAGAGACACAGTCCTTGCATTTAATTAAAGCAACTCAGTAAACTTCCTGAAATATTTATCCCCCCAACCCCACCCCTTCATATCTCAAAAGAAACGTAACTAAGCACCAAATATTTTTCTTTCTGCTAGTGTTTTGAGGTTTTTCTTGGCTCATTTTTTTTGCAGCTCAGGCACGATGGAAAACTTTACTGCCTTGCAGACATGTCTCTGGGTGGCTGAGGAAACAGGGAAAGCACAACCTAATTCATTGATTTTCTATAGGAAATAATGTCCGGAAGAGTCAATGTTGTCCGCCACAGTTAAAAATCAGAAGAGGGAAGCTAAGCACTGACTTTAAAAGTAAGGAAGTTTTTAATGAAAGACACTGGAGGCCTTTGCTGGGGATGGGGGAATCTATAAGTAAAGTTGAAAAGATTTTAGGTTTGTCGCCATGATAGGGAACATCCCAACACTCTGAGATATAGACGTAGATATTGATATAATGAATTTTTAGTCATGTCAGTAAGTAGGGAGATCGACTTCAGTCTCAGGATATTTAAAAATACGTTAGAGAGATTTCATGAAAGAAAAACCACCGTGACAGCCTTTCAGATATTTTAGCCTAGGCTGCAATTAATACCCACTAAGCAAGAAACGAACTCCTCAAAATAATTAGGTTTTCTTTGAGTAGCTGCTATAATAAAAAGCCAAGTGGTATTTTAATTTTCACGTCATTTCTGAAAGGCAACTTGTATTTTAATTCTTGGTCCCTCCCTCCTCAACTCCAAAAAAAGAAAAGACTGATAGAGGGTTGTTGGATAGGTAGATGTGTAGGTGGATGAGTAGACACTCATGCACTTGCTGTTTACCTGAAGGAAAAAAAAAAAATGGAATGAAATCTCTTTGAAGGTAAAACTATATAAAATTGTCATTTTTGTAGGTTAAAATGACTGAATGTTGGCAATTTTTTATGTTTTAACCTAAAAGAATATGCATCCAAGCACACTTGAACTTGTGTTTGTCTTTACTAAACATTTAGAAATTTGTGATGCAGTTTATGAAACATCTTTCTCATAGTGAAGTTGCCTACCTGAAGATCTTGTTGGTGCTTTAAATCCTATGTGTTTCATTTCTTTAAAAATTCCTTAGTATTCATGCAGCTAATAGGCAACAGTAATAAAGCCCTCATCTGTCCACTTGCCAGCCTTCCCATTTGGCCAGCAAGCTCTGGCTTGAAACCCCACACTGGGCTCTTGTCCATTTTTCATGAGGCTCCTCATCCCCTCCCTCTTCTTAGCCAGCACTCTGGACAACAGTCAGAAATCAGAAGGGCTTTATTTCCTTAAGCAAGTCACTTCTTTCAGTGTTTCTGGCATTGCTTTGGTGCAGTGGCTTTCCAATTGATGACCACAGCCCACAGTAAGAAATACATTTTACATAACGACCAAGCATACAAATGGTGTGTGTTTGTAAATCAAACAAAAGTTTCACAAAACAATCCTAACTCTTAACAAATGCAGTGAACTGATGCTTTCCAGTCTACTTTATTTCATTTTTTTAAAAGGTACTGCTTGCCACCCACTAAATTGATTTCACAAGCCACCTATGTGTTGGGACCCATAGTTGTGAAAAACACTGCTTTAGTGTACTTGATTCAACCCGGGAATTTTAAGTCTTGGCAGTCAGTCACAGGCTTGCTTATATCGGCAGAAAAAGGCAGGACTATTCATTGCTGGGAACATGGTAAAAACATCCTCTGGCAGCTTTCAGAAATTTTTTTAATAGCAGTGGAAATAAACAGGTATTAAATCTATTAATGGAGGACAGCCTCAGCCAAAAAATAACAAGGGGTTAAAAAAAAAAAAAAAAAAAGCAGTCACATATTCACAGAAAGTAGACAGAATCCTGCAGAACCTGGTTCTAGAACTTTGCATCCAAGCGCAACTCTCAGCTGAGAACAACAGGTTAGCCTATTTTCTAGGTAGTATGGAATATGTAAATAGTTCAGACGTAGACGGTGGAAAACTCACAGTGTTGGTTTAGAAAGTCTGACTCTGCGGCTGCCCATCCTACTTCATTTCTTGTTAAGGCCAGGAACTGAGACTTCTCTGGGCTTCCAGCCACTGGCTGTCTTCGTCCACATCTTGGCCTTCACCCAGCCTTCCTTTTACTACCTTGGGTCACAATTTGTCCTGCTGTGGCCACTTGGTAGAAAACTTGCCTTCGAGATTTGGGACAGAATAAAAGATGCTCTTAAAACCTAGAGGAAGTCACGTATCAGGTGCTACTGGTACCATGATGTGTTAATGTACCACATCAGAATCCTATTCGTGCAACTTTGGAACCACAGCTTTTGTGAAGCTATAATGTAGAAAAAATCCAAGACAAGTGCACAGTTAATTCTGTGCTTGGCAGTTTTCACTATTTATATGAGTAAATGTTGTTCCTTTCTCCTCTTGACCTTTGGCTACTGGCGCTTCCTTTTAAAGTTCATGCCAAAGTAGGGTGGGAATTTATCATTTGACAACTGAAGGTGAACTGGATCTAATCAGTCCAGGAGACTACATTTGAATTGTTTTCCTACAATGCAACATCAGGTTCTGCAGAACCGCCGCTACACATGATCCCAAAAACATTTTAAAGGCCATCAAAAGATGCTCTGGGCGGGGCCCTTTGGTGGCTCAAGCCTGTAATCCCGGCACTTTGGGAGGCCGAGGCAGGCCCGGATCCGCGAGGTGGGAGATCGAGACCATCCTGGCTACGGTGAAACCCGTCTCTACTAAAAATACAAAAAAACTAGCGGGCCCGAGGTGGTGAGCCTGTAGTCCCAGCTACTTTCGGGGAGGCTGAGGCAGGAGAATGGTGAACCGGGGCCGGAGCTTGCAGTGAGCTGAGATCTGGCCTGCACTCCAGCCTGGGCAGAGCAAGACTCCGGGTCTCAAAAAAAAAAGAATGCTCTAGTAATAAAGATTCTTAGCAGAACACATTCTCTCTAGAATTGCGAGAAGCTTTGGGTTTGGCTCTCATTGAAGAGTTAGTTTTCTTCTCTCTCTTTCAAGTTGGCCAGGAAGAGCTGGAAGAGCATTTTTCAGGTATCAGAATCCCAGAACAGCTCTCATCTCACTTACAAACTAAAGGACAGTGGCCTCATACAAGTTTCCTTCACTAGAACTGATTTTCTTCTTCTCTAGGCTGGGAAAGTCACTCTTGGCTTACATTGCTCATAAAATGAATGAAAGCTTAAATAAGCTAATGCGCATAAAAATAATGTGAGAAACATACAGTCCAACTGTGGGTTCTTATTCTGTTTTTGATCAATCCAGACCTAAACTGAAGTCTTTTAAGTCCTTATAGCCCTATGAATCTGATTTTTAAGGTAAATGTGCAGGTCTTAGATCTGCTTAAAGGAGAGTGGGTAAACCTGAAGGCACTGGGTAGGGGAGGAACAGAGTTATTCAGTGGCAAAGGAAAGAATATGAAAAAGAAGTGTATAGTATAAGATACCTGTGTAGAACCCACTGCATTGGGTCTGCAAGTTGTGGTGGATATTCTGAAACTCTCCAAAAGCCTTAATATCCACAAGCTATGGAGCCTTTAGAAAGTTGCTTGAGTACCTATTTGTGAATGTTAAATTTCATTCCTTGGAATTTACCCAACTTCAACTTCTGTCTAACTTGATCTTCAACTTCTTGCTTTATATGAGCACATCTAACTTAAAAGTGAGAAGGGTCATTTTAAGGCCCACTCTCGTATTCCTCTTGGAACCCCATCCCACTCAGACTAATGGTGAGAAAATGTAGCACATGTCCTTCTTATTGCTGCATGCTTGCTCCTCAAAACGTAAAGAAAGGTATAAAAAATGGTGTTTTCATAGAAAGAGATGTTGCAATGAGAAAACTTTGATATAAAATTTCTATTTCATCTAGTAATACCATGGTTATTGGGCTTTGAAACTGAGTTTCAACATGAATAAACAAAGCTGCTAGTGAAATGTGTTGAGCTTGAGCTGAGTGTCCTCAGCCTAAGAGTGGATCAACATTCTTCAGCTATATCTACAAGCCATCTAGCTGTTTGTCCAAATGCAGATTTTTGAGATGTTTGGAGAAGGACCTAACAGTTGAGGCTGAAATCTTAAACCATATGCATTAAGTCTGTTGTGTACAAAATTCCTTCCTTGCCTCTTAGCCAACGATGGTGACAGGGTTGAGCGGTGAAGAAATGGAGCATATCTGGGATTTCTTTCTTTCTTCACAACTATAGATATCTTTTTGAACCAAGCTAAAAAGAGTACAAAAAATATAATGCTTTCCTTAGAAAGTTATTGTTTTATGAAAGCATGTTGGTATTGTTGGATGCTGTTTTGCCAATAAAGGGTTACAAATGGAAAGAGGTATGTCGTAGTTCAGGCTGCTGTAACAAAATATCATAGATTAGGTTGCTTACACACCAAACATTTGTTTCTCACAGTTCTTGAGGCTTGGGTATCCAAGATCAAGGTATCAGCAGATTCACTGTCTGTTAAGGGCCCACTTCATGGTTTGCAGATGGTTGTCTTCTCCTTATGCCATCACGTGGTCTTTCCTTGGTGCATATGTATGAAGAGAGAAATCTCTCCATCTTCATCTTCATGTAAGGGCACTAATCCCATCATGAAGGTCCCACCCTCAGACCTAATCTAAACCCAACTACCGCCCAGAGGCCCTACCTCCAAATACCATCACACTGGAGGTTAGTGCTTCAACATGTGGATTTGGGCAGAGGGAGACACAAACATTTAGTCTATAACAAGGCATAACCCTCCAAATGAACATTATAAAGCACTAAAAAGACTCTAACCTTAATAATCAGTGTAATGCAAAATCACTTTTACTCTAGGTTAAGAATAGGTAATAATTTAGCAATTGTTTATATGGTAGCAGAAGCACTGTTTTCTTGGGCATTTTAGTTAAATTTGAGACATAGGAAGTCACCAGGTAGTTAGGGTTAAATGGTCAGTCTTCCTGGAAGAAAATAAGATTAATGTGACTTCAGAAATTGGTTCTATAGCTTATGAGGGAAAGGTAATAAATAATTATCATTGAACTAAGGCAGCCAGGTGTTTGTAACCATTTTTGTGTCCCGGACCCCAGTAACTATCTGGTCAAGTCTATGGACCCCTACTCAGAATAATTATCTTAAATGTGTGAGATTAAATATATAACAAAGGAAACTAATTCTACTGAGGCAGAGCTTTATCCCTAGACTTTTGGGGACCATGGTCCATGGACCACAGATTAAGAACTCCTCATACTTGAAGCCTACCAGAAGATAAGTAAGGGAGAGTAATAAGGTTAAAAAATGAATTTTTCAGTGTTATAATTACTGTCTTACAAGGCAATGTGAGAATGAAATACAAAGTTTTGAAGTGATCTAAAAGTAGCACAAGAACTCATTGCAATGCTTGAGGAGAGAGCGCCTGAGAATGACTGCAAAAACTATAGCCTCTTTCACTGATTTGCTTCTGTCTCATGAACTTTCCATGTGTTTTTCACCCCTATTAGATGTTTTTATTTTTCTCTTGGGCAAGGGAACATGTTCACTTTTCTATTGTAAATAGTTTCAGTTCTCCATTTATGGACTCAAAGTACCAATCAAATTATTTCTTTGAAAGTTGAAAATTAAAATGTAAGCCAGACAGAGAGGCTCATACCTGTAATTCTAGCACTTTGGGACGCCAAAACAAGAGGATTACCTGAAGCCAGGAGTTCAAGACCAACCTAGGCAATATAGGGAGGCCCCATCTCTATGAAAAATTTAAAACCTAGCTGGACATGGTGGTATGCACCGGTAGTCCTAACTACTTGGGAGGCTGAGGGGGAAGGATCGCTTGAGCCCAGGAGTTCAAGGCTGCAGTGAGCTAACATAGCGCCACTGCACTTCAGCCTGGACCCGGAGTGAGACCCTGTATCTAAAAATAAATAATAAATAAATAAGTGTAATATAAATATAAGGAATGAATGGTGCATATTCATCAGTGAGCAGTTCTGAACAGCTGCCACATTGGGTGCTGTGCTAGTTACTGGAATTATAGGCATTTTGAGACAAGGCTCTTGCCCACAAGAAGTTAAAAGTCTGGAAACAGTTACAGAGAAGTAGAAAGATAATTTCAATACCGTGTGATGCGTAACTTTTTTAACTTGTTGTCTCAAATGTTGTAATTTAAATAGAGAGTTGTGATAGGTCTTTCTTTTCTATAATCCTGGGTTCCTTGTAGAAATTTAGAAAAATCACCGAAATAAATAAAATTCACGTAAAATGATAACATTATGCTTTCTATTCAGAAGCAAAAATAAGTTTTTCCTGGAGATGCTGAGCAGAGCTCTAGAGGCCAAATATTCTATACCCCTGCTTTTGGGCCAAGCATTTGCAGACCATACAAATAGAATAAAATCTGCCTGATGTTTAATGTGTTACATAACTTCTTAGCAAGTCTTACCAATTTTAACAATGTTCAAATTATTTCTCATTTCTTTTCCAGTTTCTTTATAGCATACTTTATGCTTCTGTCAGTTGTGAAAATGGAAATTAGCCAGACATCATTATGGCTTTTATATACCTCATATATTTTATCAAATAAATAATAATGAATTAGTTAGAGAGTGAACAAATGTACTTGCAAGGCATTACAAATCTTTCTATTGTGTAATCTGTAATTCAGTTCTCTTTAATTTTTCTTTATATCTTCTGTGTTCCAACATCATTATGGATTTCTTTAACCCATCTTTAAATCTCCCAGCACCTCATCAGATTAGAAAGAATAGAACTAGACTTCTGCCTATTTGGAGGGAAAACCAGGCATAATGAAACTGTGTCCATGCATGGGGCAAATATCATACAATAATTATTGGCAGGTGAATGCATTATTCATGATGTCACCCCTTAATTGAGAATATGAATTATTTGGTAAACGTCAAAGGGCTGATTTATTGTAACAAGCTTGAATCTTAGAGACTGCCAGTAATTCTTTATACCATCACTTATGTATAGCAGTACTTTTGTCCAGGAAAACCTTCTTTGAGGGAAAGCGTCCAAGAGAGCCTTAGCTAAGGGAATTTAGGGAGCTAACTTTATAACTAAGCGAATTCTACATATTTCTAGACCTAACTGAATAACCTTTGTGGGTAAATGACATATATATAACTTTGGTAACTTTTCACCCAAATTTTTGTATAGATGAAAAAACTCACATAAATCATAGATTTTAGATTTGAGAGGGAATGGATAGGTTATAGAGACCAGTCATTCTCAAAACATAAATCATAGATTTTAGATTTGAGAGGGAATAGATAGGTTATAGAGACCAGTCATTCTCAAAATGGGATCCCAACCGGCAACATCAGCATCACCGGGGAACTTGTTAGAGATGCCTATTCTTGGAACATAGGGCATTTGGGATAAGGAAAATTCTGGGGTGGGAGGACTCAGGAAATGTGGGTTTCTACAAGTTCTCCAAGTGATTCTGATGTACACTATATTTTGAATCTTACTGATTTAGATTGGCACTATTGACATTTTGAACCAGATGATTCTCCGTTGTGGGAGAGTGTCTTGTGTATTGAGATGTTGGCAGCATCCTAGCCTCTACCCTGGGTACTTGGTGGCATCACTCCTCGAATCATGACAATAAAAAATATCTCCAGACATTGTCCAAAATGAGCCACAGGGGTAGGATGGAGATTTTAATGTGTGCTCCCTGTTGAGAACCACTGTTCCAGACTAACCTCCAACCGTGACAGAGGAATCTCTTCTATGGCAACATTGACAGGAAACTTAAATATTTAAGTTTTTTTTATTTTAAAGTTTGCATATAACTTTTATAAATGGTATGCCTTTAATCATATAAAAAACAAGAGTAAACATGTTTTATAAAGTGTAGTTGATTATGAATCTTTCCTCAGAACTTTGCTCCAATATCATATCAATCAGGCTTCACTGAGCACACATGACTTTCCTTCCCCTACCCACTCATATCAGACACTGGGTCCACCAGGTGTTTTCTGCACACTTACTCCATGTCTTTATTATAGCGTTGGTGTTGCCTCCTCCCTTCTACAGTCTTAAGTCATGTAATGGTATCCATCACTGCATCCTCAGGACCTAGTCCCTACGCACACATTGTGTAGTGGCCTGCTTTGCTCTTGCTGTATAGTCACCCATGTCTAGGCATAGGCTAGAAGTTTTCAAGTTCATTTTCACGCTACCAATGAGGCAGGCTCTGTCCATTGCTAACAGGAATACTTAAGGGAAATGTGGGAGAGAGTTGTAAAATTAGGTACTCTGTTCAAGGTCAAAATGTTGAGAAAGGATGGAGCCTGGATTTGAACCCTGGAATTTTGATCCCTGAGCTCAGACTGCTAATCACTGCACTATTGAAAAGTGCTTAATAAATGTTTGGTGAATGCATTCACATGTTACTAAAGATTAAGTTAATAAATGAATGAATAATGACTATTAAGAGCTAATGGTGAATGCTTTCAGATGAGTTACCTAAAAGTTCATTCATCAACCAATTGTACAATGTGAATACCAATTATTATACACTAACTGGCAATATTTTGGGGAAATGATTTAGCAATGGCTAAAAACAATACTACTTAGCATAGTCATATACAATAGACGTATAAACTTGTCCTTGAGTCTCCAATATGATAGTGGCTTAACTCAGAAGGCTGTCTACAAGAGCATGGAAAGGAGGTTAGTAAAACAATTAGTAGAAGACTACAGGGAGATTTCCCATACTCCTTTCTTCTCTTGCAGTCCCTGGACATTTCAGTATCTGGGAAATGAGTAAAGCCTGTGGTGTGTCAAAATCCGGTAGTTATTCAGCCTCTGGAGTATATCAGAATTACCTGGAGAGGGCATATTTGAAATGTAGAGGGTTATGGGCAGGTGAAGCTGAACTGTAGAATCAGAATCTCAAAGGGCATGGGCCAGTCTTTCGTGTAGTGTTTTAAGATCCCCAAGTGATTCAGCTGTACACCAAGAGCTGAGAGCCACTGCATTTCACCGTCTCCTGTCAGTCAGTTCATAAAGTCCAAAGAAGGGGACAGAAAAGAAGCCAGCAAAAACCAGAGTTGAATGGCTCTCAAAAACCCAAACAAAAATACACATTTTCATCTTGCTCATGTTGGAGCCTAAAAAGAAACAAAAATATGGCCCCCCAAAGCAGTGACATGATGATGGTGGCAAAACATGACTCTCCAAACCATCGCCTCAAACATCAGCTTTTTCTCCCTGACCTCTTCCCCTTAGAAGAAAACTGTCAAAGTTTTCAAACAGCAGATACACTAGCCACAAAGGTGCCTAACTGTAGGCTGGCCCCTCAAAGCAGAGAATTTTTAAGAAACTTCAGAGGGTCCTGAGAGAGTATTCATTTCAACTTCATTTACTAGATGAAGAAGGTGGGACCAGTTGGTGTGGCCAATTTTAACATTTCATAAACTTAGAAGTGGTTATTAATGCTTTGGGAAAATGCACAAAGCATTTAAAAAGAACTTTCATTTAATTTTTAGTTTTCCAAGACTATAAATCTCTTTTGCACAAAGAAAATAAGACATTTTATTTATCCTTGTGTGAATTTAAAATGACTGCTATATATTGTTTTCTATATTCTTTTTCCAAACAAATATTTATGTTTTTCTTAAAACTCAAGATGCAAAGTTCCTGTTTCAACAAGCTGCCGTGTGAATCGAAAACTAAGCTTACTTGCTTGGTTGCTCTTTCTTATTTTCTCTTCAATTGATGAGTAGATGGATAGATAAGGAAAAATAGGTAGATGTCCAAATTCTCATACATACACATAATTTCGAGTTTAGATATTGTACATTTTATAAGTACACAAAGCTCATAAAACACAACATAAAAAGCTCTCTCTCTCTAGAAAATAAATAGAAAGGCAAATAATATATATGATATGTAAGTGAAATCTTTGCTGGCAGTAAAGTTTTCTATTAGACTCAGTGTTTCTTAAAATTTAATGAACCAATAACCACCAACTGGGAAAGCACAATGCCGTATTGAGGTAGTAAACCAAATAAGATGAATCTATCTTTCACTTTTTCTAGGCAGACACCTGTGAAATTGAGCTGCTTTGTATGTCACATATAAGGTATAAATGCTTTTGATTATGATAATTTTTAAAAAGTAAGAAAGAGAGAAGGGAAAGAAGGAAAAGAAAATGGAGAAGAGTGAGAGTCACCAAAATTGTTCATTACAAAGGCTATGAAAAGTATTTAGACACATACTCATTCCTGACTTCTTGAGATAGTTTTTTAATGTTTGATAATACCATGCATGCATATAACCCACAAAGAAAGAGAACATAAATGAATCTATAGGATCTTCAAAGTAGCACTATTTTGCATCCCTAGTTAACCCTAATTGCTTATACCTTTGTTTTTTGTTCTGAACGTTCTATAATTTAAGTCCATGTAAACAGTATTTAAATATAGCATGTACCATTATTAGGCCTGTGTAAGTGCCATCAGCTGTATAGAATGGAAATAAACTTAACTTTAGGCTGTGCTCTCCCGGTCATTCTTAGGAACACACTCTGAAATTACAGGGCAAAAAAAGGCTAGAGGAAACCTCCAAAGATAATCTGGTTCATTCCACCCCTAAGGGCAGTCCTGAGACTGACTGCCCAAAGACTGGTTGCTACTAAAAGTGTGGTCCTTGGACCAGCTGGGAAGTTGTAAGAAATGTAGAATCTCAGACTTTACGACAGAACTACTGTATAAAAATCTGCATTTTAACAACATCCTCAGGGGATACATGCACATGTTAAAGTCTGAGACCCATTGGGTTGTACTCTTGTAAGGGGAAAGAAATCCAAGGCTACTCTATGTAAGTTGACATCAAAGTATAATGACATGTAAGTACTGTGTGCCAACCAGTTGCACCACTGGAGGATCACTTGTGCCCAGGAGTTTGAGACCAGCCTGGGCAACATAGCAAGACTTTGTCTTTACTAAAAATAATTTTTAAAAACATAGGTATGGTGGCACACACCTGCAGTCCCACCTACTTGGGAAACTAAGGTGGGAGGATTGCTTCAGCTAGGAGTTCAAGGTTGTAGTGAGTGATGATTGCATCAAAAAACCAAAATGTGATTTGATGATCATTGATTATCATGAAATCAACGGAGGATTGGAAGGAGGACAAGTCAGAACAAAAGGAAATTAAATTGTCTTGGGAGAGATGAATGTTAACGGTCCAATGTTTTAAAGAGAAGAAAACTAAAATGCTTTATATCTGACCCATTTCAAGGGTAAAGGTATGTGCTAGATACTTCAGATGGTTTTAGGTGGATCAAGAGGTATCGTTTTGTTTCTACCATATTCATTTTACATATTCATTTTTCAGTGATTTATTCATGGCGAGTGATACAGGCTTTCTATTTATGGTAGTGATATAATAGTTCAGTTTGTAAGTGGAACAAAATAAAGAAGTATAATAAATAATGGGGCAGATGTCTAGCATATGAATGTCTAGGCAACAAGTTTGTTAGATCAGGTCAGTGTTGCCTGAGTTTCACATTTCACAGGTGAGCATAATGTTAAAAAAAAAAAAAGAGAGAGAGGATTGCCAACCTTTCTATTTTGCCAAATAAAGATATCTGAAAACAGAACAAACCAATATTTACTTTATGCTCTCATGACATAAAGAAATAATATTTTCCTACCCCCAAAGCAAGAAAAATAAAGGATAGGCCTGTCTGAGAAAATGTGGTTGGTAGATTCAAAAAGATATGTACATATAGGCCCATAGTTCCTTATCCAAAATCCTTGCCAGACAAGTTTTCTAATTCAGTTATGTTTGCTTGGGTTTTTGAGGGGTAGGGGGGTTTGGGAAGATAGTATTGTGCTCTACCGCAGTGGGCAGAACTCTACTCCAGCGACATCTGGGGGAACGCCCCACTGCAAACACATTAATATTTCTGCAGTGAAGCATACAAATATTTACACTAAGTTGGATCAATAAAGACTATGAAATACTCATATGAAATCAGGTCAGCTTCTGCCACCAACTAAGTTATGAAAAAACTTTCTGTCTTCAGAAGCCTTAGGATTTTGAGATTACAGCTAAGGAATTATGTACATATATGTCATTGCCCTTTTTCTTCTCGTTGTGTGGTGCAGCAGGGACCACTCTTTCTGACAGGCACAATTTATTCTAATTATTCAATTATAACCATAACCCTGTAGTGGATAAGAGATATTAAGTAATGTCATATTCCACTTGAATCTTATTGGAGAGATTTCCAAATGGACACCTGTTAGAATGTAAGCTCCATGAATCAGGGAAATCTATGTTGTCCACTGAATTACCCCAAGCACTTAAAGGTGTGCCAGAGTGCCTGACACATTGTAGCTACTCAGTATTTGTTAAATAAATGAAAGATTTGCAAGTTAACAACCTCCTGCAAATACTAAAATTATTGTTGGCAGGTCATGGATAGAGAGAGTTGAGGTGTGGTGTGTGTGGGGCACTTGGCTTTTTCTAATAGAAAGAATGTAACACATATGTGTTTAATTCAGAGCAACCTGTTATATTCTTTCTATTGGAAAAAGCCAAGTGTCCATTTGAATGCTTCACTCGAGTTCTTCCATTGTAAACAGAATTTGGGTAAGAGGGCTCCAGATGATGATGTCATATACTGAGGCATCTGAAGCTCTGAGTCAAAACAAACAAGTATTTACTATTGTTATTTGTTTTTTAAAAAAACAGAATATTTAATTTTCTTTGCTATTTTGGATCCAGAGGGTCTAAAAATAGGTAAAGGGTCAATGAACTTCAATGGGGGGAAAGATCATAGGCACAGTGAAATAATCCTGTGAATGAATATTTGAAATTTGAAAAGGAAATTGCTTAGTGCTAAGGATCTGAAATGATTTACATGGTCACAACAAAATCTGACTACAGCTAGGTGAAATAAGATGTCAAAAAAGAAGCTAGTGTAATTGTGACCTAATCCTTCCAGAAATGAATTAGTTTTGTCCTCTTGTCTTGACTTACATGCTATGGTTTTGACAAAAGTGTGAGTAAATGAGCAAAAACTCCTTGCCAGGGAAAAAATGTACCCCCAAATAAGGGTAAGGTAATATCATTATCCTTTAAGTGAGGGGAACATGTGAGTGCATTACAAATTATTGGCAATCTTTTTCAGAACTAAGACAAAATCCTGCAGGCACTTAACAAACATGGTATACAGAGAAATTTTATTTGGTTTCCTGGCGGCTTTGAGAGGGTTTTTGGTTGGTTTTTTGTTTGTCTGTTTTTGTTTGTTGTTGTTGTTGTTTTGAGAGAGGGTCTTACTCTGTCACCCAGACTAGAGTGCAGTGGTGTCATCACTACTCACTGTTGCCTCAACCTCCCGGAATCAAGCGATACTCCCACCTCAGCCTTGAGAGCAGCTGGGACCACAGGTGCAGGCCACCACATCTGGCTAATTTTTTAAATTATTATTTGTAGAGAAGAGATCTCGTTCTGTTGCCCAGGCTGGTCTTGAACTCCTGGTCTCAAGCCATCCTCCTGCTGTGGCGTCCCAAACTGTTGGAATTATAGGCATGAGCCCTGTGCCCAGACTATAGGAAAATTTTAAATTGTCTGCAATCCTATCCATCCAAAGATTACGGAGCTAAATTATTAAAAAGTAGCCATTATCTTCTAAACGTAATAACATAAGACCATCATAATCATAATAGCTAATAATCAAATATTAACTTAGGACCTGTATCCTTTTTTCTACGTCATTTACTATGTGATAAACATTTTCCCTTCTACCTTTACTATTGGGAAACAAAGTTCCCTAGAGCTTACATACTTGTTCTCTGACTATTACATTAATTATTAAGTTAAAGTACATTTTCTCAAGGAAAAAAAGTACTATTGTAATAGTACATATAGTATATACTGAGACATACAGTATATACTTGATTAAGAAATTAGGCTGTGAGGAATGGCCAGGACAAGCCTTTAAGCTAAAATGTTTTTACATTCTAATTCTGGTAAGAATAGGAGCTTCTAGGAATTCAAAGAGGGCCCAGGTGGGTGTATTTTCTTCTAATGAGAACCTCTAACAGGAAAGAAAAAAAATAATAGAAATACTCTGTTCATCCCTGATCAAGTTCAGAGTGCTTCGTTTTAAAGGATATCAGAGAAGCCCTCTCTTTGCCCTGCAAAAGCCCTGTAGTAACCTCACACCACAGCATTGGTTCCCACAGCCATTTGCTTTACAAGTTTAGCCACACTCGGGAACGGACATTCTAGAAAGGTCTAAGTCTTATCTTCATTACTCTCTTTCCCCTGCTTTTTTGAGCTGCTGATCCTAAGAGATAGAATAGAGAGAGAGAGAGAGAGAAAAAAGCAAGTTCTGATTGTTTAGTATTTTCATAAGCTGCATGCATACAGTTTCAGGAATAAAATGATCTGGTTTAAAAAAAAAATAGCTGTTTGATTTTGTAAGAATAAGAAAAGAAGGAATGACACTTTGGTTCCAGCACTAAATATCCTCTTGGTATACAGAACTTTTTTACTGCCTCTCTATCCTCAACGAAAGTATCCAATAAAAATTTTTGTGTGAGAAAATAGTGAAAAGGTTATCCTCACATGCCTAGGGAGGGCTGTAGTTGGGATGTTATCTCTAAAGGAAAAATGTGTTAGACCAGAGCATCCAAGGGAGAAGGTATTTTGGAAATGGGGGTAACCTTTCTCACACCCTTGAATCATTGTAATGAACCTTGTCAGGGGTCACTAAATAGATAGAATCCTAAACATTTCTGTGTGAGATTAGATGAAAACTCAATTCTTTGTAATTAACAAGAAATGTTACAGAAGGAAAGAGCTTTAGAAATAAACTAGTCAAGCCACTCCACTTTACAAAAAGATCCAAAGGGCAAAAGGATTTTCCCAAGAGCCCCTGGCTGATTGGGAACAGAAGTTAGGCTGGAATTCACTCTGCCCAGTCCCAGGCCTGTACATTTCCGAGACACTGTCTGATTTAAATCTCCATGACCTGATGAACTGACCCTCGTTAGCTGTCTTTTCAAGACCCTTGCAAGAATTGCATGGATGCCAACAATGCTTCTCTTAAGCTCCAGCTGGAAGGGCTGCGACGTATCTGATTTCTAGCCAGTCTGAGTAATGGCATTATAGATAGGTGCTCATAATGTTAGCACCTAAGCCTGCAGGCTCACTTGATTAAATGGCAGCATGGATCTCTTTTCGTTCTTGTTATTTTGATAATTAAATGGGATTTCCAGCTCATCTCTGACCTGACACCTGTTTTTCATTTTTAAAGTGAGTCAGGGAGTGAGCAATTCGTGGTAGTTTAGTAGTACAAACTATACCCATAGCTCATTAAAATGTGTTTAAAGATTAATAAAATTGCACCCTGTCCAGTAGTAAACCTAGTTAAGTGTCTAACACATCATGCATGCCTTTAATGGCCTGTTTGCTTTTCAAAGATGTGAAGCAAGACCAATTATTAAAAAGAAAGATGCAGTGCTGCCTTAGAGTTGCAGTTTTTAAAATTTATTTTTCATAGAACTATCTTTTAGCCTTTATGTTTTCAAAATATAAAATCCTGATCAGTATGACCACATTTTAAAAAAATTTTTTTTTCCTAATCTGAGTAAACACTACCTATTTCTAAAACGTTAAATAGCATAGTTTAATTTTTGATGCTCAAATACATTAGATAGTGCAAAAAAAAAGCTAAGAGTTTTGTGAGAAAACAATTCAGAAAAAGCCAAAGAAGGAAGGACCAAAATTCTTCTTGCATAAATTATAAAGGTACATGTCAAAAATGTAAAAATTACACTGAATTGCTTTTTGATAAAGTGGGCATCTCATTGCTCAAAATACTTGTCAAAGTGAATAAAATAGTGATGGAATACAGAAGCTGATGCCATTACCCTTAATCAGAAATAACTTAAGGCTGGGTACTGTGGCTCATGCCTGTAATCCCAGCACTTTAGGAGGCTGAGGTGGGAGGATTGCTTGAGTCCAGGAGTTTGAGACCAGCTGGGGCAACATGGTGAGAGTCCGTCTCTACAAAAAAATAAAAAATTAAAAAAATTAAAAAATTATCCAGGTGTAGTGGCACACACCTGTAGTCCCAGCTACTTGGGAGGCTGAAGCAGGAGCATCACTTGAGCCCAGGAGGTTGAGGCCGTAGTAAGTTATGATTGGTGTCACTGTACTCCAGCCTGGACAACACAGCGAAGATAACTTAAATGTGTGTGTGTGTCTGAGCTATGATGAGCTATGGTGGTGTCACTGCACTCCAGCCTGGACAACAGAGCAAAGATAACATGTGTGTGTCTGTGTGTGTGTGTGTATCCATTTTAATAAGCCTATGGGAACGTCTGCCCTTATTTCCTGAGATAACATTAGGAAATCATTTAAAACCTTAATCCTTCTCCCATTTGTTTTATGTTTCTGTGACTTTAATCAAATTGACATTTCTTAGAAAGAAGGCAGCATTTTATACTTGTGGAAAAATGACTGAAGCAATAGGATGGTCATGAAGCAATATGTTGGTATTGCCATAATTCCATGTCCTTCTATGGGACTAGGTCACTGTGACAAACTATATAATACCCTGTGGACATGGGCCGTGTTGCCTGGATGGCTGATGGTACCTACCCAGAAGGGGAATTTACATAATAATGCCAGTGCTAAAAGTATGTAAGAAATTTATATTTTCTTTTTATTTTTAGGATGTCACTTTTATAATTATAATAATGTATATTGCTTAATTGTTTATGTAATAGAATGTAGCACTTGCTATTAAAATTTTGATATAGCATAAAACATAAGAAACAAAGCAGAAAATAACTCAAAGCTTTAACACCCAGAAATAACAGGCACAAACATTTGAAGAGCATTCTTTCTAGATTGTTTATCCATGCATATGTACAAAATAGGAGAAAACAAGGAGAAAGGAAGAATGGGTAAATAGAAATAGTTTTATAAATATAGGATCACATTATAAATGCCATTTTAAAATGTGTTTAATTTTATTTGAATTTATCAGGAGAAAAACTAAAGGGAAATTGAAGAAATTGCTGAATTTCAGTTAAATGTTTCTTCACCCAAGGGACGTTAAGTTTCAAAAGATACCCATGAAATTAAAAGATTTTTCTAAATGAGGTTGTTTTTTAGTCTACAGTTTCAACTTGAAACAATATTAATTAACTAGAGCAATTTTTAAAGGATCTCATTTCTTCCCACCTCACTGCACTATCTTCCAGCTTTTGTTATATTGCATTATTTTTATTTTGTCAAGGTTTACAACATTTGCATTCTAATTTCACCGACTGTTTATTCATATTCTATAGGTAAATAGGTGATGCTCACTACTGGATTTCATTGTCAAGTGTTTTTGTTTGTTTCATTGTTTTTTCAAGAATCACTGAGGGGTGCCTTAATTTCTTAAGTTCCTCCATTTTTCAGAATGCATGTCTTTTATAATCTCAATGATGTTGACTGTGTCCATTCACTTTATTTCAGAATTTTGTAGATATTTGTCTCATCATCTTTCGGGTTGAATGTCATGAAAAAATCATAGGCTGAACAAAATTATTGCCTTTATAGAGAACTTTCTTTGTGTGCCTAATTGACTAAAGAATTATTTTCTTGACCCTGAAATTCCTAACTTATCTGGGATAGGGCTAATGGTGTTGAAGAAATGTTGCTCAATGATATTTGTTAATGCATGATAAGGAAGACTTTCTTCAGGACCACTGGGATAGGCACAAGGACCACAGCATGGGGTGTTGCAGTCAGGGAGAGAGATTGGGCTCAACCCCAAATGCAGCATGGGCAAGTGGAAATTTATAGTCAAGGGGCAGAGTGTTGTCAATGGATGAAAATTACTAAGAGGAAACATCAAGTGTACAGGAGATTCTGGCTAAACCAACCTACCAAGACAGGATTCTTTTGAAGACAGGCTAGAGTGTTAGACGTGACCTGAGGGTTGGTGGAGGATGAGGAACCTGATCAAATGTCAACGGTGATCAGATATTAAGGATAAGGGGGTCTGGTTAAACTGACTTAGCAGGGCTCTTGGATTTTACAAGGAAGTGCAGAGATGAGCCCAGGAGAGGGTTCAGGAGCCTGACTAAATTCTGGTCTAGCAGAGAATTTTTGTCAGTGACCAGTCATTCTTTATCACTCTTTATCCTGGAACACTGTGAGTTTTTTTGATCTGCGGATTCAAGTCTTTTTTTTTTTTTTTTTTTTTTCAGGAAAAGTTTCTAACATTATACCTTTACATACTTTTTCTATTATATTTCTCATCTCTAGAAACACTAATCCTCATGTTCTATTATCTTGGTTCTCCACCTCTACCCACTTATCTAACTGCTATGAATTCTGTCATTTTCCTCTTCACTGACTATTCTATGAAATTTTCTTCTTGTCATTATGTTAGCTTTATATTCTTCACTGTTTTATATCTGTAAATGGTTTTATATCTGTAACTGTTTTATATCTGTAAATAGTTTTATATCTGTAACTATGGCATTTTGATTCTCAGCTTGTTTCTCTCATTCTGCCCCCCCTTTTCATCCCTTTTCATCTTATTCTATTCTTTTATAATCTTCGTTAAATCTTATTTTATTTAATTAAGTATTCAGGGGAAACTTTCTTATTTTTCTTGGGTTATGTTTTCTTTATAGATGGAGCTATTCTATTTCTTCTCTCTCTCTTTCTCTTTCTCTCTCTCTCTCCACCTCTTTCCTCCCTCTCTTCCTTCCTCCTCCTGTCCTACTTTTCTGTCTTCCTCTCTTTCCTCCCTCCATAGGTGCATGCTATATCTTTTCACCTTATTTATGTTCAATACGGAATGTCTGTCCAGATTTTTTCAGTCTACTAGAGTATAGGTGAATTTTTCTTGGCGTTTTCTCCATGTCATCTCAAAATCCTTCTACATTTCGTGGACTGGGTATTAGCTTCCAACATCAGTATGTTGCCTTTGCTGTTAACCTGGGCTTGGCTGACTCCCTCTTTAAATCCCATTAGATGTGCCAAACCCGCGTCCCTTCCATCAGCGGCAGTGGATCCCATGGCTGTGCGCTTCTGCTCTTTCACCAGTTTGGGTCAGAGCCCTGCCTCTGCCAAGGTTTCATGACTGTACACAAGAGCTCCTGTTTTCTAAGGTGTTTTTCTTGACTTTTTCCAAGTCTGCCTCTTCACTACCCCCAGATCATTTCTTCCCATGTCTAAAGTCATCATTAGAGATTCTCTGGATTCGGCCCACTCCCTTTCTTTCCTCAGTATTATCTCAGAGGTGGAGGAATTGGAGCCACACTGCCACAGCCCAGCTATTCCTACTCTTTAGCCAAAGCATTTTAAGATGAGGATATGGCGTTATACTCCTATCTTGGTTTCATGGCTCCTGACAACACTTTGTTTTGACTTGTTTTATTTTAATAAATATTTTTGTTCATTATTAAGTGTTAAAAGAGGGCAGAGACTCTGTGATCTGACTTCATTCTACAAAATTATCTTTTCTCCCTGTCATCTCAAGAACCATATCAATTTCTATACAAAATACAGCACTAAACAGATTTTGAAAGTTAAGGGGACCGGACGCTGTGGCCTGCACCTGTAATCCCAGCACTTTGGGAGGCCAAGGCGGGCGTATCACGAGGTCAGGAGATCGAGACTATCCTGGCTAAGATGGTGAAACCCCATCTCTACTGAAAATACAAAAAATTAGCCGGGTGTGGTGGCGGGCACCTGTAGTCCCAGCTACTCGGGAGGCTGAGGCAGGAGAATGGCATGAACCCGGGAGGCGGAGCTTGCAGTGAGCCGAGATCACACCACTGCACTCCGGCCTGGGCGACAGAGCAAGACTCCATCTCAAAAAAAAAAAAAAGAAAGTTTAGGGAAGATTAAAATTTCAATGCCAAATATTTAATTTCATCATTATGGCTGTGAAATAGATGTATTCTTTGCAGAAAATTTAATACAAAAAAGAATTGTAAAGAAAATACAGACATTCATTCTCATATTATTTTTGATATTCTTTTACTAATTTGCTTATCTGTGCATAGTTCTTAAAAATTGGGTTCAAACTTCATATATCATTTTTATTTTGTTGCTTGTCTTTCCTCTAACAGTGCACTATGAGTATGTACCATAGCCTTACATATTCTTTGAAATGAGATTTTAATAATTTTGAAGCAAATTAATATATTCAAATAACCTATGATTGGACATTTATGCTATTTTTAATTTTTATTAACATTAATGTCGGGATTAACATCCTTCTATATAAATCTTAGGATGTATTTCCTTTAAAATATGTTAGTAATACTTTTTAGTGAAGACATTTCTAAGATAAGTATTCTTTGCCTTAGCAAAATAATTTAATGGACATCATTATAAACCTTGATTATTATACAGTACCATATAAGTAAAGAGAAATCCTGCACCTGATTAGACTTAGAACAAAAAATTTTGAATAAATTTAAATATATGTCCCTTACTAATTTTTCCTCATAATTTCAAGGTCTAAAATCGTGTGATTTCTGATAAATTCTTTACTGAGAAGCACTGAGACATTTCCTAAATTATTTCCATTATTTCCAAAAAGTACCACTTTTACTGTCTTGATCAGTGCCCTTTGGCTTTTTCTTCAGAGTTCAAAGTAGCATAGTGATTCAGTGAACAAACTCCAGGGTCAGAAAGGCCTGGGAGTTCATCGTTACTTGCATGATCTAATGTTCCCTCCTCACCTCTTTCTTCACTTTCTTTCACTGTGTTTCACTGCCCTTCTTTCTGTCCCCCAAGTAGACCAAGATCACGTCCAATTTGGCCCCTCCTATTTTTTCCAATGTAATACTCTTCCCCCCAGTCTACTGATGGCTAACTCTTTTTTATCCAAGGGTCAGTTCTCTGCTCAGTTAATGTTCCCATTAACTTTCCCCTCAAGGCATTCTCTATCCAATTATTCAGCCTTATTTTCTTCATAGTATGCCTTATCACTCAAAAGTATCTTAATAATGGCTCCCACTGATGGTATTATTAGCTTACCTCATCACCCACAATTCCCTTCCACCCACCTACAGTTCTGGTGCCCTCTGCTGTAAGGAGGACTGCCCTCTTGTGGACTTCTAGGATATTGCTACTAAAAGCACAAAGTCTAGTTTTATTTTTTTGCAACAGGATTGCTGTTTTAGGGGGTTCTCTAAGTGTCAAATATTTGAAACTTATTGATCTTCAGGTTTATTCTTTTTTTGATTAATTGAAGTTTTTAATCTACCTGGAACAAGAATAATTTGAAATGTGAAATGACCTTGGTAATAATGATAGTTCTGTTTAATGAATGTTTTCTCAGTATCAACCACTGTCCTAAGTGATTTTTCATATATTATCTCATTTAGCTTACGCATTGTCAGCTGGGAAAACAAGGAGATAATTTGAGACATATAAAGAAAGCTTTTCCAAGTGTCACGGTAAAGCTGATTCCCTATGTCCAAACTTTGACTGCAACTTTTCAGAAAAAAAAAAAAAAAAAAATTAAAAGGTACAATAAACACAGTTTTTTTTTAAGCACCAGAGGGGCCTGGGTTCTCTACTCAACCCTGACCCTAGCTATTGTGTGTCATTTAGAAATTTGTCTTCTCAAGACCCTAGTTTCCTCAAATGTAGAATGAAACTTTGCAGAGAGCTCATGTTCAAAGGTCCTGAGGCACAAGAAACACTGATATATTTGAGGAAAAGAAGGAGGTCTGTGAGACTAGAATGGAGTGAGTGAGGAAGAACAGCCAGAGATGCAATCAGGGGGAATGGGGAACTTGGTTTTTACCCTGAGTGTGATAGGAAAGCATTGCAGGGTTTGGTGCTCAGGCATTAAATGAACTGACATGTAATTTGGCCAATGGACATTAATGTCAGTGAGACATAAATGTGTTCTGTCAATGCCAAGCAGAAGCAAAAACATCATTTTTTCATCTTTCCCCGGTATAGTGCTTCCAAAACTCTTAAGAACTAAGACATCACTTTGCATGATGACATAGGACTTGTGTACTTACTATGTGTAGTATCAACTGTCCATTAATACTTTTAAAACCTTTGTTTTTCAAGCAAGTTACTTCTTTAAAGCTTCCAGAGGTCATCTTTAATTTATGAATGAAAGATATAGATATGTTCTAAATATAAGCTATGTACTAGTATAATTATCTATGTCTATATTTAAGTCAGCAAGTATCTATTCTATAAATGTTTATTGAGTGCCTACTCTGTCTAGGCCATAGTGCTGGTGTGGAAGGAATGCCAGCAAAAAAAAAAAAAAAAAAAGAGAAAGAAAGAAAGAAAAAAAAAGGCCTGTAACCCCAATCCACATGAAGTTTACTATCTAGTGTGTTATTAAGTCATTTCCAGTATAATCTCCAAAAATAACGGAGGGTGAAAAGCCAAAATTTAAATGCTGGGAAATTGGACATATGAGATATATTATGCATCTTGGTGGCATCATAATATAATTTTAAAAGCATGGACTTTAGGATCTGACACATTCTGTTTCAACCTCTTGTTAACTGTGTGATCTTGAGCAAGCCACTTTACCTCTCTGTGCAACTGTCTCCTCACTTGGTAAACAGAGATAATGCTCCCTAATTCACAGTGGTTTTGTAAGGATTAAATAAGATAATGTGTATAAAGAGTCTGGCATACACATTCAGTACATGGCAGCTGTTGGGTGAAAAAGAACAGGAAAGGAGAGAAAAGAAAATTGGAAGCAGTCCAGCAGGCAAGCTGGGATTGGAAGAATGCCAAAAGTAGCAAAATGTTTTAATGTTGCACATAAATGACTGAAAGGCATAAAAAAGCTCAAGAGTAATGTCCTCTTCTATTATGTTTAAAACCAAAAATGGAATGGTTTACCCCTGTATGTCATACTAATATTTATTGTCTTTCAATGCTGGGCCCAGATACTGTAGAAGACATGTTCAGTTTTAGCCAGCCACCTAAACTGGATGAAAGAATATTTACAAGCATCAAATTCTACATGTAAATGTACTGAGTATCTGCTGTGTGCCCAGCACCATTGTAGTTACTAGAGATAGAGTAATTAACAAAATAGAAAAAAAAAAAAAAAGAATCCCATCCTCATGGTATTTACCATCTAGTAGGGGGTAGAGGGAAATAGGCAGTTTATTAGAAGTATATTAAAAGGTGAAAAGCTCTCTGGAGAGAAAGTAGAAAAGTGATTAGGAAGAGAGGTGTAATTTACATGGGTGATTAGGCAAAATCTTATTGAAAGGTAACATTTGGGCAAAGACTTAAAGAAGGCATTGGTAAGATCTCTGACAATATCTGGGAGAGAAGCTTTGCAGAGAGCTCACATTCAAAGGTCCTGAGGTGAGAACAGCACTTGATATGTTTGAGGAACAGAAGGTGGTTAGCGAGACTGGAATGGAGTGAGTGAGGAACAACAGCCGAAGATGCAATCACAGGGAATGGGGAACTTGGTTTTTACCCCGAGTGTGACAGGAAAACCATTACAGGATTTGGCACCCAGGGATCAAATGAACTGACATAGAATTTGCCCAGTGGAGTCATGGGACATAATTTATGTTTTAAAAAGAGCACCTCTGGCTGCTGTGTTGAGAATAAAATGTTGGGAGACAAAGATGAAAGCAGAAAGACCAGGTTATTATAAAAATACAGGTGAGAGATGATAGTAATGATGGAGGTAGAAAGAATGTTTTGATTCTGAATTATTTAGAATCATCATTTATAGTGATTAAGGAAGACAGAGGATGGAACAAGTTTGTTTGTTTGACTTTTAAGGGAGGCCTGGGGAAGCTCTGTTATCTAGTTTGGACATATCGAGTTTATTAAAGTAGACAATTAGATATACAAGTCTAGAGTTCAAGGAGAGGTCTGGGGTAGAGGCACACTTTGGGAAATGTGACCTTATGAATAATACTTAAAGCCATGAGACAGAATGAGATCACCAAGAGAGTAAGTACAGATAGAGAATTGAAGAATAAAAGGTATCCAAGGCGTAAGTCTTGTAGCATCTCAAGGGGTGGATGGAAAAGGACCAGAAAAGTCTGGAAAGGATTGTTCAGTGAGAATAATAAGCAAAATGTCTCATCCTGGAGGGTAAATGGAGGAAGTTTGAAGAGGTAGTGAGCAGCTAGCTGTACCAAGTGCTGCTGATAGGTCTAATAAAATGAGTTCCAAGAATTGCCATAGGATTTGGCAATATGAGCATTATGGATTGGCTTAACTAGGACAGTTTTGAAGAGTGGAGGGAGAACGAAGTCTGATTGGAAAGACTTTAAGAGAAAAAGGCAGGAAAGAAATTGGAATCAGGGAGTAAGAGCAACTCCTTTGCTTCACAGGGGAGCAGAGAAATGGAGTAGAAGCTGAAGAGTATAATGGGGTCCAGAGAGATTTTTTTTTTTAGATGGAATCTCACTCTGTTGTCAGCCTGGAGTGTAGTGGCACGATCTCCACTCACCGCAACCTCCACCCCCCGGGTTCAAGTGATTCTCCTGCCTCAGCCTCCTGAGTATTTGGGATTACAGGTGCCTGCCACCACGCCCAGCTAGTTTTTGTATTTTTAGTAGACGGAGTTTCACCATGTTGGCCAGGATGGTCTCGATGTCTTGACCTCGTGATCCGCCTGCCTTGGCCTCCCAAAGTGTTGAGATTACAGGCGTGAGCCACTGCGCCCGGCCGAGAGATGTATTTTTGAAGATCCAGGAAATAACATATTTGTTAGTTGATAGGATGGCCCAGTAAAGAAGGGTCAAGTAATGTGGGAAGAGGTAAGGGAGAGAAGGGCCAAGTAATGAGGGAAGTAATGAAAGAATGGCCAGGTAATAGGGCAAGAGGTAAAGGAGAGAATTTCTGGAGCATGTCCCTAAGTAGGAGGGCTTAGGGTCGCATGCACAAGAAGAGAGATTGAGCTTAGATAGGACAAAGTGTGGGCCCAGACCAGCAGCATCAGCACACTTGGTAATTATTAGAAATGCTAATTTTCAGGCCCTTCCAGGCCTACTGATTCAGAAACTCTGGGGTTGGGACCAGCAATCTGTTTTAACAAACCCTCCAGGTGATTTTGATGTAGAGTAAAGTCTGATCTATGGTAACAGAATATGTAGGTATAGATCCTGGTCTGAGAGTAGATATGGTCCTAAGAATGTAGGGAATTATCTTCCAGTTGCTTCTGTGTTCTCAGTTAAATAGGAAGACAGGACATAGCTGAGAGTGAAGATTGGAGGGACGTTGTTGGAGATCTGGGGAGACAGAAGTTTGATACAGTTGTCTAGCAGAATGGAAGAGTGAGCGACCTGGGGAAGAAGTGTGAGTGCCTGAGAGCATTTCATGCCCACCTGAGTTCATGGCCACATGTCTGCCCAGAGCCCATCAGTGTGATTGTGTCTTTTTCTCCAGTGATGTGAAGCTGGAATTGACATGATGGTAAAGAGAAAGCCAGAGAAAGAATAAATGAATAAAATGACTAATATCTCATAAACAGGAGCTTTACGGGCCAACATTGCTTTCCAGCATGGAAATTGTACTATTTCCTGAAGACCACCTTACCTCTTATTCTTGCAGTCCAAAATCCACCCTGCAACCCCAGCCTGCTTGCCTCCTGGTGAGAGTCATGTCTACAATCTTGCCGCTGCCACACAGCTCATGAGTCCAGAGTGCTGGATATGGCAAAGGCTGCCTGGCTAGTAAGACACAAACCAGTCCAGCTAGAGCTAAAGCGTGACTCACGGAGTGCCCAGAAAAAAAGCATTTCTTCATTTTCTCTCCTGACAACTATATTTTCCTATTTGGACAAAATTATTATATAGATAAGAGCTTGCCAGACACAAAAGACCACAATATTATATAATTCTATTTACATGAAATAGGCAAATCTATAGAGACAGAAAGTAGACTAGTGGTTGCTTAGGGTTGGGGCAGTAGGGGAGTGACAGCTGAAAGGTACGGGTTTCTTTTTAAGATGATGAGATTGTTCTGAAATTGACCATGGTGATGACCACACAACTCTGTGAATGTACCATGAACCATTAAACTGCATACTTTCTGTGGGTAAATTGTATGATATGCGAATCATATCTCAATAAAGCTGGTTTTTAAAACTTACACACACACACATTTAATTAATCTATTTGTATAGATGAAAACAACGACTTGTTAATGGAAATAAACTGAATCACTTACATCGATAACTGAATTTCTTTGTACCTATCTTTAAATAAATAGAACTTCCTTTAAATGCTGAGGGCTTTTAAATAAATAGAACTTCCTTTAAATGCTGAGGGCTTTCCAATATATTAAAAACAAACAAACTTCTAGTCTCTGATATGGGAAATAACTTTTAGGAGTTAAGCTTTTTTCCTTAAAAAAATAAATAAATAAAGGTAAGAAGCAGAGCTAATTCCCACTCTGTAGTGCTTTGTTGTGAAAAACTTGGACCAAAGTGGCTGTTAATTCTCCTTTTCAAAGCTGGATTCTTTCTGACCCTTCAAAACAAATGCTCCCAGGAGTCTTAAGACGGTGTGTTCCTCTCTCGTCAAAGCAGCATACACATACACTGTTAAGAACATGTTCATTTCTGCTTCTGTCAGCTTTGTGTCTGAGCCCTAATAGTGTCCATGGTTTCACTTTTGCATTAACTTTTTTGCTGTAAGCTTAGGGAAGGACGCTCTTTTCCATGCCGTAGTTGAAATGTGTAACTTGTCCCTGTTTAGAAAAATGCCGCCACCTACTTGCTTCGTGTATCTGGTGATTTAAAGCAACTCCTGAATCATTCAACTTGGCCAGCTTGTCTTCGTGTAGAAACAGTCCCAAGCCCATGTAGAGTCTTGCCTTGCAGCACCTGAAAATAAATTCTGTCGAGACTGATCCTCCATCCTCGAATTTTTGATAAATCTTTATGGAAAAGTTACTGGATGCTTATGGAGCAGGCATGGGACTGCAGTGGGGGCACAAAGGAAGCATCAGGAGGCCCAGTTAGCTTCTCAGCCCGTGGCTCTGTGACCTTGGGCAAGCCATTTAATTTTCCATTTCCACATCTAAAAATAAAGACTGAATCAAGCGATCGCTGGAGTTCCTTCCAACTCTACACTCTAGAAAAGGCAGTGTACTTCTGAGAGGTTGAGAGCTGGGGCCTCCAGTCAGAGTGACCTGGTTTGAATTCTGGTTTTGCTACTTGCTAGTAACCTCATTCCAGTTCTCTGGCCTCTGTGTGTATCAATGACTTCCTGTTGAAAAAGGAAATAATCATACCTGCTGCCTAGGTAGAGCTGTAAGTTACTGATCACAGGGCTCGTGCTAGAATCAAGGCTGTTGGTATTCACAGTAATGATGTGCCCACACAGAGCCACACTGAGTCTGCACTGCAGCGTATTCAGTAATGTGTACATCTGTACTCAACACGAAAGCAGAAGAGATGGCCCCACCCACACGCTCTTAGTCTAGCAGGGGAGCAAAGCTATCATAGGTGAGATGATTACCCCCGCACGGTACTAAGTACAGAGCAGCCGTCCTTCAGGGGAAGGTTCGATGCCACATGAGAACTGGAGTGGCAGGCAGCTTGGCGCAGGACTGGACTGTGGGTTGGGAGAAAACATAAGCTGAAGCTCCACTTGTTTGTTTGTTTCTTTCCTTCCTCCCCTCTGGCTCTCCTAAGTTTATTTTGGTTTTGAAATCAGGCCTGCCCAGGGGAGTGAAGCAAGCAGCAGACCCTTCGGCCTCTTCCTGTCTCTCTGCCTCAGACGGACAGGGCCTCCCACCCTGTTGGTTCATAGGCGTCGCTTGCATTGCTGGGTGCCCTTTTTAACTTTTCCGTCTTCCCCCAGATGAGTCCGAGGCCCCAGCCTCTGCCTAATCCTGCCTCCTGGCATGCTTCCTTTCACCTTATTCTCCTCCCTCTCTTCTCTGTTCAACAAAGCCACACATCTCCAGCCCTGCGGTGAATACATTCATACAAAGAGAGTGTTTTGATTTATGTCACCAATTTGATTTCAAAAAACTACAGACCCTGATTCTCCATGCAGTCCATTTCTTGTTCATGCACTCACTATTTTGGAAGTGTTGTTCCAAGTGTGAGGTGCCAAGCCACATAACTGAGCTTCTAATTGCAGAGTTCTCCAAGCTGAAGCTGAATGAAAGGCTGTGGAATATTAGCCTCTGCTAGAATGCTCAAGGCCTCACGGTGACTGCAGGAGGCTGTCCCACTTGTGTCTAACAGTGTGCATTCACTTGTTTTGTTTGTGTGTTGCATGGGTCATATAATTCATTGTGGAATAAACTATAGAACGTGCCCGCTGCCTATTTTTGTAAATAAAGTTTTATTGCCCTGTGCTCATTCACTTAACATTGTCTGTGGCTGCTTTCACACTACATGGCATGGTTGAGTAATTGCAAAAATACTATTTGGCCCAAAAATCCTAAAATATTTATTATCCAGCTCTGTTCAGATAAAATTTGCCGACTCTTAATTTAAATGAAGACATCAGATATGATAGGCCTATGGAGAATAGCCATTTAAATTATCTAAATTTCTTTTTATACTATGAAGCATGTATTTTCCTATAATCTTAGAAAGATCTATTTCATATTCTATAACCTAAAATTAAGACATTTAGTTTCTTCTCAGAGTTTTGCTTTGGTTTTGTTTTGCTACTTGGATAATATAATAAACATCTGGACTTTTTGGTTCCCAGAGTAGAATTATTTAATGAAAAGGTATCAAAAAATACTTTTTGATATACCAAAAAATATATCAAAAAATTTATTTCATTTTAAAATAGCAACTAAAGGCATCAATAGAAAAACCTTGGTAAGCTTAAAGGGCCTCTCCATGAATATTGAGGACATCGTGAATGTTTAGAGCTGGAACAAGACTTCAGGTATCATCTCAACTGATCTCACCATTTGGAAAATTGAAGAAACCAAGAACCAAAGACGGATGTGCTTAAGGTCACATGACAAGTTACAGCTATCACAACCGAGAACCCAGGGCTCCTATCTTTTTGCCAAGGGCTTTTGCCAGTCTTGCAACAACAAAAAAGGTCGCAGAACAGAGCCGATTGCTGCTGCTGTGAATTCAGATGACCAACTTCAAATGGGCCATCAACATTTCCCTGAATCATACTAAATATCTCTGTTCAACATACTCTTCCACCTTCTGTAATGCTGTTTCAGACTTCATCTTCCAGAAACCTCTAATATCCCTTTGTCCTCCCTTGCTCTCATCAAATAATCTCACCTTCTCCTTCAGAGAAAATGAAACCTGTCTCTCTGTAACTCTCTAATTGTCCTGACACCAGGCACATGAGCCCATCTACATCTGTGTCCATCCTCACTTTCTCCCAAGTACAATGGAGGTGTCCACCCTTCTTGTACATACTTGAGGCAAATATCTATCTCCCTCCAGATGGGACTCCCTCCCAGGATCTTTCAGTATGAGTTATCTTTTTCCCTCTCTCAAAAAAAAATATTACTATCATTATTATTATTATATATATCATCCTTTTAAACATGTCCACATCTTCCATTAAATTTTTTTTAAGCCTATCACCACTTATTCCCTGCAACAAACTCACAATTATTTGTTCTCCTCTTCCCAGCCAAACTTCTCAAGGTTTGGCTTGCCAGTCTTTGGCTGGGAAGAGGAGAATAAATGTGCACCATTTCTGTGTCTTTATCTCCCATTTACTCTTCAACTCCATCTGTCTGGCTTCAGGCCCTCTTCCACGAACCAAGTAGTACTCATCAAGGCCGTTGATGACCCTCATACTGCTAAATCCAGTGACCATTTTCTAGACCTCATCTCCCTTGACCTCCCGGCAGTGTTCAGTACCACTGATTACTCTGTCCTTCCTGTCTCTTCCTTTAGTTCCACGACACAAAACTCTCTGGGATGTCTTTGTACCTCACAGACTCTTGCCAGCTCACTTGATCCTCAGACTCTCTCACTAGCTCACTGTTTCTTCCTGACTTTTCAATATTAGAGTTCTTCAAATAGTGGGTGCTCCTCTTCTTGCTGTAACTGCAGTTCTAAAGCAATAGCATCCATGTTGACACTTTCGGTTACCATTTATCTATATGACAGTGAAGGCCTCCCCTCACCCCTTCAACACAGTGGATACAGTGGTTTTTGAAATGTAAATCTAATCTTTGCTACTTCCTTCACTTAAGACCCTTCAACCTTTTCTGTCTTAGCATAAATATAAAATCTTGTCTATGGCCTAAAAGGCCCTGCTCAGTCAGGCTCCTATCTGTCTCTCCAGCCTCATCTCTCTCCTGTTCCCTGTCCTCACCACCCCACCTACACCAGCCATCTATCACCCTGTACATAAGTACGGCTCCCTCCCTTCTGCATGGAGCCCACACATGGGATTGCCCTTCCCCCGCCTTCCACCTGGGCAACTCCTACTCATCCTTTGACTTCATTCTACTCGGCACTTCTGGGAGTCTCATCCCACTCATCACTTTGTCTAGAAAGCCTTACCTAAGTCACAGCCCACATTTTGGCCATAAAGGAAAATGACACGTAGCTGTAATTTTATATTGGCTTGCATAATTAACTTCATTAATATCTATTCTCTCCAAAGGACAGCAAGCTCCCTAAAGGCAGATGTTATTATTATACATGTGTTGTATTGTATATCTATATATTGTATTATATATGTGATATAAATGTTATTTTTGTTTTACACTGTGTGCCTAGCACTTAGCACAAGGGTTGATCAATAAGAGGCACTCAAAGAATATTTCACAAAAGGATGCATGGAGGGAGGGAAGAGTAGATACATGGATAGACAAACAGTTATGGCATATTTGATCTAAGATCTGTGCTTTAGCAAAAACACTAGACTGATGGGATGAATGTTGTACAGACTTTCCAGTAATCAAGAGCAAAGGAGGCATAAGCATCGGACAACAATGGAATTGATAAAGCCTGTATCTTGGTGGACATCTTGGTGCCATTTTTCCTTTCTTCCCAAGGACACTGTATTTCTGTGGGAATACAATAAGTGCAGTGTGTTTCCTAACTACCACAAATATTTCTGAAATGCAAACTAGTGGCTTCTGATTCATACATGTTATTGGAGAGGAAAACTGAAGCTGTCAGGGGCTCATAGAAAGCTTTGCATTCTCCCTTAATGTGATTCTACGTGACTAATGTCATTAACTGACCACAGAAACTAAGTCATTGGTCATAGGAAAATAAAAATGGTGTATGTGCTGGTTGTGTTTGGCACAAGGCCTTTGTTTGGGTGGATATGCATTCCAAGGATCCCTAGAATGAACTGCCTTATAGCATTCAATCGGGTCCAAAGAACTGAGCTTAGCTTAAGAAGCAGAAGAAGAAGAGGAAAAACCCTGATAGCAATCAACAGAATCCAAAGTATTAAGTGGTTTATTAAATGCCTGTAAGGCTGGGAGACTTGTGTTGACTGCTACACATTTAAGTGCAATCCTCTTCAATGATTACCTTGGAAGATGCATATTTATTTTAGTGACACTGTTCTTACTCTAAATATTTGCAGCCACTCTGTTGGGACTACCTTTAAGGCCAATAGTATATGTATTATTGAACACACCCTGCACCTTTGGAAGGTAAATGTGATTTTTTTTTTTTTTTTTAAAGACAGAGTCACTCTCTGTCACCCAGGCTGGAGTGCAGTGCTGTAATCTGGGCTCACTGCAAGCTTCCCCTCCCAGGTTCACACCATTCTTCTGCCTCAGCCTCCCAAGTAGCTGGGACTACAGGCGTCCACCACCATGCCCGGCTAATTTTTATTTTTTTATTTTTGTTATTTTTAGTAGAGACGGGGTTTCACTGTGTTAGCCAGGATGGTCTCCATTTCCTGACCTCGTGATCCGCCTGTCTTGGCCTCCCAAAGTGCTGGGATTACAGGCGTGAGCCACTGCGTCCGGCCAGTAAATCTGATTTTTAGAAAACCCCAAATGTTATGAATAATCAAATCTAGTGAATAAACTCAGGGTCCAAACAAGATTTCAGTTCAAAATGATAACAGCTTTCCTTGTGTGGTAAGCAAAAAAAAAAAGTTCTGAGGGACAATTGGTTCTCTCTCGGTGAGGAGTTCGAGAAATGTTTGAAGAAATGGAAAACATGCATAGCTTCATAAGATGACAGGGCTTACAAGGTCTGGTGTGTTTGTTTTAAAACCCAATCTCGTTTCTTTAGAGATATGAATTGGCCATCTACCTGGCCAGCCTTGGCTAGCAAGATGTGTTTTATTTGGCCAATGTAGTGGTTTTCTTTAAAAATTGAGTCAGGATTGAAAAATCAGGAGATTTCCAGTATAAATTTGAATTTCTTATCTCCTGGAAAATCTGAAGATCTGGCAAAACTCTTTCCACAGCCCTGTGTGACAATTCCCTCCTGGAGCAGAGTATCTGCTGCCTCCTGTATGAAAGAGACAACTAGGCCAGCAGCTCTCACTGCTATCATTGTCTGTCCTGACCTCACTATTTAAATACTGTACTCCCAACGCACTTTGCTGCTTAGTATTCTGTGTGACATTTATTTGTTTAATTGCCTGTGTCATCTCCCCCTAGATCAAAAGCTCAGTGAGGGCATAGATTTTTTTTCCTGTGTTTGTTCAATGCTGTATCTCCATTGTCTGGGGCATGGCTGGTACTTGATCCCTATCTGTTGAATGAATGAATGTTTAGCCCCTGTAAGCAGTAGAGTTTGCAACCTTTGCCCTAGAGTTGCACTTTGTAGAAAAGAAGACTAAATGGTTACCTTTTTATAGACATACAACAGTCTATACCGTATATATTTTATGCCTCTATTATGTTATTGCATTTCATCTCCACAGCAATTTTGTAAAGTGTGCATTATCTCTGAGTGTTCCCTCAAATTTTTCTACCTTTGTTTTTTTTCAACCTTTATTTGTATTCACTGTATTGTATTGTATTGTATTGTATTCATTTATTCTTTTTGAATAGATACCAAATTCTATACATGGTTCAGAATCTAAAATGTATTGAAAGGTCTGCAATAAACCTCATCCCTTAACCATCCAGGTCCCCTCCTCATAGGCAGTGGTGTTAGTTTCTTTGTGTCTATCCACAGATACTCTTTGGATACTCTTTCATGTTCTTCTTTCTCTTTGTATATATGGATGTCACATACCATGTACACTGCTATACACTTTGCTTTTCTCGCTTAACCATGTTTCTTAAAGATTATTTCATATTATTCCATAAACGTTCTCTTATTCTTTTTTTACATGTATACAGCATTCCAGTTGGTGATTTATTCCCAGATGGTTTATTTAACTAGTTCCTGTTGATGGACATTTGCGTTTTACATATCTCCTTTTATAGGCATTCAAGATATGGTTGTTACAGGTGTTTAAGAAGTGAGATTGTGGGTGGTTTCTAGATCTGTGCCATAGTTAGAAAGTCTTCTCCATTTTAAAGCTGTGAAAAGATTTTCTTGTGGTTTCTTCTAGGGCTTTTATTTGTTACATTTAAATTTTTTCATATACTTGGTATTTAACCAGGCATAAGGTACGAGTTACAGATTCAACTTTGATTTTTTTCTAGATGATTACTGTTTAATCTCATCTTTAGGAGTTAAATAAGCCAGCTTTTATCATATTGTAAATTTCCATAGATATTGAAGTCTGTTTCTGAACTTCTGTCCTGCTCCATTGATCTGCTAACTTTTTATGCACCAATACTGCACTGTTTTAATTACTAAGGCATTATACTATGCTTTCATATCTGATGGGCTCAATTCTCCCTGTTACTTTTTGTTCAAAATGTTTCATATATTTAATATTCTTTCAGGATAACATTCATATAGTCTTACTTCCCTGTGGGTTTTTAAGTCATCAAGAATAAGCAGTGAATATTATCACATACCATTTCAGCGTCTTTCAAGGAGATCAAATACTTTTTTATCCAGTGGACTTATTACTCTGATTAGCAGCTTCAGCATTCCTAATACTGACTCATCCTTGCTTTCCTGGAAATATTCCATTTTTTCTGGTGTATTGTTCTTCTAATTTTTCCAAGAGTCATTTGCTGATATTTTATTTAAGATTTTTTGTCTCAATTAAAATAAGTCATCTGGGCAAATTTCTTTTTTATGCTGTCTTTTCCAAATTTTTGGTATCAGGATTATGCTGATTTACAAAAGTAATTGGGGAAGTTTATTTTTTCCCTGTGCTTTCAAACAGTTTAAATAATTTTTTATCTATGAAATAATTACACACAAAACCATCTGGATTTGGCATTTTCAGGGAAGGGAGAGGAGGGGTTCCTTGACAGTGTTTAATTTTTTTGCCATGATTTTCAGTCTATGCAAATTTGCCTTTTCTCCTACTTTATGTTTTTTAAGAAAATCAAACAATTCATCAAGATTTTAAATTTATTTGCACAGTTACTGAAAGTCATCTCTTAAAGTTTTCTAATCCTCAGTATACGTAACTAATTCCCTTTCTTTTCCCTAATTTTGTGAATTTGTTATTTCTCCCCTTTTTTCTCCACTAGGTTAACTGCTAGTTCATCTATTTGTTGTTTTGTTCTTGGTCTTTCGAAAGAATCAGCTTTGGGATATCTTTACACATGAGGCCTGTTAAAATGTTTTCTAGTCCTATAAGCTTTCTGACTTTTATTAATTTCTCTTTCAGCTTTCTTTTCTCTGTGGTCCTTTTTCTGCAAATGCTTAACTCATTTATTTTTAAGTCATAAAAATGTATAAAACTATGACATTTAATTTAAGACCTTTCCTTTATTAAGTATGGCATTGAGGGTCTCACATAGGTTTGCACATTTGGTATTTAGATCATAATTACTCTTTACATATCTAGCAATAAGGCTTCTGTTTACTCTTTGACAAAAAGTTGGTTAGGAGATAATTTTCTTGGCTTCCAGGTAATTGCAGTTTTTCTTTTTGTATGTGTCTGATTTTCTTTTTTTTTTTTTTTCTATTTAGTTTCTAAGTTAAGTACATTTTGGGGACATTGTTTTGTCACATTTCTACCTATTTCTACTCTTGGAAAGTTTCTTTATCACCTTTGGTCACATGCTATAATTATTCTTTTTTTGCAGTATTCTGTTTTTCAGATGTGAAATTTGGTATCTGATTAGATTAACATTAGTAATGTTATTCTGATATTCTTTCTTATTTTATATCTATTTAATCTTTCAAGGAATATAAGGTATGTTAAACCACCATTATTGTGTTTCCATGTATTTTTCCTTGAATTTTCTACAGTGTTTGACTTCATATATTTCTCTTTTTCTTTTTAAGAGACAGGATCTCACTCTGTTGCCCAGGCTGGAGTACAGTGATGCACCCATAGCTCACTGTAGCCTCAAATGCCTAGGCTCAAGGGATCCTCTCACCTTAGTCTCTCCTGTAGCTGAGACTATAGGCGTACACCACTGTGCCCAGCTAATTTGATTTTAAAAATGTTGTAGAGATGAGGTCTCACTGTGTTGCCCAGGCTACTCTTGAACTTTTGGCCTCAAGCAATCCTCCTGCCTCTGCCTCCCAAAGTGCTGGGATTACAGGCATGAGTTACCATGCCCGGCACTTCGTACATTTCAATGCTATGTTACTTGGAGCATAATGTATGGTTATATCTATTTTCTACCTGATAAATAATCTTAAGGCAGACGGAGACTGAAACATTGCACCAACAGGCAGTCAATACTACCTCCGAGTTATGAGAAGATCTCAAAGTTGGAGACTTCTCAAGGGGTCCAGGGAGTTGGTGACAGGTATACCTGCGAGTTAGCCAAGAACAAATGCATCTAATACTAGGATGTTTTGTTAATTAGGAAAAGTGATCTGAGGATATATGTACTTGATCTTTTAATTTCTTCTTTCTGGATTTTGTTTCTTCTAGCTATGAATTTTGTGTAAAAAAAACAACAGTCATGTCTTATTTGTGTGCCCAGCAACTAACACAGTGCTTTGCCGTCACCTTTGGTAGATACTCTGGTACTAGGTTGGTGCAAAAGTAATGGCGAAGATTATATCACTCTAAGAGTTTAATTCTTCATGCTGCCATGTGAAAATACTAGCAAAAACAGCAATTACTTTTGCCCCAGCCTAATAGCAGTCGTGAATAAATGAATGAGTGAAGTAGCAAAATATGAAATATGTGTTGCAGACCAGGGTAATTAGCACAGACATTTGTCCCACCTCTCCGTGCAAACATGCCACTCCTTATAGGGCAGACTGTTGAGTTCTATATTCTTTCAAAATTTTTTGTAGACTCACTCCTGGAGCCAGCTCACAATGTACTAAGTATTCCTCCTGAATGTGTACAGATTTCTTGTTTACTTTATGAACCCAACTAAGAAGGTATAACAGATATACCAGAGATGGGAGCCTGTGGCCTTAGCCATTGATTGTTTAATTTCTGGGTCAGAGATAGGCAGCCCTTGCCAGAGTGATCCAGTCCCAAAGTAGAAGGAACAAGTGTCTTGCGATGTAGCAAGGTTATATCGCTCTAAGAGTTTAATTCTTCATAATGCCATGTGAAAATACTAGAGAACAAGGATGGGTTTAAAATAATTATTATCTTAAATCATTGGAAGTATAAGGGTGAAAAGATCAGAAAGAATATGCCAAAGTATCAGTAGTTAACTCTAGGATGGGTTTTAATTCTTTTCTCCTTTATACTTTCTGTTTTCAAACATTTCCAAGGTGATCAGGAATCATTCTTATGCAAAAATAATAATAATTTTTAAAAGTTTGATCCTTTGAAGCCTTCTACCCTACTATCCTTTGGATTAGATCTTATCATTTCTCACACAGCTCTTTGCTGGAAATAATTTCTCACGCTTAGCAGAAACAGATTTGAATTACGTCAATGGTGTTGTTTCTGGTACTGCACTTTTGCAAGTATATCACTGACATGCAACAGTCAGGATCCAGAGAGGAAACAAAATCACACTAGGTAATTCAAACAGAAGGATTTAGTTCAGGGAATTGGTTGTTATATAGGAATTGGAGCACTAAAAGAGCAAAAAGGAACACTGAGGTAACCCAGTTGCAAGAAGTAGCTGTCACCATGAGTTGGGAAACAAAAAGGGGAGATGACATTAGTAGGATCTAAGAACTTAGGGGAGCAGTCCTGTGGAGCTGGTGCCTGGACCACTAAGAAAGGAAGCCAACCAGCTGCTGCTAGAACCTCTGAGGGAAATGTAGAAAGAGACCCATACTCCAGTCAACAGTGACTACTGGAGGATGCTCCTGGGGCATGAAAAAGGAAGGGAAGGAAGTTCCTTCTCCTCACCTTCCAGTCCTCTTCCAGTGAGTAGAAAACCCTCTGGCAAGGGACTCTGGGAAATAGCCACATCCCAGCCCCAGCATCACAGAACAGAGCAAAGAAGGGTGGATCTGGAGCTGAGGGACAACAGGTAACAAACTAGCACCCAGCTTTTGGGTCAAAAACTCAGTAGTTTTATAAATGGCAGCTAGCCAGCTTTATTCATTGTACTATTCCAAACCTTTCCTTTAAACAACTACGGATGTCCTAAATTTCCAGATATCTCTTGGCTTTTCGAGAAAAGGATATTTTCTTTATTAGAGGAGTATTCCTTTGTAATCCCTTTAGAAATGTCTCCAGCAGCATCAATACAGGATTGAGCCTGATAGCTCAATGCCTGGGGTTGGGGTTTAAGGGCAGTTCATTTGTACACACTCCTACCCAATTCGTATACTGTTAGGGTTCATTCTTATGAATTTGACCTCAAAGTAATAGGAATAATATCCTCAATCAAATGGAGCACTGATTATTAATAGAAGTTCTAATTTTCTGAGAAACCACATAACCTTTACTGAACTCAGAAATGTCTCATATCCAACAAGAAATGTTTTCCTGCCACTTAAATAACGTGTCTAACTGATACACAGTTGGCCATGTGAGTACTCCAGACTCATCAAGAGTAAACTTTTCAAATAATTGGTTTCAGCCTGGCCAAATCCTGTGCTTTATATATTAAAATTTTAGTTGCCTGATATTCTAAGCTATAAACTTTATTTTTGAAGTATATATATCCCATAGATGTGATTTTTGTTCGTAGAAAAATTGTAGAAAATTCTTAGGGCCTTTCATTCAGAAAAGATTGAAGCTCTAATTCTTCACAAAGAAGCTGGGATTCGGGGTCAGGAGGCATCATTTTGGGTCCTGACTTCCCCATATACCAGTGTTTATCTTTAGACATTTAACATCTGAGCCTCAGCTTCCTCATCTGTAAAAGAGATAATAAAATGAGGTTGTAAGCATCAAATGAAAAAATACTGTGTAAAAAGGCAATATAAATGCATGTAATCATTATTATTCTTGCAAGATGCAGTCAAGTGTAGTGATTTAGAGCATAAACGATTTGCTTCCTGTCTCTCCCACTTTAAAATTTTTGCAGTTTTGGGCAAGGGCGTCACATCTCTTAACTTTAGTTCCCCAACTGTAAAATGTGGATGGTACCACCTACATCATATGTTGGTAATACGAGTAATGAGAGTAATAAAGGAGGCAGCAGAATCCCTGGCAGTTTCCCTAGAACTTACCAGAACCCTTTAGAACATAGCAAGCACTCAACAAATGTTAGCTGCTATTGCTATTATTGCCTTTATTGTTATCATCATTACTATCCTTACTTTTTAGGAAACTGTGCACACATTTGTAAGATGTATGGTGATTAAGATATTTACTCATCATAAAGAAGTATTGTTATTTTCTTTTTTCTGTACTGAATTTCATGGAACACAACAAATAGAAACTCTTTACATTTGTTGTAGAATTCTACTCTAAAGCCAAGATCCACGTTTTGTCTAGCTGGCCTTTGCCATGGAGCTGAGAAGTGACTCCAGAAACACATTCAAGCATTTCATGTGGGATCCTCAATATTTCTTTAGCATTTTTGAAACAGGTTAATTCCTGTTTCTCTGGTAATCTTTGTTTTCAGATTACATGAATTTTTTTTCTGAAAAATGAAATGGTTCATGTTTGTTTATAGTAAGTAAAATCAACAATACAAATTGATGACCAAGATCCACTGTCTTTCCTTTTCATATACAAAAATTAGTCATTAAGTGGGCCTTGTTTATGATAAACATTTTCTTGACTCTAGAGATGGTACAACTGACGCATCCCAAATGACACCTGTAAAAACTATCATTTTGGGATCAAAACTATATTTTTGAGGGAAAGTAAAGTTGTGAAAATATTCTTTTAAATATTCTCTCACTGGGAAAGCATTAGTTGAAGTCCCAACAGAGACGTCAAATGGTTCCTATTAATTGTTGCAGAATTGCTGAAAAGAGTCAGTTATACAAATGCTGCTGCCCCCAGAGGACTGGGTTATCCTCTCATTAAATCTCTTCTACACAGTATCATGCTAGAGAATAGAAATCCCACCCTTTCCTAATGTTACCAGCTATTATATAAGAAGTCATTTCACACCGACAAATATCAATACCGTGCCCTTTTCAAAAACTGCAACCCTACAACCAGTGCATGAAGTAAATCAAGTTCTCAGTAGGCAGCAGTGGCACTCAGTGAGTGTTCCACTGCCTTCTTTCTTGACACCCCCATGAAAGGAACACACTTCACATGCCAGCTCTTCTCTTGGTGTGTAACAAAATGACCAGGACCCTATGGAATTAGGTCTCTAGTACCCGATACTCAGTTCTCCAGAACCTTGGATTAACTATGCATAACAATAACAACTCACATTTCCTGAGCACCTACTATGTGCAAGGTACTATCCTAAGCCCTTTTCTTGCCTGAACTCTTTTAATTCCCACAACATCTCTGTAAGGGACATGCTATCTTTGGGGACACATGTACAAATGAAATTAAAACAATCTGATGTAGCTCTTCTGTCCGAGCATCCAGATTGCATGATCAGAATGATACCAACCCAATAAACTATACTTTACATAACCCACATTATGAAAGACCCTCTGTTTTGTTTTATTTTGTTTTGTTTTGTGACAGAGTCTCGCTCTGTTGCTCAGCCTGGAGTGCAGTGCCACTATCTCAGCTCACTGCAACCTCTGCCTCCCAGGTTCAAGTGATTCTCCTGCCTCAGCCTCCCAAGTCGCTGGGATTACAGGCATGCGCCACCACACGCAGCTAATTTTTGTATTTTTAGTAGAGATGGGGTTTCACCATATTGGCCAGGCTGGTCTCAAACTCCCGACCTCAAGTGATCTGCCCGCCTCGGCCTCCCAAAGTGCTGGGATTATAAGTATGAGCCACCACACCTGACCAGGCCCTCAGTTTATAGCTGGATCTTGACAGAGAAAAACTGGCATGGTCCCTGTGCAGGGAGGCATGGTAACCTGTGGAGCGTCCCTGTTTTGTAAAGTTGGGTTTTTTGTTATTCTTTCTCTTCCACACACACTCATGGCCCTCTGCACTTCTGACAGAGTACAAATACAGCCTCCCCTAATTAGAATTGTTTGTGCACATCCTGTCTCCTCTGCCAGTCAATATCTGTCAGAAGGAAAGGGGTGGGGCTTAGTCATCTCCGCGCCCATCATGGCACCCAGCTGAGTGATGTGCACCTTGCAGGTGGGAAGCAGAATGGCTCAGCAGTTAAAAGCACTTGTTGTGGGTTGGCAGTCTAACTCTTCCCCTTGCCAGCTGGGTGACAAGGGACAAGTTTCTCAGTCCTCTGGCCCTCTGTTTCATCAATGAGCAGAAAACTTATCCATTCCTTCAAACATTCTGATTATTGATGGCATAGTGACTGTGTCCTCCTCAGTTCTCCAGACGCACAGCAGCAGTCCCCAAGAGTCTTCTCATATCACCACGTTGCTCACATCTTAGGGATTCCCGAGAGAGAAGGTTGAAGCCAGGACTCTGGATAGCCTCCTGACCTTTGTTCAAATAGACCCTTTGTGCACTGGTGGGCGTGTGTCAAGATTTTGAGCAGAGAAACAGGCAGAAGAGCAGAAAGAAAGTTTCCCCCTTCACAGCTTAACAAGGTATGCTGTCAAGCTCCCAGAAGAGGGAGAATGGTCTTCATTGAGTTGTAACCATGCATCATTTTCATTGCAATGTGCTGTTATTGTTCCATATATATTATTAGATAACCATAACATCAGTGAGTTCTCAGGAGGAAGATTCACAGGGCTGCTAGCTAAGCAACATCTCAGTTCACTGCCACAGACACTTTGAGCTCTGTTTGTGCGGGGCAATCGCCCATCAGTAGGCACTGATGTTCAAAAGTGTTAAAGTTCATTATAAGTTCAAAAGTGTCAAAGTTCAGTTTCATACAAAGTAGCTGTTTGTTTTCCAAAACTGCCCTGGAGGCCTAGAAAAGACTGCAGAATTTTGATAGATGTGGAAATTATTAAGGAAAACCGTTTAATCCAAATAAATTGCTCTTGAGGTAGGCCTTGATCAAGAAGTTTCAGTTACATTTCTCTACCAATAAATAGATTTCTCTGGTAGCAAATGAGAGATATGGAAGCTTCTCTCTCACGCCTAATTCAAAACTCAAGCCAGAGAAAATCCATATGCCTGACCAGAAATAATCATAGCCTACCTCTTTTTCAGCTGTCTTTAACACCCTGTGTGATGCTTCAGTTAGGTGTGTATTTTTAACAGTTTTATTGAGACATAATTTAGATAACAAAGTTTATCTATTGAAAATACATAGTTCAGTGGATTTTGGTGTATTTACAGCCATTTATGTACTGCCGTCACCACAATCTCCTTTTAGGATACCTTCATCCACCCCAAAAGGAGCCCTTGTATCCATGAGCAGTCACTCCCCATCCTTAAACCAATCCCCCACTCCCACCAGCCTGCCCTAGCTGAGCACTCATCCGCTTCCTGTCTCTAGAGTGTGCCTTTTTTTTTTTTTTTTTAACCTAGACATTGCCTGGCAACTCCTCATAATTAGAATTTAATAAGTGTTTCCTCAAAATCTGTCATTTTGGAGGAAATTTATCTCCTTTTGTGTCACTGAACCTCCCTTCCTCCATTCAGTACGTATCCCTAGCACCCCCAACAAGGGTGGTCTCCATTTAACAAGTATTTACTAAGGGCCTGCTATGAGCTACACACTGTGTTAGCACTTGGGGTCATCAGTAAACAGAACGAAAAAGATCCCTGTCCCCATAGAGCCGACTTCCTAGCAGAGGGAGACAAAACAGTCAAAACAGCAGCAGCAAAGCACGGAAGTAAAATGTACAGCATGTTAAAAGACGCTAAGTACTACGGCAAAGAGAGACCGGAGAGGAAGATGAGGGGTATTGGGAAGTGCAGTGCCCAGGGAAGGGGCAGGTGACAGCACTGGGATGTTCAAATAGGCATCCCTGAGAAGTTCGGGTGTTCAACCCTTCATGGAGGTGAGGGAGGGACCCAATCAGGTGTTGCAGGCATGAGCATTTCAGACAAGGAAAAATCCTGACACAAAAGGCCCTCTTGCAGGGGCCACATATGACATGTTTGAGGAATAGGAAGGAGTTGGTGAAGCTGAAACTGGGAGAGGAGACACAGAGAGGCAGATGTCGCAGATCCTTGGGGGAGCCAGTGGGATTGTGAGCAGAGGGGTGGCAGCAGCGGAATCGTATTCTAACTGTTGGAATGCCATTTTAAGCAGAGATGAGGAGGGGCAAGGGCAGTTGCAGGAGACCCCTGGATACTACTTTAGAGGCTACTTTAGGGCCTCTAAACCTAAGTGGCTCTCAACCTTGGCTGCGCGTCAGAATCACCCAGGCCGCTTTACACACTGAGGCCTGAGCTGCAAACCCTAATTGGCCTGGACTGCACCTGGGCACTGGGATTTTTTTTTTTTTCCCCCGAAAGATGCGCAGGTGATTTTGATGTGCAAGCCAGGTTGACCATAGAGCTTTCAGAGCACTAAGTAGTCCCCCTGGTTTGACTTTGCGGCTAGGAAACAAAACCCCACAGATGACCCCACTTGCTCACTGGCAAAGCTGTGCTGAGAGGCAGCCAAAGATCTTGCTGCTATAGCAGTGGCAGGACTGGTGCTGCAGACAGTGTGCAAACTGGGATGGGGCTGGCTGGAACCCACCTGGATCATCAGACCTTGAGGTCAATCTCATTCTTTGGCTGGATGCAAACACGAGCCTCTGAATGTGAGAGCAGGGCTTTCTCCCTGCACCTAAGAAAGGGCTTATTGTAATGTATCAGGGCAGAAGAGGAGGATAAGGCTTGAACCTCTAGAAGAGGGTATGTGATTCACTCAACAAACAGTGTTTAAGAATAATAGTGACAGTGTGCCAGGCATTGTGCAAGGAGCAGCTGAGAAAAAAAAATAAGGTTTAACTGTCCTTGCCCAAGCCAAATGGCTCAAAGTGAGCACCGTCTAATATTTCAAAATGTGTTATTTGTGGGAAGGCTTTAAATAAGCCACAGGGGAGGGGGGATTCTTCAGTTGCATATCTGAGCTGCTGGCATTTCTAATTCAGAGGGATGAATAGAACATTATTGTGTTGCATCGGCACAAGTACAGCAGGAAAAAAAAAAAAATGCTTGGAGCCGTGAGCCGAACATGAATCAGCAATCTGGTTCTATTGTTCGGAAAATAATCACCATGCTGGGAGTATGGAATTTAAGAATCATGCAAAAATGCCCTTCCCCCCCAGCAGGAAACAGACATTGGCTAAAACATGCCATCTTGTTTTTGGCTTCCTGAGCTGAAAAGAATGTAAAAATCTTGGAGAGGATTTAGGGAAAGCTGATTTGTAAATATGGAAAATACAACCCATAAGAAATGGGAGAGAATTGAGACCCAGTGTTGGCAACCTCTCAGAGGTGGCACGCCAAGGGGGTGTTTATTCACTCTTGTGCACAGGCAGTACAGCTGCCCTAGCTTCAAGAAATAACTAATGTTTTTTGAGTTCCTACTATGCACCCATCACTGTGCTAACTTGTTGGGGGCGGAAGGAGGGTGGTCCCTACCTTTTGAAGACCTTCTAATTTGTGGCGATGGGCAGGGGAATGCACCAAAACTATAAAGCGGTAGTTCTCAAACTCAAGCATGCATTGGAAACACAGGCCCCAAACCCCACCTTCAGAGTTTATAACCCATGAGGTCTGGGATACAGGCCAAGCATCTGCATTGCTCTCTTGTTCCCCAGTGATCTGATTCTGCTGTCTGCACACTTTGAGAACCCTGCTCTAAGAAAATAAAGACAAGGGGCAGGCGAGGAGGGTTCAGTATAGAAGTCCACTAGAAAGGTACACTTGGTTTGTTGGTGCAATAGCAGGTACCCCTTTTTGGATCTGTTCTCTAGCACCTAGCTAATGAGTTTTAATTGGCCATGTGCTTTGGATAAGCCACACTGGCCATGACTGCCACCATCCAAGGAAGGGTAACAAGAGGCACAAGAATAGATTTCTCTGTAGGCCTGAGGATGTTGAGCCGGACATAATACAGTGAGACATACACATGTGGGCTCGCAGTGGCAGAGCAAATGGCTGTAGGGTTAAGAGGTGACAGTAGGGTGACCTGTCTCCACGCTCAAACTCAAGCACTTCTCCCGTGAGCAGAAGGTCTCAACGGAATCACCTGAGTGGCCTTTTCTAAGTACACATTATTGGGCCCAGGCCTGGAGATAGTGAGCAAAGCTCCTCAGATGATTCTGCCGTGAAAACCCTCCTTGAGAACTGAGAACACCTTTCTGCATCCTTTGTGGTTGAGCCCATACTTACAAGTAAGCAGAGTGCAAAGCCAATCTTTTGGAAAATACAAAATAAAAGCGCCCAATTGGTACAGTCCCCTTCCCATTGTGTCACATTGCCATTTTGGTGCCACAGGACTTGAGTGTCCCAAATTCAGCTGTGCCCATTTAAAATGCAAGTGGCCCTCCGTGGGCACAGTCCACCAACAGAACTGGATGTGTTGGCCAGAGTAAGCTGCCGTTCGCTGGCAATGTTCTAGAGAAGGCTAACCATGTGCAGGTCAGGATGGAGAGGTGGGGGTGCCTGCCATGTGTTGAGTGAGTATAGCCTACCAGGATGGCTCCTTAGTTCCTCCAACATGTTCTTAAATGGATCAGGCTGGTGGTTCTCAACATGTGGGCCCTGGAAAGTATGTCCAGATCACCTAGGAACTTGTTAGAAATGCAGACTCTCAGGCCACCCCCAAACTAACTGAATCAGAAACTCTGGGAATGGAGCCCAGCAGTTGGTTTTAACAAGCCCTTCACATGCTCACCAAAGTTTGAAAGACACTAGTTTGGCTTACGCTATAGGTAGCTCCTTGCTACCTGTAAGTCAGAAGCAGAACAGAATTGGAATGCAGGCAACCGGTCATGTATTCATCTATTGAGGTATTCATACAACTCTTCTGACATGTTGAACATCTTGTGCTTATTTGTGTGATTTTTACCTAAGAATGTGAAGTGTTCAGTATGTAGCCAGCTTCTCATCTATGGTTGGCATCCGTGTAATTCCCAGTGATAATCTGACCTATTGCATCCTCTTCTCAGATGATATAAGGGCTGTGTTCTTTTACTTTTTAGGTTCCTTGTCGTAGCCTCCACATATGATGTGGGCTCAGTAAACTACTGAATAATAACTAAGCCTGATTTATTCCCAGGGCTGCCTTAAATCCTGCTAAGACTTCACTCTGTGTCTCTTTCTCATATTCTCCATGCCACAGTGGTAAGCCAGGCCGACTCACTTGGCTGTATGAAACTTTTAAATGGCACCTTTAGGTGAAATATTGTGGCCATGGTCTCACAAAGAGTGAGGGGTGAAAGGAGATAATGCAAATCACACTTTTAGACTTTTCACTGATTTTCAAAGCTTTTACAGCCATGGTTCCCAAAATCTGTACCGGAGCACCTTGGGTACCACAGCAACCCCACAGAAATACAGTGGGATGTTTTTAATTTTTGAGAGAAACCCAGAAACAACTGTCAGACACCATGCAAATCCAACTATCAAGCTGTTTGGATCTCATAACTTCATAAACAGGGCATTTAAGTATTTCTTTTGACCAAGGGTCACTGTAAAAAATATTACTGAAACACTAAGAGTGGCATACATTGAGAAAGTTGGGAATTTCTGTTACAGCATGACTGCCCCCAAGTATAGTTTAACTGCACACGTTCTGCATGTGCACACAACTGTACACAACTGCATGGCAGGATCATGCATTCAAGCCATCGCATTGCAGGAAATACACATTCTGAGGTTAAATATTAGCAGGGGAGAAGCTAAAAGAAAATTAGAACGATTAGCATCTTTGAGGGGCTTCTTTCCTTTATAACCTTCCTACCCAGATCTACCCATCCCAGCTCCCTGACACAACCCTTAACCAAGGCTCCTGTGATTTTTCAAAATAATAATAATGATAGAGGCTGAGACAGGAGAATTGCTTGAGGCTAGGAGTTTGAGACCAGCCTGGGCAACATAGCAAGACTCCATCAAATAATAATAATGATGACCTAAATTCTCATTTAGTGTTCCAAATAGGTTGGATTAACTCTTGTAGATTTGAACTAATAATTGCTCTGGTGCATTCCTGAAAATCACCTTTGATACACACTGTTGAAAGACAAATTCAGGCTGTGTGTGCTATACCATGCACCTGACACCTTGCAGAAAAACACTGGAATTTCTGATAAAGAGCCAATAGAAACTTTACCAAGCAGAATCAGACAAAAACCTAATGTGTGACTGAATGCAGTGGCTCACGCCTGTAATCCCAGCACTTTCGGAGGCCGAGATGGGCAGATCACTTGAGGCCAAGAGTTCAAGACCAGCCTGGCCAACATGGTGAAACCGTGACTCTACTAAAAATACAAAACATAGCCAGGCATGGTGGCTTGTGCCTATAATTTCAACTACTCAGGGGACTGAGATAGGAGAATTGCTTGAACCCAGGAGAAAGAGGTTGCTGTGAGGTGAGATCACGCCACTGCACTCTAGCCTGGGTGACAGAGTGAGACTCTGTCTCAAAAAAAAAAAAAAGAAAAGAAAAGAAAACAAAAGAAAAAAAGAACCTAATGCGTGAGAATGGAGACAAAGTTTCTGAAGTCAATTTCTGCAAGAGCTTTGCAATGTAGCGCCATGTCCCCTGACCCCCATTTGACATTGAAGAAGTAGTGAACAGTTATAACTATATTTATTAGGATAATTTTATCTTCATCTTCAAGGGAATTTTAGGAGCACAGCAGTCTTGTAACACCCCATTTAGGAAGATTATTATTTTTATCCCAGGGATAAAAATCTGAAGGAGCTCACTGCAGATTCCAGAGGCAGCAGAGCACTGACTCAGACTGAGAGACACTGTCTCCCTGTGACAAGATTGAATTTTCTTTTAAATTTCAGATGATACTATCAAGTGATCAAGTACTAGAGTCTTTTCTTATGATGCCATCCAGGGTTGCGGGAGGGAGTGGATTGCTTGTTACTATCTTACTCGTTATCAAACTCTTTTAAAAAATCAATAATAAATCCTTTGCTGCAGTCTTAATGTTTTATTTTCACATTCTTGTTTGTTGTTTTTCATGCATGTGTCTCAGTGAGTCACCTAACCACAATTATATATTCTGGCATCTGGTGGTTTTGCATGGTACCCTCATTCCTTAGGAATTAATTTCCCTGACATGATGAATGTGTTTCCAGTCCGTTCATCTCACACACACACACACACACACACACACACACACACAGCCTTTCTTTAGCAGAGAGAAGTTACCCTACTATCCACCAGGTGTCACTAGAGTCAGTTTTAACAGCATTCTTTGGCCAAAGGGGCATCTGTGGAAGTGTTTTCCTGCTGTCAGACGTTTCCTCAAACTACCTCTGGGCTGCCCTCTTAAGAGACCATCTTCCATTTCTCAGGAGTGTTCAGAGATGATAGGCCACCTGTAGAGAAAGACAGCCATAAGGAAACTGCACTATAAACAGCAGGTGGCCAAGCTGGTCCTTTCAGGTTGGTCTCATAAAACTTTTACTGGCTGTTTTCTTCTTTACTTTTATATCACTACCTTATTTGGCTTAAAAGTGTTCCATGTTTCACTCAATGTGACAATAAATTAGATGTAGTTGATGCTTTTAGATTTGCAGGGGGCTATGTTTGTTTAAGGCCCACTCCACCTCTACCACTGCTGCCCTAGTCCTCAACACAGGAATCAGATTTTACTCTGCTTGTAGCCCCAGAACCCAGCAGGGAAGGGTGTAGAATACTACCATCGATTAAGTGCGCACGTCTCACTTAACCCAATGTCCCCTTTGAGATGTACGGCCTTATTCCCATTTTGGGAATGGTTACTCCTGACTCAGTATCCCATAGTTAAGTGGCGAGGCCAATGCTCTTTGCAACATGCCATGGTGACTTTGCCTGGGAGAGAGGTGGAAAAGGAGAGGCAAAGGGGAAGAGAGAGAAGAGGACGATGATTTGGCCTGGATGTTGACTAACATAAAGAGTAGAGTGAACTCTAGAGTGAGATTGTTGAACTTGAATTGAGAGAGTGGGTGGAGTGGAAGTAAAAGTGAATTATTTTACTAAGAACAGAAAGAAATATCAGCAAGAGCAAATGAAGCTCAGTTTCAATCACAGACCCTGGTTGAATTATCTCCCTTCCTGAAGGCAAAACACTTACAGAGACTGCCTGAAAATATGAAAATGAAAAGTATAGCTTTGCCATTCAACAGTCATTTGCTAAAGTCTGTTATGTGGGGCGTGAGTCTCCTGCCACACCCAATGGAGAGACTCTGACTGCCTTCCCCTCCAAGAGGTGACCCACTCAGATTAATACCTGGGCTACGGGACTGACAGAGCTTTCACTAGTTTTCCACACTTTTACTAACTCAGAGTCTTATGTTCCTCTCTAGCCTCATGCCCAGTCTAACTACACTAGCTTTTCATATTTTTTCTCTTACTGATTTTTTGATACTACATTCCCAAATAGGGTTAGTTTTACTGAATACAAAAGGTGGATCACAGCATGGTATGATTTGAAAACACCTTGCCTCTGTTCTCCTATTTGAGTTCTTAACTGATTCCTATCATGAGAAATTCAACCATTATTTATTCACTTCATTGGGTCCTAGATTTAATATTAAAATGCAAAGGCCTCAGGGAAGGACAGCTGGGGTTGCACTTAGGATGCTATAGACTTGGGAACAAATTTATTTCTGTGTCCAAACTTTCTTACTCCCCATAACAAGGTTAAATGAACATGCAAAGTAACCTTGAAAGGGAAAAAATTTTTTCACAAAAGGTAAAATTCAGCCTTGCAAGAGGAGAATGGCAGGTGAAGGAGAAGCAATTTCACCTCCTTTTAATCTTGGTGATGACGGCATCTGGGGAGATGGACTCTGTATTGTTCTTGAGTCTTTAAATGACCTCAGGGAGCCTTGAAGTTAGACCAGGCAAGAGCTTCAGTTCCCCATGCCTGTGGGATGATTGAGGCTGGCCAGGAGATGAGGAGATCATAATAATGATGCCTATAACAATAAAGAAGTCTCCCAATACATTACATTTGTGTCCTCCTTTTAAATTTACAGGCATTTTCCAATTCCTTTTGTCCTCAACATAACCCTGAGAGGGCAGGAATTGTGATTTATCTTTACAAATGAGGCCTGGAGAGTTAAAGGAACTTGTCCATGATCCCCAAACTACTACACTGAGACCCAAAGCCATCTGGAATGATGCCCAGACCAGGAGCCTTTCCCCCATACCTGGGATTGGACTTGTTCTTTAAAATATTTCCCAAATGACAGGGTCAAAGGTTTGATGTATAGCTCTTCCTCTCCTCCTGTGAGGGGGAAGAGGAAAAGAAGGGGAAACTCCACTTTTACCCCTAAGAGATCCACAACCTCACTGCCCTCCTAGCATGGGGTGCAGACCACCTGGGGGGACAGCCATTTGCATTGATTCAGCTGTGCTTCCAGATGCCACAGACGGAGCTGTGAGAAGGCTCAAGTGGGGACAGGGTGGGGCGAGGGGCTCAGCCCCATCCCATGAACTCCAGTCATACCCAGCACCCCACAATACCAAATAAACTTCATAAAAATAATTGCTTGCTACCTTAACACAACTTCAAGACACATCCCCAAGCTATGCCCCCCTCTTACATGGCAACTTCTTAGGAAATCTGGCGCATCCACTGATTCTGCATCTAGTCACGTTTGCTCAATGCCAGGTGAGAAGATGGATGTGTCCTTCTCTGAAGGTCTTCCCAGTTTTAATGGTCTCAGGCTAGGGTATGTAATAACGTAACACTCAGGGGTCTGACCTTTTAAAATGAACCAAGAGAATTTCTAATGAAGGTTCCCCAACCCACAGCCCCCAACCCAGTTAGTCATGGCTTCCTTGGGCTGCCCATGAAGCACCTGCCGAAGTATTAACAGATGAGCCCTGTTACATCTCATCATCTGATACATCAGTCTGCATGACACTCTGCTACCCGTCCTCCTGAGACAGCCACAGAGAAGAAAAACTAAGGAAGACAGTTTGAAAAGGCCACAGACCCCTCTCCTCTGAAAAGGTTGATGATGAGCTGTGAGGGGAAGCATGTTTTGATTCAGTGCACAGGTTGGATAAACAATGACTCCCCAGGTCTATGTGGAAAGATTTTTCATGGAGTAATTTTTACAGACGCCCCTTCAGTGCTGTAGTTTCGATACAGAGAAAGGAAACGCAAGGGGACAAAGGTGTGTGGTCAGGGCAAGCGCGCTGGAGTTCTACAAGAAGGAGTTCAGGTGTTCTCTCTGGCACTGGTCTAGCCTTGTGACCTTGAATACTGAGACAGGAAAGTGTTGGGTAGGTGCAAAAACAAAAGCAATTAGAAGTAATGGCAAAAACAGCAATTGCTTTTGCATCAACCTAATAGCAATGATCCCACTCAAAGAGGTGCCACCAAAGGGTGAGCCTCCCAAGCAGGCCTTCTCCACACTGCAGCAGGGCTGCCTTTCTCACACCAGATCACTGCCTGAAGACTTTCCAGGGCTCCCCATTTTTCATGGGATAAAGCCCAAGTTCCACAGCAATTATTTCAAGACCATTCACCATCTGGCCTGAAACTGCATTTGCAGTGTCATTCATAGTCACTTCCTGCCCCGCTCCTACAATCACATACCGTTTGCTCTTTTGGTGCTTCTGAGCCATGCTTTTCATCCCCTGCCTGGAAAAAAATCCCAGCTCATTTTTCCAAAGCCAAACTCAAGTATCACCATTGGGTTCCCTCATACAGGTGTAATTAATCACAGTCTCTTCAGTGCCTTCAAATACATCTTTTATCCCTCTTGTTCAGCTCTTCTGTCCCTGAGTTACAGGTTGGTTCTTCACCTAAGCCTTGCAGGAGTGGGCTCCATGAGTAATTCATCTTGAATGATCTAAAGCCTGAGTTGGTGTCCCATGATGGGGTTAATGGGACAGCCCTATACCAGATCCTTGGGTTGATGGATTCCTCTTCAGCCTCCAGGCTTGTTTTTAGAAACTCGTCTTCCACCCACAAAGGAATCTACTGCTTGTAGGTTCTCTTCTCTTTGCTCCCAACCAAAAATAGCTCTTGTGTCTCCTTTTCATTCTATTCACTAGATCACATTTACATCAACTTACATCTTTTCCATTAGCGATCTGCATTTTAAGATTGATCAAGTCCATAGCCAAAGCTTAATATGGCAGCCGTGAGTGGATTTTGCACCTGTGAAGTATCTGTGAACTCTCTGAAAATATATACCAAATCACTTGCCCATTTCAAGGGGAGGGGCAAGTGATATAATTAAATGGAAATGAAATTTTTCATTACATTTCTTGAGGAGAGCACACTCCCTAATAGCTGAGATCACTCAGCTAAAGAATGAAGCTTTAAAGGAGAATTTGAAGGGAGTGAGGGACATGGAGCAGGATTTTAGCTTGTCCCTGGAGCCATTTCATATACACGGCGCCTACTTTATTGCAGCTTAAAGACCCAGGTCTTCTCAAGAGAGGCTTAACATGCCCTGAGAGCAAAAAGCAATGCAAGGTAAGGAGACTGTGTTCTTCTGTGTGGCCGCCCCAGCCTATGAGACATGTATCTTCTTAGATGTCAGGTAGGGCAGGGAAAGGCCCCTCAGTAGTCTCCAAGCATCTCTCCACCGTCCTCTGTCCACTGAACATGCCTGCACTCTCTTCCACGTGACAGCTTCTCAGATATTTGAAGACCACTGTCTACCCCTCATGTGACTCTTCCCTTTTCTAGGTTTCCTTCAATGTTTCCGTAAGATATGTTTTCCATCGGCCAGGATATTGTACATGAGACATCCCTCTTAAAATGTAGCAGCCCACGTGTGGTCTGACCAATGTCCTACAGGCTCGCTTTTTCTTTCTTTCTCTCTTTCTTTCTTTCTTTCTTTCTTCTTTCTTTCTTTCTTCTTTCTTTCTTTTTCTCTTTCTTTCTTTCTTCTTTCTTTCTTTTTCTTTCTCTTTCTTTCTTTCTTCCTTCTTTTTATCTTTTCTTTCTTTCTTTCCTTTTTTTTTGAGACAAGGTCTCACTATGTTGCCCAGGCTGGTGTCAAACTCCTGGGCTCAAGCAGTCTTCCCACCTTGGCCTCCCAAGTAGCTAAGAGTATCAAGTGCATGCCACAGTGCCCAGCTACAGGCTATATTTCTGTCCATGCCGCCCAAGATGCTGTTAGAGTAATTAGCAGCAGCCACAGTTCACAGTGTGGCATGGAGCCCAAGGCCTTCCAAAGTCCCTGGACCTATTTACTAAGTGTTGATAATAATTCCATTTACTTTTCAGTTTCAGAGGATTCAATAATAACTTTACCATCATTTGTATTTTTAAAATACAAACACATTTTATGTGTTTGAGAGATGAACGCCTGCTTTTCTACTCTTCCAATGAGTGGAATGAGCTTTATTTAAGGGACACAGCACTGGGCTGAGAACGGGTAGAACTGGCAGAGGAAGGCTCCACCTGTATGATTCTCAGCACCACCCCTTGGCACATGGCATCTGTGACTTTTATTTTTAGCTGTTCCTTCCCAACCAGCTTATAAAATGGATTGTAAATTCCTTGAGGGCAGAGAGCCTCCAATCTTAACCTGTCTGCATCCGCGGTGTTTATCCCAGTGTTAAATGCTCCTATCACATTCTTCACAAGTCTTGTTTCTACCTCCTAAATGTCACTTAAACACCTAGCCCTCTCACCATCTCCACCACCTCCACTCAAACTCCAGCACCTTTTTCTCTCTTCTGGACCTTCCGTGGCCTGACCAGTCTGCCCTCCACCCATGAGCTGCTGGAAAGCTTTAAAAACACACATTGGGTCACATCACACCCCTGCTTAAAACCTTCGTAATGTAAAGGCACCACCCAGTTTTTCTGTATGAAGCTCATTCCTTTCAGAGTAGTCCATGGGCCTTAGGAGCACAAGGATGAGAACAAAGAGTTAAATCATAACCTGGGGAGAAGTCTATTTAAAAGAAGGGCCGAAAGGCCTGGGGTCACCTCCACTCAAAATCCTCCCCAAATAAGCCCAAGTAGAAATAACCTTACCTTCTCTCATGGCCCCAGTCCACTCTGAAGAGACATGTAGGGTGAAACCTGTATACATGTTTGCACTTATTTGGTGCAATTCTCTCCCTCTGTTAGTTTAGAAGCTGCTTGTGGACAGGCCACAGTGTTGTCTTTGAATAAAACCTAGGCCATTGCCTGAACAGAGTAGCCTCAACCAAGGCCTCGCGATAACCAAACAAATGAATGACCCATGTCAAAGGAATATTCTCCACTTGGGTAGCACTTGCCTAGAAGACTAAATGGAATGGCGTTTCCCTTCCCCTGGTGCTGAACTGTTGAAGTGGTTAAAGGACCATCGACTTTGAAGGGCCGTGGTACACCGACCCACACTGGATGTAATTGAAAACACTTCCCTGACCAGAGAGAAATAGGGCATGCTTTAATGAATGACACACAAGTGCTAGGTATCAATCCTTCATTAGCATAGCCACCCCGTTCTAACCCATCAAGTCCTTGACCCTTCCTCCTCCCTGACCTACAAAGCCCTTCGCTGTGCTTGTTTCCTTCCTGGCAAGTAAAGAAACTCAGCTTGTTTTACTTTTAAGTTCTTTTGGACTTTGTTTTCTCCTTTGATCCCATGATTTGCTGGTGAGCTCCGGGCCTCTGCTATGGCTGTGAAAAGCACCATCTTGGGATTCCCCTCCTCAGTACAGAGCACTTTACCAACACTCACCACATAGGATAGGAGACCAGGAAGGGAGGCCCAGGGACACCTGCCTTCTCTGAGGGATTGTTAGAAGCTTTACTGGAATTACATTGAAAACTCTAGAGCTCACTGAAGGAAAATGGTACTAAATACTACTAAATACTAAATAATACCAAAGTACTACAGTAAAAGTAACACTAGTATACTATTAATATTATTAGTAATACTATTTCTGTTATATAGTAATAGTAACACTAAAATACTAAAGTACTAAATTATACTATGGCTAAAGGAAAATAGTACTAAAAAGAAAACATTAATACCAAATGTTGTGGTGATAACACTTTTTAAAGTCTCAATAAGAATTAAGATTTTTTTCCCTGTTCCTAGATGCTTTCTGCCCCACACACAATAATTGCCTGTAGTTCATATGCCTTTTCAATTGGAATTTTGAAAATGAAGATATTTTTAACTGATGATATCATAAAGACATAACTGGGATTTTATAGCTTTGCCTTCTAGACAATAAAAAGCATACAAAACTATGCTGACATGTTTGTATTAATGTTGTATCTTAATATTATCAGTCAGGATTCTTTTGGTTGCAAGTGACAGAAACCTAAGTCAAACCAGCTTATTGTAAAAAGGGTAATATTTTACTGAGAGCATCCAAGGAAGGACTGAGTAGCCAAATCCCTGGAGGGGCAGAAGAGGACACGGCTGGGCCTCAGGAGGAGCTGAGAGGCACCACAGCTTTCTCCTTCCACTTCAGGCTCTCTGTGAATGTCAGATGGATCCTCTCTGTCACCTTCAAATGGACTTTTTCCAGGTGGCTGAGAGATATGGTCTCAGTTTTAGAGTTTTAACTTCTGATAAATTCTGTCCCTAGAGAGGAACTAGATAAAATCTCTCTGTCTCTCCCTCACTCCCTCCCTTTCTTTCATCCTGAAAAATCATCTTATTAGTCCACTTCAAGTCTTGAGCCACTTTGGCCAGAGGTGGGGCACTATGGTGGGGCACAGTCCAAGCCAAGTTCCTGCACCTCTTTAGAATATTCAGGAGTGGTAGGCAGCTTCTGTGGGTTGGGAGGGGTAGGTTAATGGCAGCGCAGTTTCTAAGAGGAGCAACAGGGTCAGGACCCGCAATGCTGTAGATACGACCTGTGCTGTCACCTAAGGCATCTCAGAACCTGGTGCCTCTCACTCAAAACGCTGCTGGACAGGTGAATAAGGATGGGACAAAGGGCTTGTGGTAGAGATCCTTGACGAGCTAATCTGAGGCAAGAATGCATTTTCCTAGCAGTGAATACTCATCCCCTGCATCAGATGCCAATTTGGCAGCTTACACTTTGCTATGTCAACTTCATTCATCTTATTTTATTTAGTTGTTCAACATATATTGTTGAGTACCTGTTATGTATCTGACATTCTGCTCAGTGTAGAAGATATAAACATGAGAAAGGCAGTCTCTGCCATAAAGAGATTACAGTTGGTGGGAAAGGCAGCCATGTAAACATGTAATTTCCACAGAATGGGACAAGAAGTATGATCGAGGTTTGAAGTCATTGCTGCAGCATTAGATGTGGAGACAGAGCATGAATGGCTATGTATAAATCTGTGTTGAAAACATAATCCACACACTTCCTCTGCCTCCTCCTTCTTCTTCTCCAACCAGTTATTTAACAAGATTGTTCCTCCCTTTCATGTGCACAGTGCACTGTAGATTACCCAGCACTTCCACTCACATCATCTTCAAACCTCAGAAATACCAGCCTTGTGAAATAAGCAGAACAAGTATCAGTTCCTCATCTTATACTGGAGAAATCGTGTTTCCAGTGCTTTGAAATTACTTCTGATCCCACAGCTTGTAGTATATTACAATGTTGGACCTCAAGCCCATACCTCAGGCTTCAGTGCTATTCCTAAGCCAACGTGCTACCACCATCTACCACTGGCCAGAGAACACACTCCAGAAAAAGAAACCTAATCCTAATCTGTCTCCAGCAATATGCTGAAGGGCTGTGACCCAGGTTCATCACCGGCCAGTGTCCATCTGTGTCATCCGTCTGTGTGCAGCCTTCCTCGGCATTCTTCCCTGGGTCAGGGCACCTCTGGTCACTGACGCGCACCAGGCCTCCATCCCCAGCCTGAGGGCCAAGTCTCTCTGTTGCTCTTGGATCTCATTAAGGTAGTGGTGAGCGGCGGAGTTCAGTTCTGATGAGGAGAAGTCATAAATGGGCAGATGAGAATATGGATTCAGTTCTCTCGGGCAGTGTGTCTATGACTTTAAAGTGCACATGAATCACCTGGGGGTCTTGTCCAAATGCAGATTCTGACCAAGAGGGTGCCTAAATTTTCTATTTCTCACAAGCTCTCAGGCAATCCCGAGACTGCTGGCCCACAGACCACACCTGGAGAAGCAAGATCTAGATTAAAGATGCTAATACATCTTAGCCACTCTTGGGATAAACAGCAAATCAGTGGGCTGGTAGCTTTCTTAAAAAGCCGAGATGGAAAAATTTGACCTTAAAAAAAAAATTTATTTTTAAAACATGTTTATAGAAGGAACCCTGAGATGAAAATTAAGAGGTCTTACAAATTTACACATATCATATAGCCCACCTATGCTTCAATGTCCCCAGTTCTGAGTTGAGAGTAACAAATATTGCTTCAAAGTAATTAATGCATATGATACTGTTTGGAACAAAACCATTATGGAAAATGCAGATTGTAATCTGTGATTTTTTTTTGTATTTTTTCTTTGTAGGAGATGTCAGTGAAAAAAGGGATCCAGAATGATTACTAACCTATGACTCCCAACAGTATGACAGGTATCTTTTTTTTTTTTTTTAACATTTTCTTTGTTGTCTTCATTTTTGTTCCACCTAAAGTGAAATTATAGGTTCTTAAAGATTAACTTGCGAGTTTCAGCAACCATTATTTCCAAACCAATAAGTGTTATTAAATCCTGTGAATACATCCCTACAAACGTACTTCCATGTTCTTCTGACGTTATAAGATGCATCCTCCCCAGAAAGGTGATGGAGAGGAAATGACTATTCATTTTTAGCCATCCTTTAGCCATTGAACACTGTTTGCTATTGTCTTTTCTTTTTTTTTTTTTTTTTTTCTGAGACAGGGTCTTGCTCTGACACCCAGGCTGGAGTGCAGTGGTGCACTCATGGCTTACTGCAGCCCCAGCCTCCCAGGGCTCAAGTGATCCTCCCACTTCAGCCTCCCAAAGTGCTTGGATTTACAGTGAGCCACTGCACACAGTGTATGTTTACTTCTTACAGTCATTCCAATTCATATAATAAATGGCTCTACATACTTTGTGACCACAGAAAGTGTATATTTTCAAAAGTTGGCTGTTTATTCCATTCAGCAGTAGAGTCAGAATGGAATATGATTAGGTCATGTAAGGTATAAGTCAGTTACAAAACTCTTAGCAAGGGTCAAAGGAGAGACAGAATGATCTTGGAGGAATACAAGGTTGCAATAGTGCAAATTCTTTGTGCAATTTATAGAGCGATGGTTGTACACTCAAAGGTGTGAGGGAACAGGCCGATAACACCAGTGATGGCAAAGGTTGGGTAAAAGGAAAAACCAAGCTGGAGAGCTCTAGTTCTTTCTAGAAGGAAGCCATCTCCCACTCTAAGCAATCACTGACAAGAAGGAATGGAGCCCCATGTGTCCACAGATTTCAAATTTGCAAGAGAAGTTGGAAATTCAGATTTTAAATGAAATAACCTAAATGTTAGATGTTAGCAAATAACTTATAAAAATCTTATAGACGTATGGCTCAGCCGAAATATGTCTGCTAACTAGAATCAAGCCATGAGCTGTCAGTTTATGACCTCAGCTACATACCTTCCAGCCTAGCAGCAAGCCCACCACTGTCCTTTTTGTTACCATGGCAGCAGGGCAGGTCCCCATAGACCTCTGTGTGTCGAGGATGTAGCCTGACCTTTGGTGATCTATTCATGTCATCACCCAGTGATGAACTAAACATGCAGGATGGATTGCTCCAAGAACTTACTATCCAGTAGACCTGAGAAACTGAAGCAACTGGAAGTTGCCACTCAGCCTTCTGAAAGTTTTGAAGCCTCCCAAAGACCATAAACTTTATCTCTCCCAGCATCTTTGCCCAGCCTCTCTACCCACCCATACTGGAGCTCCTGATACAGCAAAAAGATGGGGTGCCTGGGCAAACCACAATGATTCATGCCTGTAGGAGGTGAGGGCATCGGAATCACATATCTTATTTCACATCAACAGGCACCAAAATGCACCCACTCCGACATCCATTCCACAGCCAGGTAGATCAAATTCTCCGCCACTAAAATCGCACTCCTTATGTCATAAACAAACACATTCAACCTTAGCTACAGCCTCAATGTTTCTGTTGGGATGAATGGGAATCGCAGTCAGAAGGAGTGATGGCCTAAGTCTTCGCAAGCACACACAGGTGTGAGCACACAGATACCAGACAGCAGATAGCCACACTGCAAACTGGAGGGACAGTATTCCTTTCTGATAAAGGACAGTGTGAGAGCAGGTGCTATAAGGATGGCTCTCTACTCCATGATAATTTGCCCACCTGAAAAAGTGTCCAAAGGTTTAGACTCAAAGAACATACCCCAAGACATATGAAATGGCAAAACATGGTATAAAAGTAGGTAATAAAATGGTCTTCGCCTGCTGTGGGGATTAGTTCTAGGTACAGCGCAGTTCATCTAGGCTGAGTGACCATTCATTCCAGCCCCTCTGGATCAGCCCCTCTGGCAATTTTTGTTGTTGTTGTAAAGGGCCAGTGAATAAATATTTCTGGCTTTGCAGCCCATACAGTGTCTGTCATAATTACTCAATTCTGCCATTGTAGCATGAAAAGCCATAGACTATATATAAATAAATAGGCTTGGCTGTGGTTTACTAGAAATGTATAAAACAGGCAGCAGGTCAGCTTTGGCCCATAGTTTGTGGACCCTTGTTCTAGAGTCCAGGGTGGTCCAGGCAGTTCCCTTCTAGCTGCAAACCATCTCATTACTGAGCAGAACCCCCAAGGCTGAGTGAGCTTGAGAGCTGAGCTAGGAATCTAGGCCCACTTGCAGACAGCTCTAGGGTAAGCCAGCTTTTCAGCCCGTCTTCTGGAAGCCGGGATGCTTTCCTCGCAGACTGAGCCAGAACCCCAGCTGCCTCCTAGTGGAGGAGGGAGTTTTCACTTCCAGCATTTGCTTCATAGTGGAGAAACTAATTGTAGCTCTATTTCAAAAGATACATACTCCAGACACACATACATGTGTCTGAAGTATATGTGTGTGTGTGTATATATATATATATGTACAGTTTATGTTAGTGGGCTCAGATGAGAAAATCATTACTTTAAATGCCCTTGTTTGTGTTTGAGATAAAACAATGTTCTTTTCCCTCTTCCCATTGCAGTAGGCTTAGGGTACATGTTTTAAGAAACCCAAAGGGAGACCATAATGAAGTTATAAGCTGTCAGAACTAAGTGCTTGATCTAGGAGCATACTTCAAAGGCCACATATGTATATTTTTTCCTTTGAAAAGCATAGTAGGTAATATTACTGCTATTCAACACAGGAAATCAATTAAACCCTTATGAAAAGAAAACCATTTTTTAAAAGATCAGTAGTTAATATTGAATCTATTTTCCTAAAACAGAACAGGTCAGCATTTTCAGATGAAGAAGGCATATTTTTGTAGGCTCTTTCAACCACAGTGCTTATTAAATTTATGTACTTTGCACTAACTCGAATGAATAATTGTTTATTTTTTGAGGTTACTTAATATCAGCTACAGTAGAGTCAGATTTTGCCAAAATTTTCTCACTGTTTTACGCCACCTAATTTGAAATTAGGACTATATGAAATCATTCATCGAAAAATACAATTCCTTCCAACCTCAGCAGAAACAAGAAAAAAAAAAAACAATTCTTAAAGAAGGAAGTAAGAAAGTACCTTAATAGAGTATTTTATCAGTCTGGAATTAAGCATCACTTCCTAGATAATATGAGGGAAATTCTGCTGACATTGATGACAATATAATGAGCTCTATTCTGAATAAAACCATGATCCACAGCATAGGGAAATTTGTTCTAAGATATGAGTAGCTAAAATGTTAAATACCAAAGTTAGAGGCTTTTGGCCTTGACAGAACAGGAAACCAAGAATTCAAACTGTGCTGGAAGAGGCAGAAACAAGGACCTATTATGTTTGCGCTGAACCTGGCTGTATGAAATTGGGATATGGCATAAAGCTGGCAAAGTATTTGATGTTTTCATTGAAACTGGGCCTCCAGTAATTTAAAGTCACTCTATTATGACGCCTTTCATGTGAATAATATATTACCCATTCAGTTTTTTAACTTGGACTTCTTTGTGACTTGCTTGTTTGTTTAACTTCCCTCCTGTGGGAAGGTATTTTCTTTGTCAAGGCATTATTCTTGAGTATCCCTCAGTAGCAGGGAAGGGATATGTGCCAAGATAGATGGGAGCTTTCAGATGTTACCCCAATATTTTCCGCCACGTGATCTTTGTACTGTTTCTTGTGAGCTTGCTTTGGATGGGGCTCATTAGTTAAGCAAAATTGAGAACAACATGGGTTTTTTAAAATTTCCCTTATTACTACTGAGGTTGGGCAATTTTTACACATTTATTTGCCACTCGCATTTCTGCATCTGTAACTTGCTTGTTCATAGTTATTGTCCATTTGCCCACTGTAGTTTTTGTCTTTTTCTCATTAATTGTAGAACCTGTTTATGTGTTATGGATATATGAGCTCTATTTTGGATTAAACCACGATCAACAGCATAGGGGAATTTATGCTAAGATGTGAATATGCTAAATGTTAAATATCAAAGTTAGAGTCTTCTTCTGCTAAGTTAACTAAGCAAGTCACTTCATCTCCCTAGATCTTGAATCCCTTACCTATTAAATGAGAAAGTGAAAGCAGTTCATCCCTAGTTCCCCTTCCACTTCTAAAATTTGAATATTTATAAATCACATGTTCATAAAGTAAGGCATACATACACTGATGGTTGAGTATAAAGAAAAAGTGAATACTGAGGCAATGCATTTTGTGTTTTGAGACTGTCCTACTGAACAAGTTTTTCAGAGTCAGACAAAACATTTAAGTTGGGAAAACTCAGCATTTTATTGTGAAGCCCATATCATTTCTCAAAGGTGAAATTGTGAAGCCCATGCCATTTTTCAAAGGTAGACCTTCAGGTGTCCCTTAGGTTTTTTCAACTGCTTCTTAATGGCCATTTCTTCCTTCAGAAATAGAGTCACAGTGGTGCATATGTCCTACAACCTACATAGAATGGCTCTCCATGGTTTCAAAAGGTTACTGACTGGAAAATAATGAAACCATTCAAAAATAACTAATGTTAACAGTGTGCATATTGTTAACATTTTCTGTTGTCAATAAACACGCTTCCTCAAAAGGATTTTGTTCATGGCCACTTAGTAATTCATCATATGGTGATATAGTCCCTGATTGTTAGGCTATTAACATAATATTGTTATAAATAATATATGATGAATACATATTTATTACATATATATTGACATGATGAATATATAATGAACTGCCTTGTACATAATTTTGCATCTTTCTGATAATTTCCTCAGGATAAACTCTACTATATTAAAAGAAATGATAGGTCAAAGGGACTGAACGGCTTTAAAAACTTTTTCTGTTTTCAAATTTTAGCCAGATTATTGGACCAATTGAGACATCCAACAGCAGTTCAGCCTCCGTTTAAGCATATACCCTCCAAATGTAGAAATTTTCGGTACAGTTAGCCTATTTGTTTTTGAGGAGGGAATTTATTAGGCAAAATTGTATCAAGCCTTTCAAAACTTTATATTTTTCTTCTTGATTATAAATTTGACTGTATACCACACACACACACACACACACACACACACACACACATTGATTGGTGACTCAAACTTCACCTTTTATAATGTAACCTGTTTGTTTAACTTTTCTGTTGTGGTATTTGTCTTTTTCTTAACGATTTAGATATTAGGGAATTAATTCATTTTCTATCATAAACAGTGTATATATTTTTCTCAATTTAATACATATCTCTTCTTTTTGTTTATGGCAATATTTAACCTTTTTAAATTTTTCTTCCTTTGAAATAATTTTATACTTACAGGAAAGTTGCAAAATTAATACAAAGAATTCCAAGCCATCTTTTACCCTAAGTCTTAAAATGTTAACATTTTATCACATTTGTTTTAATCTTCTTTCTCTATCTCTATCTAATTTTTATTTCAAACCATTTACAAATAAACTGTAAATATGGTTCCATAGCATTTTTGGACATACGAAAGTTTTTAGTTTATATATAGTGAGTTCTACTGAGGTACTATTTGTGATTTATTTCTTTGTTGTCAAGCTTAGTAATATCTTCTGTTGAGTACTGAGGGACAGACCTCAATGGGCTCTTTGGAATGTGTTAGCACTTTTATTTCAACATGTAGTTCTTTTTCATTAGATGCAGGAATGACTTGCTGAAGGCTGAAGATTTTTCTCTCTCATACTTACCTTTAACTCTTGCATTCTTACCTTTGTGCACCAAATACTCACACAAAGTGGTGAGCCTCTGAGGCAAGGGAGGGGCAAACCTGATTGGTGGAGGTCCTTCTGTCCCTTCTCCCAAAGTCAGAACAGCCAATCGCCAGGCCTTTGGGCTGGTTACAGGTGTAGAGGAAGTAATAACAGAAGCCAAAGGAGAGCAGCAATGCAGAGTGCCACCACGACCCTCGGCTCCCCTTCCCACAGTGCTATAGAGCTGGGAGGCTTTAGATGGATGGGCACACTCCTGGCATAGCCATTCTGAAGGGAAATCTGGAGGTTTATTGCACTTTCTCCTGAATTCCTGTCTCCCCAGATGTGATCAAAAATAAAACGTGGCCTTGGATTCCATACAACCATCTATACACATTACGGATGTTGCCATGAATAGTTTGGCAGAAAGAAAAATAGCCCAAATAGCTAGCTCTACTGTTGGCTAAGCTTTGATTTTATTTCTTGGGTATTTAACCACACAATGTGATGAGGGCCTTTTTGCTCCTCGCTCTGCATGCTGTCACTTCTAAAATAAATAAAAATCTCACTGTCAGTAGGCTAGAAAGGAAGCATCCGTCTTCCCCCAAATTCCTTGAGGGCAGAAGGGAGGCCATTACACACATCACACTGAAAGTCTTTAAATTCATGCTCAGACGTCCCTCCCACAGATCCATGCCTCACAGGAACTGCTGAAACGTCACATCCTCTTCTCCCTCTCTCTCCAGAGGCTAAAACCCTGATGAGTCTGCCGTACACACTGCCTCCCCTCCCCACTGCAGTCAGAAATCTGGGCCCTCCTCTCCCCTCCCTCTTCTCCCCACTACTGCCTCCACCTTCGAGATTGTGAGCCTCTTCTCTCCACTTCCTCGATACGTATTTCCTTTTAAAACCCCACTCAGCAAAATAAACAGATCTTCCTTGGGACCCCGCTTACCTCGGAAAGCAAAGGAAGGGAAAACCATAAATATTTGTCATCTTACTTCTGTCACACATAAATTGGTAGAGGAGAAAATCACTCCTCGGCATCCATCCAGACTAGGGAAGAGAGGAGACCAGCACCTCAGTTCACGAGTTTCTCCCGTTTCTACCATAATAAGGGGCAAATCAAAAGACCACCAGGAAGAACTTCTGTACTGCTAACACATCACCTTTTTCTTTAAAAGAAGAGCAAATGCTCCTTTTTTCCTCATGAAACAGAAGGAACGGTAACTCTTCATGCGGTGTGACTGGGTAAAAGATGCCCTGTAGGCTACCTGAAGAAGGACTGGTCCTCCTGTGTTCTGACTGTCTCTGTCCTCATCCTTCCTCTTTAACTTCCTGAACTTCTCTTGGAAGAGAAACTTACTACAGAAAAGTAGGGAGCTTCTGAAAGAGACCAGATTAACAAAATCTCACCAAATCCAGTCAGACTGGCGAAAACCTTCCCTCAAATCTCCCAGCAACTCTTAAACAATTACTTCTAGAACAACTTCAGTTTCCAAATTTGAGCTGCAGCTAGGTAATCAGGAAGTTGAAATGTCAAAAGGACAAGACTTTGCAGAGAGGAGAAGATGGAAGCAGAAGAGTGAAAAAAAAAATTCTTTCTCAGCAACTCCTGTATTCTTCCTAGAAGGCACCCTTTACAAAGCTGGCTTCTTCTAGTACTCCAAACCCAAGCCACACCCAACCCCATTCCACCTCCACTCCCACCACCACCACAATCACCATCACACCAACCTCCACTACGATTATTGCCCCCCACATCATCATCCCCATTATCCCCACCATCACCATTCTGATAAACTCATCTCAGTCTCCTGCAGGCCCTGCTGTAACCAAGTGCTGCCCAGCACATCTCTCCCTGATTTTTTTTTCCCTAGCAGTCACAAATAACAACTGTAACTTAACAGGGTTCTATTATGTGGGGATGTATCTTCCTCTCTCTTCTCCTAAATGCCACTAAAGTCCACAGCAGTTGCACGTATTTAGGTGCAAATCCCTTAAAAAGAAAACAATTTTCCCAACAAGAATTTGGTTTCTAATGACTGTATGGTGTTATTTTGTTTGCAGTGAGCCAAGAGTCATTTTTATATGGCACCACAACCTGCCACCATTGCCATCTGAAAAGTCCCAGGCGCTTGTTTTATCCATCTTTGCTTTTCTTTCAAGTCTTAGCTATGATGACATTCTCGCTCTGGAATTTGGCTGTGTTGTAAAAAGAAACTAGTGTGGAACGCCAGTTCCCCAAGCCTGCAGAGTGCAGATGCTTTCTTGTCTTGGTACTATAACTGAACTGAGTCATTTTCTCTAAGCCATAGTTCACACATTAGCAGGCTGAAGCCAATGTGGTGAAGTGTCTTGCCCAGGGCCACCACAGCAAACTGTTGAGTATTTGGACCATCAGTTCCCAAAGACTGGGGAACTGTGGGTTAAATGACTTCAAACGGTGATTATGTTTCTTTTCTTTTTTTTTTTTTTTTTTTTTTTTTAACCTTGACTGAAGTTATTTGTCTTTATCGTGGTGCGTTTGCAAGGAAGATGTATTAAGCATTCCTTCTTCTCCTTTTTAGTAAGCTGAGACCAAATTAATAAAATCTCAGCAAATTTAGTCAGATTAGCAAAAACCTCCCTCAAAACTCCTAGAGATTCAGACAATTGCTTCTAGAACTTCAGTTTCCAAAATGACAGCCAGGTGACCAGATATTTGATCCCTCTCTTTGGAAGAGGACCTAACTTTGTCCTGCTCAAACTTGGCTGCGTGTTAGAATCCCTCTGGGAGCTTTCTTTTTGAGACAGGGTCTCACTCTGTGGCCCAGGCTGAAGTGTGGTGGCATGATTTCGGCTCACTGCAACCTCCACCTTCCAGGCTCATGTGATTCTCCCATCTCAGCCTCCAGAGTAGCTGGGATTAGAGGAACTCACCACTACACCCAGCTAATTTTTATATTTTTTGTAGAGATGGGGTCTTGCCATGTTGCCCAGGATTGTCTCGAACTCCTGGGCTCAACTGATCCATCCCCCTCAGCCTCCCAAAGTGCTGGGATTACAGGCATGAGCCACCACACCTGGCCACTCTGAGAGCTTTTTAAAGTCCTGATGTCCATGCCATCCTAGACCAGTTTAATAGTAATCCCCAGGTGAGGGCCCAAGACTCAGCATTCTTTTAAAACTGTCCAGGTAATTCTAAAGTACAACCCAGTGGGACACAGTGGTTCTCAACTCTGTTGCCTATTACAGGTCAACTGAGGGGATCTGTTAAAAAATACCAGTGTCTGTGCTCCACCCCTAGAGATTCCAATAAATCGGTCTAAGGTGAAACCTCTGGTAGCTTTGTTTTTTTAACTCAAGTGATTCTACTATGCATCCAGTGTTAAGAAATGAGCTGTTGTTCTCAAACTTGGTGGTGGGATCAGAATCACTGGGAAATTTAGTTTAAAAGGAAAAAAAGTTCTAGCCAACCATCTTACCTAGTGACAAGTGCCTTGGCTTTTCTTGTGCCTACTCAACTCTCCAGGTGATTCTGATGCACACAGAAGTTTGAGAATCACTGATGCAGAGGGTTCCCCCCCTCCCCAGAAAATGTTAGTTTGGCCATCTGAGTACCTAGAAAAGAAATCTAAAATATTACCCTTTAATCTAGGCCTAACCTGACCTAGGGTGGGCAAATTGAATTGTAATTAGTGATGCTCTACTCCCGATGACGGTGTAGGTGTCTATTGTTACTTTTGCCCACAAATGACAGACTCATGGTTCCTGTAACCATGCATTTGACCAGTGAACATCAGCATCTTCACTTATCCAAATGACTCATCGGAACAGCAAACTCTCCAGCTCAAATGATCACAAAGTCCTTCGGGCCTGCACTCCAAGGCCAGCATTTGTCATTCAAGAAATGGAACAGTCATGAGGAAACTTGTTTCTCTGTCCCACAAATGATTTTATAGGCATCGAGCTTAGTATCCTATTTTTTTTGTTTTTGTTTTTGTTTTTGTTTTTTTTGAGACAGGGTCTCATACTCTGTCACCCAGGCTTGAGTGCAGTGGTGTGATCACGGCTCACTGCCATGGAGATAGTGAGCCTCCTCCTCCCAAGGAGACCTCCCAAGCTCAGTTAATCCTCCCACCTTAGCCTTGTGAGTAGCTGGAACCACTGGCACACACCACCACACTCAGCTAAATTTTTTTTTATTATTTTTTGCAGAGACAGGGTCTCACCATGTTGACCACGATGGTCTTAAACTCCTGGGCTCAAGCAATCTGCCCACCTTGGCCTCTCAAAGTACTGGAATTACAGGCATGAGCCACCATGCCTGAGCTTAGAATGCTATTCTATGCTGCTTTAATGTATTGTTTTTAGATGTGTGGTGCCTTTGGTTATGGGAGGAGGTATTTATTTACTTATTATTTTTAATTTTTTAAATAAATGAAAGGACTTCCATTTTGGGATCTGAAGAGAATATAGCACTCTGGTGAGCAGTCCCCATAGGGTTATTGTTCTCAGCCTGATCTACATGTTTAAGTCACATGGGGAAATCTTAAAAATCCCAATGCTGAAAATGCTGAACTTTTCTCAAAGGATTGTGGTGAGGATGTAAGATTTATAGAAATCACTGAACATAGAGTCTGGAGCACTGGGACACAACATACAACAGCCATTATGAGGGGGTACCTGGCACATAGTAGATACTCACTAACTTAATTTATTGTGGACAAAACAGCCAACAGAATTATGATCCTACAATGGAAAAAAAAAACAGATGTAAATGAGTGTTTGTACTTTTTTAAGAAGTTTGTTTTGCAGCTAAGCTTAAATGTCTATAACTTTGCTTAGCCCATTCCCATAATTCATGTCTTCTCACCAGTGTCACACTCAAATTCAGCACCCTTGCTAGAATTTTCCAATTTTCCGTACAGCTAAGGACTTTTCTTTTTATAAAAAAATAAGAGAGAGACAAAAAATTTCTTTGTTATTCTTTATTACTTTACAGAAAGACTTTTTTTTTTTTTTTTTTTTTTTTGAGACGGAGTCTTGCTCTGTCGCCCAGGCTGGAGTGCGGTGGCGTAATCTCGGCTCACTGCAAGCTCTGCCTCCTGGGTTCACGCCATTCTCCTGCTTCAGCCTCCCGAGTAGCTGGGATTACAGGTACCTGCCAACATGCCCGGCTAATTTTTTTGTATTTTTTAGTAGAGATGGGGTTTCTCCATGTTAGCCAGGATGGTCTCGATCTCCTGAACTCGTGATCCGCCCACCTCGACCTCCCAGCGTGCTGGGACTGCAGGCATGAGCCACCGTGTCCGGCCAGAAAAGATATTTTTAATGAAGCTGTAATCTAAACATAAGATTTGAAGCAAACAATTCAGGCAAAAGGAAGTAGATAGTTTTTCATACAATCTCTTCCTTTCTGCAATCCCTGATAAAATAAGCATCTTTAAACATTTGTTGCTATGATTATTATTGTTGCTTAATTTTTTAACAGGCATCAGTTCCTAGGCCAGCCAAGGCAAGGGACCACACCACACAGTATTTTCCTGAATGCCCAGCATCCTGCAGGATGTAGGACTTAACATGATGCAATCACATCATGTAGGAAGTCACAGCAGAAAATGGGAGGGGAAACATACCTTCCCACTACTGCCAATAAAAAAGTGTGTAAAAGCACTGGCTTCCCATAATTCAATTTCGTTTTACTTGCACAGTGTCAAATTGTGATTTTCAACATTTTTTTTTTTTTTTTTTGCCAAGATCCTCTTGTTATTTTATTGCAACACACACCTCCCTTGAACCCTGTGCTTTCAAACATTTTACCTGCCAAACCGCTTTTATGAAGTAATGGCATTCACTGACCGGTTTTTAATCACCAAAGATGTATTTGGTTACTAATCTGATGTTTTCAATGAGCAGGATGAAATAATCAATGTTCCTACGCTATATATATGTATAGAAAAATTTCTATATCTTTTTCAAAAATCTGAAGGCATTTTTCATGGAAGTGTCATAGACTGCCTCATATTTTTTACAACTTCCCTTGGGCCTTTTCAGACTTTTTAAATGGCTCATAGTTTCCTCTGACACTGCTTTTATAGACCTCAGGTTAGAGACATTTGAATAAGAAAATTCTGAATATTCTTGTACCCCAATTTTCTCACCTCTAAGTAGGAATTACATTCTTATATTGTTTAAATATTATATTAATGTCTTATAATTATTATATTTATTATTTTAATATTATAAGTGTGTAATTCCTACTTAGGGTTGAGAAAATTGGGGTACAAGGACTATAGAACCATAAAAGAAGCCATCAGAATACCAATTATTGCTGGCATTACCTTTAATCAAAAAAGTCTTTCAGTATTATTATAAAATCGTTCTTCAAAGATGTCTATATAAATGAACATAAAATAGCCTATCAAACTCAGTAATGCATAATGAAAATATTCATGAGAATTTTAATCTTTTAACACCATGCTCTACATTAGATTAAGAAATTATTGGGATAAATCAGAACATTCGTAAATTCTTTAAGTTTCTCAACAGAAAATTCTAATACAATTTAACGTTTTTTGGGCATCTCAGATATTACATACTAAGCATATAAACATGACTGAGCAATAGTTCTTGCCTTTGAGAAGCTCATAGTCAAGAGATCACAGTTTGTAAACACAGCAATTCATATTTTTAACATCTGACAAGACTCATGGAAGTTTAGCATTGGAAGGAATCTTAGAGACCATCTAGTTCAATGCCATGAAATTACAGGTGGAGAAACGAAGCCTATTAACTTAAAGTAATAAATGTGTGGCCCTGCAGTAGTGCATCACACAGACAGTTCGGTTGTTTGCCTTCACACTTCTCACACCTTAAGCTTCCATTGACTCTGATTGGATTTTTTAAATACTGAATGATACAAAAGTATCATTTAGAATTGTAGAGCATCTATTAGCAAAATAATGCTCTCCGCTGCAATAAATGAATCCCAAATCTCAGTGACTTCGTACAACAGAATTTTATTTCTAACTCATGTTAAGTCTAGTACCACATGTTCTTGGTTGGCAGGTGACACTTGTCAGGGTCATTTATGGACCCAGGTTCTTTCCTTCTTACATCTCCATCTACCTCTAGGACTTCAGAATTTTCTCCACTAAACAGAAGAGAGAGAAAGACAATGAAACAAAACATGTAAGAGGTGTTTCACAGGCAAGGCCTGGAAATAGTGCCCAATGCCTTCATTCATTCTATTGGCTAGACCTCAGTCACATGGCCATGTCTCACTGCAAGGGAGCTGGAAAATGCAGTCTAGCTGTGTGCCCAGGAAGTAAGGAGTGCACAGGTTTTGATGATGAGTCTGTGTCACAAAGGGCTATACAAATGCATAATAACATTATGGAGCTCAGTTCAGAAAGGACTTGATCTTTATAGTGAAGTCACCTTTTTGTTTAAAAAGTGTCTGTTTCAGTCCTCTGACCCTCTTCCAGGTATTATCAACATTTCTAGACAGGGCTAGGATGGTCTGTTTTACCCACCTTTCCTGGTTGCTGTTGGAGTTGGCATGGAGTAGTGAAAAGAAAACAGACTTTGGAGTCATGTGTCCTTGTGTTCAAATCCCCAGTTTTCCACTAAGTAACGTTGTGACTTGGGGCAAGTTGCGTAAGCCTCCATTTTCTCCTTGTAAAATGGGGACAGATAGCATCCTAGAGTTGCGGTGTGACTTAATTAAATCATTTAGTAAACACTTATTGAGAGCTTACTACATGTCAAGTCCTATGGTACACTCTGGGGAAATAGCAGAGATTATTTTTTTAAAGGCACAGAGCCTAGATTAATAAATGATGTATATACAGTTATTGTCATGAGAAAGCACACTCAATACATGTTAGTACTCTTGCTTTTTTGGCCCTCTATAGCTAAGCTGTGAAGATAGGTTCATCCCTAGAAATTCTAGATAGAATAAACTAGTGAATGATGGATCTGTAAGATGGATAGGTCAAGTGGAAAACGTTTCAAATGTTTCCATTGTTCCTGTTGTTTGAAATTGAATTGGTGGGGTGAGAATGTTGATTTATGTCTATGAAGCATGTTTAATTTGCAAGGGCGTGAAACATAATAATTTGAGCTGCAAACAAATACTTGTTTAGTCCCAACAAGAGTAAACAGAGAAACATCAAAGTGGAGAGCCCTCTTCAAGACTGGTGGCCTTTCCATTGCCAAGCCTCCTTTACAAATGAGAGGAGGAGGGTCTTCAGAGATGGTGAGTGTCTTCCTGAGGACCAGAAGGGCAGTGAATTTGCAGCAGCCCCTCCTACTCACTGACAGATCAGAAGGGACATGCAAGATCCCCGAGAGAAGGAGGATAACACTGTGTCGGCATCTCAGACACTGCTGCAGCCTCGGTCTTTGGGATTCAGAGGCTGGTGAGGGTTTTTGCATGAGAAACCGTCACCTTCAGTGCTCCTTGACTCCTTCTTGTCTCTCAGCTTTTGTTTTATTGTTTTCTATGATTTCCAAATACAGCAGAGGACCTTCATATTGTTTTGTTTGATAGCCTATTTTTTACTCTCTTGCATCATACTTTCCAGGAAGCTCTGTTTTATTTCACTTTACTTCTCTTTTATCTTTTCACCTTAAATGCAGAATAGTCTGGGGGAGAAAAGAGGCACATAATGAGGACAACGGGTCTTCAAACCAAAGTACATACCATCTTGACTCCAGCTAGCCCTGCATCAGCCATTTTATATGCCCTAAACCACAGTTGCATTGCTGACCCCTAATGCCACAGAAGAGCTACAGGCACAGGCTTTGTCACATCCACCTCAAGTCCATTGTGGCTCTACCTCTTCAGCTGTGACCTTGGGCAAGTTGCTTTCCCTTTCTTAATACTCAGTTTCTTCACCTGTGAAACGGAGATGATCATTACTTATGTCCGTATTCATGGGAAGGTCAAAAGAAAAAACGGAATGTGCATAGCATCATGGCTAGAATGTAGGTAGTGAGCCTCTAATAATAAGTGACAGGTGCCATCATCATGATCCCCCACAGTGACCATATCTGCAGGCCAAATGCACCAACCTTGCCAGAAAAGCTGTGATGGGAACAAATGCAGCTGTCTTGTTATCTTGCTTCAAACTCAGAGGATACATTTTATATTCCCCAGTAACCAAATGCCATCCAGTTTTCCTGAACAACCCATTCCACAGCTAAAAACTAAAGAGTCACAGGTTTGGCTCAGAAATGAATCTTCTGGTCACACTTTCCAGGCCTGATTCTTGAGAATTACCCATTAATTTTTTAAATCCCTTTAGAATATTTGTGCAGAAGCCACCACTGAAAGTCTAAGACTAAAGCTCCCAGATCCTTTGCTAGGGCCTCCCTCCACAATGCATCTGATTATATTGTCTTCTCCTTTCCAGATAAGGATTTTTCTAAAGATCCTTCTGTATGTGGTTCTTCTCTACCCTATTCTCTAAGGAGAACTGGAAATATTGACCAGGGCTGGGATTAGCCTTCTCTCTGTTTCAGGCAGGGACAGTTCTATCCATGATAAGTTTCCTCTCCTTCCAAAGTACACAGTCCTTAGCATGTTTAATGAATAGAGTCCTGGGTAAGATTCCAACTTTCCAAGATTAAGAATGTGCTTTGCTTCCTGACCCTGTCAAGCCCCAACCCTTCTCAAGAATTTTCCATGTGCCACAAATCAACTAAATAAAGGCTCTTGATCTCCACATGCACTGGCCAAGAGGACAAAGCCTAAATTGGCTACAGTATGAGGCTCCTGGACCTGGGACAGCTTGGCCCAGTCCAGTGATAATTTCACCAAACACACTTCCTAATCAGTTTTCTCTGTTCTTCTCTTCTCTCTCTCAGAAACTCTTGCCATTTGAGGGTCTGGTCTACTTGGCACCCTTACAGTTTTTTGCTACTGTTCTCCACGCCCATTGTTCATGTCATACCATATTGCCAGAGTTGCTCACTCTGCTTAAAGAATGGCATTGTTTGCCACTCCCCAGGGGCACACTGGTTTAGAACATCTGCCAGTTATCTTGGCAGAAGGAATCATCTGAATGTTTTGGCTCAGTGTTATTTAATCCTAAATAGTCAGCTGCTGCCTTAATCTTGAGGACAAATTAGGTTCAGAAGACAGAGGAATCTAGTGACTGAAATGAGGAGGTCGCTTCATCTAGATGAGGGCTATTTACCTTCACCCAGCTTTCTCCCAGGCTGTCTCAGCACTCCCTGTACTATGTGGAAAGCTGCTGGTGGAAGGCTGTGTTGTGTGTCAGCATAATAGCAGGGGATCAAGGCTTGGTGTTGCCTGTAACTCTCCAGGTGGCCTGGATCAAACCATATCACCTTCATGGATCTCAATTCTCTTTTCTTTTTCTTTTTTTCTTTTTTTTTTTTTTTTTTTTAAGACAGAGTATTTCTCTATCACCCAGGCTGGAGTACAATGGTGCGATCTCAGCTCACTGCAACCTCCACCTCCCAAGTTCAAGCAAGCGATTTTCCTCAGCCTCCCGAGTAGCTGGGATTACAGGCACCTGCCACCATGCCTGGCTAATTTTTGTTTTGTTTTTTGTTTTGTTTTGTTTTGTTGAGACAGAGTCTAGCTCTGTCACACAGGCTGGAGTACAATGGAGCAATCTCAGCTCACCACAACCTCCGCCTCCTGGGTTCAAGCGATTCTCCTGCCTCGGTTTCCAAAGTAGCTGGGATTACAGGCACCCGCCACCAAGCCTAGCTAATTTTTTGTATTTTTAGTAGAGATGGGGTTTCATTATGTTGGCCAGGCTGGTCTCAAACTCCTGACTTCGTGATCCACCCGTCTCAGCCTCCCAAAGTGCTGGGATTACAGGCGTGAGCCACTGCGCCTGGCCAATTTTTGTATTTTTAGTAGAGACAGGGTTTCACTGTGTTGGCCAGGCTGGTCTCTAACTCCTGACCTCAGGTGATCTGCCTGCCTCGGCCTCCCAAAGTGCTGGGATTACAGGCATGAGCCACCGCGCCCGGCCTCAATTCCCTTTTCTATAAAGTTGAACTGGCGTAGTAATAAGGTCCTGTTTAGCCTGCAACCATTCTCTGAATTTTACTACTCAGAGCCCATTGAACTAGGACCAATTGATCTGGTTAATTTGCCTCTGAAACTGGGCATGGAATATCGGTGCACATCATCTTAGCATACATGTCCCTAACTGAGGGTCGGAAAAACAAAGAGTCTGAAGAACAAGATAAAAGCTTCATGAAGTCACTCCAGTGTGGCTTAGCCAAGGTAGGATCACTTTGGTTTGGCACCATCATAAGCTGGCAAAATAATACAGTCTTCAGTTTCTAAGCCTCCTCATTTTAGAAGACATCTCTGCAGTGCATCCCCACTGCTCATTATTTTTTCAAGCTGTGTCTGCTTCACTTGCTTAAGATAAAAGCCTACACAGTGTACCATCCAAATATAGGTCCACGGCAGTCCAGAGAGAAGACAGCCTGAGGTTTATGGTGACAGGACATTTTGAATACCTAACAAATGGGCTGTATCATATCAAAGCCTACCAGTCAATATTAGCAATGAAGGGAAATGAAAGTAAGGTTTGTTGAGGGAACAGGAAGTTTCCTGTACTGTTTCTCCCCTTGCTGGAAAGCAATTGTGATCAATACCAGGTGCAAATCACATTGCTTGTAAGAAAAAAGCATTCATGATTATATTTCACAAGCACCACACCACAAATGTACTTATGTATATTTTGACTTTTAAAAGTGAGCAGTGCTTTATAAATCCCATCCTTTTTTTTTTGTTTGTTTGTTTTTTTTTGTTTTGAGTTGAAGTCTTGCTCTGTCACCCAGGCTGGAGTGCAGTGGCATGATCTCGGCTCACTGCAACCTCTGCCTCCCAGGTTCAAGCAATATGGAGTCTTGCTCTGTCACCCAGGCTGGAGTGCAGTTTCTCACCTCACAGTTTCTCAGTCTCAGCACTGTTGACATTTGGGGACAGATAATTCTTTGTTGTGGGGGCTGGCCTGTGCAGTCTAAGATGTTGAGCAACATCCCTGGCCTATACCCACTAGATGCTAGTAGCACACACACTCCAGGTTGTGACCACCAAAAAATGTCTCCAGATATCACCAACTATCCCCCACAGAAGCAAAAAAAAAAAAAAAGACAAATAAACCAACCTGCGTGAGATCCATCAGCCGGGGATCTCCCCAGCCAGGTATCCAATTATTTGGATCCACCAAATAATTCTCATATGAAGGGAATATGCAGGAATGGAACTTTTCTTCCAGAGCAGCTCCCTCACTTTGGCAGTTTCCTCCCACCCTCCCCATGTTTTCATATTTCTAGGCAAATGTATCCTGAGAATTGAGGCAGTTGTAGATAGGGCCTCGCGGGAAGCAAACTGCCAATTCTCCTTGGTGTAGCAAGCATGGACCATTTTGCAGCACCTTCCCCTGAACTTGCCACATTGTCCTAAGTGAATATAACAATGAAAATACACAAGAGGAACATGCCACATTTAGGTTGGAGAGCATTTTGACATCTCCATTTTGTTAATTCTGTTCTCTCCGCAGAAGCTGTCATCTGTAGACACGTACCAGAACAAACAGAATAATTGTTAACAGCACAGTATTTTTTCTTATTTTGGTTACTGTTTGGTCAGAAAATATCTCAGACAGACTTTCATAATTAGAAATGTTTATATCTTAAGCTGTGATCTTTTTTCCAAAAATTATGCCTTTCAATTTCCCAAGCATCAATGTTCAGACACCATTGCTCCATGGGCGAAATGAGACAACCCTATTCATGTAGACATAATGTCCTTAACATGCTTTTTCAAATTTTGGAGACAAGGTCCCACTGTGTCACCCAGGCTGGAGTGCAGTGACCCACTGCAACCTCCACCTCCCAGGCTCAAGCAATCCTCCCACCTCAGCCTCCTAAGTAGCTGAGACCACAGGTGTGTGCCACCACACCCAGCTAATTTTTTGTATTTTTGGTAGAGATGGGGTTTTGCCATGTTGCCCAGGCTGGTCTTGGACTCCTGAGCTCAAGCAATCCACCCACTTCAGCCTCCCAAAGTGCTGGGATTCCAGGCATGAGCCACTGCGCCCAGCTGGGCTTCTAAAGAAAAATGCCCTTTCCCCCATTCATTTTCAAAGAGAGATTATGCTTCTTGAAATGGTTTTTGCTGAGGAAATAGATGAACCTCTCTCAAAGCAATAGTCCTGCTGAAATCGCCCATAGTAATTACAAGAGTTCCCATTTGCCATCAGGCTGGTCGACCCATCCTGAGGAAGATTCCAAGCGCAGCACTTCCCTTAAACTACCTTTGTGACTGTGACAAATGCTTTACCTCTCTGGGCTGCAATTGCCTCACCTGTAGAAGATAGCAAAGGTGTTATGAAAGTAGCTACCTATTTACTATCTGTAACTTTGGGTAACATCTTTTGCTCTCTCAGCCGAGGTTTTCTCATCTGTAAAATGGGGCTAATCACAGCGTCTCCTTCACAATGTTGTTGTAGTGAGTAAATGAAACAATAAATGAAATGGCACATAGTAGGCCCTCTAGAAGCATTGTCACTCAATGTCATAAACTCAGAATTATCCCTTTGTCAGTTCTAAATGATTTGGCAACCTTTTTAACCTTCTAGATGGCAGCGAAGAAACAGATTGATTCTTTATGACCTCAGTTGCTTTGTTTTTGCCTTCTTTTTAAGTTTGGCCATTTGGAAGCAGAGCCCATCATAAATACTAACCTTTTTAAAAATCATCTTCAGCAACCAATATGGGAAACAGAATTCTTCCTTGCACAGCTGTCTCTTGTTTGGTTAATTTACTAGATTAAAAAAGGAGTCTTAATTAGAAAAACAGCTCTTAGTGTTTGAGGTATAGGGTGCAAATATCAGAATTTGAAACAGCATTGAGATTGAGCAATAAATTTTTGTTGTATACCAAAAACGTATGTTTTCAATTAAAAGATTATGGGACGAAGAATCACAAGACCCATCCCAGCTCTTCCTCCATCTCAGTCACTTTGAGCAAGAATGTGACCTCTCTGAGCCGTATTTCAGCCCATGGAATCTAGTTTGTTGTTTTCTTTTTGTTTTTGTTTTTGTTTTTGTTTGCCTGAGATGATCATCTAAGCCGTCCAGTGTTGACTTCCCATAAAGGGTGTCGCATGCTCAGCTAATCTCTACTTGGGCCTGGATTCTGATTTTGTCATTTATCCACTGTGTGATCTTGAGCAAGTTGTTTAACCTTTCTGTGCTCCAGTTTCCTCTGCAAAAAAATGAGAATAACATTCTACTTCATAGAGTTATCATGAAAATTAAATGAGAAGTGATCAAAATGAGTGCCTAACATATAGTAAGCATACATAAAATGTTAGCTATTGCTTTTAGTATTTTATTGGCTGTCTTTAGAGGAGAAACTGACAAAAAAAGAAAGTATAATCTGAAATCTTGGTGTTTGGATTTTTACATTTGATGAACCAAATTTACCAAACTAACCACTTAGGAAATAAAGACATCAAATACACTGTCTTTTAATTTCTACACGTATAATTTCCCTAACCTACAATTCATCAACTACTACTTTCCCCTCTGATTTCTGAATAGGAAAATCATGGCTCTTATCACTATATGGTGTAAGTTAAATCCCACCAACATTTCACTTGGGTAACCACATGTTTAACAAATTCTGTCTACTTCATATGGAGACTGTGCCCCTGGAACAGAATATCTCAAACATGAATGTGCATGTGAGTCACATGGGAATCTTGTTAACATGCAGATTGTGATTCACCAGTTCCGGAGGCAGAAATCCCACATTTCTAACAAACTCCCAGGAGATGCTGATGCTGCAGGTCCTTGGACTGCACTTTGAGTAACAGGGCTGTAGATATTCACAAGCCGTTTGAGCATGGAGGAGGCAGGGGGCACACCTGGCCCAAGTAGGGATCAAGCAGGTTGGAGAGAGGCAGGCCTGCAGGAACTGACTGCCAGAGCCCCTCTCCAGCCCCAGCCTCGCCAACTCTAATTTAAGAAATTGAAATGTTCAAGGGGAAAATAACAGGAAGGCATGGAAAAGACAGTCAAAACCCTACCTGCTTCTCTTCATTTTCCTAAACTGTTAAAAAAAAAAAAAAAATCATAGAATAGATTACACCAAGCAATTTGACCCATCTGCAGTTCTAAATTATCTTCCACAAGACAGGCAGGTAGAAGACAATTTAATTCTCCCTTCTCTGCTGTTGGGACTGTATCATTGAGGTACAGGTGCTAAAACAGACCCTCCTAGGGGAGCATTACATACCCTGCATGTACTTACGTCATACCACTAAGGCCCATTTCACAAAATATGTTTTTGGTGTATTTAAAAGTATTCTGAGGACCCGAAAATATCCCAAAAGCACCTGCTCTCAAGCAGTTCTCACCTGTGTAAAAATCTCACCTGCTATTATAACCAAGAACAAGATAGCTGTGCATGCTGTGGCAGTGCTTCTATTCCCGAACCAAAGAAAAAAACCAAACTTTTCCAGATTGAAATGTCTCTTCCCTAAATGACTCTCTGTCATGATCTTGATCCTATTTATTTTTTTACATATAAAAATTGAAAATTAGTCTCACCTGGGTACCAAAAAAAGTGGGAAATTGTAGTGCAATTCTATGAAAACCCAGAGGAGGACCTATATGTTACTCTGCTAACACTAGCATTTATTTGTGTGGATTTTGTGAATCCCCGAGTGTAATCTGTTGGAAGAATATGGGTGTTTTGCTGCCAAGTACTGAGACTTTCACAGGGTGGTGTATAACATTGATCTAATTACCCAAGTCATATTTTGTCTTTTATTTGAGAAATTATAAATCTCAAGTTTTGATTTTTGTCCACAAGTCATACCCTAGTCCTAGTTTCCAAAGTCAGAAAAGATTCACTTGTATTTTCTACCTTGAAAAGGGTTATTTCATGTTTGGGAACATAAAATGGGGCGAGTCTCATAAAGATATCTTGGGTTTTTTTGAAAAATGTGGGTTCAGACTGGCATCAAGAATAAACATTATGCTCTGAACTTTTGCTCAGGAGAAATCTAATCCTAGCAGTAAACATCTGTTCCCTTTTATGTGCATTTGTGGCTCGTTAATATGAATGTTTCTGCAACCACTGTAGCTTTTCTAATATCCTAAATGGAATCTCTGTGGCCTTTAGAGTAATTACCTCAAAGTTTGAGTCATCCAACCTAAGGACTCTCTGATTAAATCCGGTATGAATTATGGAAAATCAAATGACCATTCCTGGGGGAGGATTCCATTGTGTCCTCCGGAAAGTATTTTCCCAGTGCTCAGGGCCTCTGGTCAGTGCTCAGCAGTCAGCTTGTTCCGATGTGGTTAAATAATTTTAAGATGTTGCCTATGAACCTGGTCACTGCCATGCTTTCGTGCAGCCAAATGGAACTTACAGCGTGGTCTTTGAACACGTGTTATTTTGTTTTGCTTTTTAGTTTTGTTTCAGGTTACACTTCAGATGAATAAGCATCCCCTATAAATGTTATAAACACAAACTTTAAAATTGTTTTAATGGTTTTCACTTATCAAAAGATTATCAATCACTGTAGTTTCTAGTTTCAGAGTAATTAGTTGAGGTTTCTGCAGTCGTGATGATTGTTTTGCATTAGGATAGTGATTGCCTAATGGAATATACAGGAAAACCAGAGAAGTGGGAGCAGCCAGATAAGGAAAAGGTTTGTTTATCTCCTAGCAGCTCCCAAATCTCACCCACTTAATGGACTGATAATCCCTGCCAATGAAATAAGAGAAGGCCTCTGTGATAGCAAACTTAAATTCACCTGCATACGGGGACAGAAAAGTCCAGTCTCAACAAGATAGAAAATTAATAGGCAGGTGCTCAGTAAAAGAAAGGCAAAACCATTTAGCAATGAAAGGCAGCCTACTTGAACAAAGCGGCTAATTTTGCAAGACTTTGCCTAAAAGAAGATATTCTGAAGGCATAGTTTATGTAACTGGACAAAGGTTGAACATGGGCCTCAGCAGACCTTATTGATAAAGTCTCAGGAATGAAGCAGCAGAGTTCTTCTTGAGATGAGTACACCCTGATTAGGGATATCAAAACACGTGATCTGAGTTAGATAAAATAATGTATGAAAAGTACTTTTGGATGCTATCTGGCATGTAGTTGGTGTTCAATTGATAGTAATTTTAATTTATGGAGCCCGGTCTATGTAGCCTGACTTAAATAAATGCTCAATAAATTTGAGCTATCACTAACAGTATTATGATTATGCCCTTCAGCTACCTTGTACACAATAATGAATATGGTTCCCTCCCTATCTCATCCTCTCTATCCTCAATTCCCTTAGGAGCCAGTCGCCAGGAAGACACACCCTCCCCAGCTATGGCCCATGCCTCCATGAGTCTAACAATGACCAGAATATTTCACTCCATTTTGCAGACTTAAATTGTTGAGAATACCAAAATAGGATCTGTTCACACTCTCAAGAGCTATCTAAGTCTTCATTTGGGGAACACTAACATACACCAACAAGAGCTCAGAAATGATCATGATTGCATGAGCTTAGAATAAATAAGAAATGTATTTTAAAGGAAAAAGAACTCACCACAGACTGGAATAGTAAGGGAAAGCTGTGTGGATAGGACTGAAACTGAGCTGGGAGAGTCCAGAATGTTCGTGTAAATTGAGAGAAAGGGGAAGCATGAGAATAGATCCTACAGGCTCCTTCCCACCAGTTGAGAATTGTGGATTTGGTCTCTGTAATTACTAGTAGTAAAAAAAAAAGGCAGGGGAGGTCGGGGGAAACACTTTGAACACTTACTGTATTTCTGCACAAGGCTAGACTTTGTCCATGTGTTGGCTCATGTATTCTTCACATCAACACTGTGAGGGCTTGACACCAATGCTGTGAGGTCCTGGAACCTATAACCCTTCCATAGCAATTCTTGAATGTAGTAACAGCAAATTTCCTTTAGAAACAGCCAGCAATTTAACTTTTCACTATTTTGGAGACATCTCTCCTTCCTTGTCCAAATATTCCAAATGTACAAGTCTCATGGCATCAACTGGGGCAGAGTTCCTGCAGAGACCTACATAAATGGAAGCAAGCAGGCTCTGCAGCTTCAGGCTACTGTTAAAGGTTCCCAGGCCGGACAAAGCCACCCGGGTAGATTCAGAGGCACTGGGAAACACAAGCCAGGAGCCTGCCCTCTGGTGACCAGCTCACCCCATTCCAGATGTTAGTGGACTAACAGATTAAGTCAGTGTTTCAGAGGTCTTGGAAAGATGGCCTTGAGATACCAGCTCCGGCATCCGATACAAATGCCAAAGTAAAAACACGGTTGGTTTACACAGCCTGAGGACGAGGAAGAATAAAGCCATCTAGCTGCCCTTTCTGTCTTCCCTGTTCGCAGAGCTTGTCTAAGGCTATGCTACAGTATCTGCTGATGGCTGAGCTGCGTTTTGTTGCAGAACTTTGATACTAACCAGTTATGACTGACTCTGCCTTGCATAGAGCACATTATGGCTCAGTAAATAGAAATTCCTAAATAAATAAAAAACTGTATGTGCTCTGTTCAGTTTCAGGGGTATTTTGATCTGTTCTTATTATGTTCAATTATTTCCAAATAATATTTCTTGAGGTCCCATCATGTTATAGCATTGTGCTTAGAGCTGTGGAGATTAAGAGATGGACACATTGATTAGAGTCCAATAAGAGGGAAAAGGGTGCATGTACCATTCACATGCAAGGAGGACATGGTAAGTTCTTGCCTTATAGAAGAGACATAGACAAATATGGATAATTCAGGAGAGAGATTCAAAGAGGTAGAGCAATTTGCCCCAAACCACGGCTAATACATGTCATAGTCAGAATTTGAACCTTGGCAAGCAGAGCCCATATTCTTACCCACTATCTTTTCCTGCCTCTGAAAAGCAAAATAGGTTTCATTTTCACCAGCAGTTCTGGGAGAACAATCCTATTGGTTGTCCATGTTGAACTGCTTGTAATGATGAGTCCTCCTAGCAGACCAGTGGCTTTTGGATAAGAAAGTGGGCATGAATTATGTGCGTGGGAAATAGTTTTGTCTTTGCAAAGTTACTGGATTATGTGCCTAGGAAACAGTTTTCTCTTTGCAAAGTTATGAGAGGACAATAAATATTACTTTGGATATTGTGCTGGCCACCATGAGTGTTAAGAAAATTATATACATGTATGTAAATGGATATATCACAAGGTAAAAGGTAGCACGTGGAGGAGGGAGATACATGGGAAGTGGGATGGAAGTTTGGAGGGTGGATGGATTGCTTCAAGAAAGCTTAAATGATGAACTAGACCTTGAAGGTTGAGTAACGATCAAATTGGTGTCTTCATTATTATGTTATTTGAGCTACCAAGCTAATCAAGCCAGATATAATGATGGTCAGGCAAACCTAACAGGAAATGCTCACTTCACCAAAATTCCTCTCCCATTTGCCTTGCACAGAATCTAGGAATCCAATTTTAGAGATACATTCCTTGGGCCATGGCCCAGTGCTTTCCAGACATCCTCTTTAAAACACAACTTCTGCTATGAGGTGACTCATCCCAGGTTCTTAGCCATTAATATAGTGGTATGGAGTCATTTATCAAACTCTTTTTTGAGGGGGGTGCTCTTTAAATATCATGTTTAGAGGAGAAGAGTTTGGAGAGTAAGGCAAGGGAAGAAAAAGTCATGTGGATACATAAGTGAAGAACTTAAACTTAGTGCGTGCTTACAATGTGCAGGACAATGTACCAAGAACTTTTAATATATAAACCTATTTGGTCATCAAAACAATAGTATATTCCCATTTTACAGAAAACCCACATCTCTAAAGTTCCAGAAGCAACTTATTTTTTATTATTATTATTATTTTTTGCCTCTCTAATGACCACCTCTCATGAGGCTACCAAGAAATATAAGGGATGAGCCATTCCTTCAAATAGCTTCTGGACTAGGTCAAAGTTTACAGTCCTTGGCAACCAGAAGCAACTTTAACTGAACTATAGAAGGTCAGGTCAGGTTTTAGAGTCAGAAGACCTGGGTTTGAGTCCAGGTCCATCATGTACATCCATGTCACTTTCTAAACTCCACACATGTAAAATAGGGATGATAATTCTATCCATATCCCCACCCCCATACAAATTTGCCAAACACCTATTATTCATAAGGCTCTTTTGCAAGTGCTAGAGACACAGTAATGACCACAACAGTGCTCATCCCTGTTTCTGTCGTGCTTACATTTCCAGTGAGGACAGACAAAATAGTTCCCGTTGGTGACAAGTATGATGAAGAACCTAAAGTAAAATGATAGAGAGAAAATGGTTGGGGAGCTGGTCAGGAAAGCTCTCTCTCAAACCTCAATGACAGGGAGCTGGTGATATAAGGATTTGGACAGGGGCACTCCAGGCATAGGAAAGAGCTTCTGCAAGATGCTGCGGTGGGAATGGGCTTCCCATGTTAGAGGCAGCCCATGTGGCTGGAGGATAGAGAGAAGGGGGCAGAGCCATGGGTGAGGAGCTCAGCCAGAGGGAGGCTCAGTGGGGCCTTGAGGCCACTGTAAGGCCTGAAGATTTTATTCTAATATGGATGGGAAGTCATCAGATTATTTCAAGCACCAGAGAAATACACTCTTATTTATACTTTTAAATGCTCACTCTGGCTGCTCTGTGGAAAGTGGATTGTAAGTGGCTGAGAGCAAAAGCAAGGAGACTTGTTATGAATATAAATAAGTAATGGGAAAATTAAATGAGGTAGTAAGTACAATTTCTAAAGAACTTTCAAAGCACACATAAAACAATAGCTATTAATAGGTCATTTACTACGCATCAAACTAAGGGCAATAAGGAGAACATATCAGTTAATAGCATAAAAGGCAAAGAAGAGCAGGTGAAGTGCTTCTCTTAATTTTAGGTTCCTTGTCAATCAAGAAGTATATGTTCCCTGGATGTTTGTGAAGATAAAGTGTCTAGCTCAGTTCCTGGATCATAGTAAATGCTCAACCAAACATTACTCTCCTGTCCTGCATGATTCTAAAAAACATCAGTTGAGGCGTCTATACTGTGAGAATTCAGCAAGGCTAAACCTTATGGGTGGAAGTAAAAAAACTAAAATGGAAATTAGAGGCTTCCTACCTAATAGTCTGATGCTACACAATGATAATTCTACACACTCTCTGGGTTTACAAAGCACGTTTTACACACACACCCCTAATGCAGAATATGGTTTGCCGTCAGTCTCAGTACCTAATATGAATGGCCTTTTAATGCAAGCTAAACTCTTGCAATGAGTGCCATGAAATCCCAGCCTACGCAGCTTACCCTTTCTGACCACTTTGTCATAATCCTATTTCCTTTGCTTTAGCTCTTTTCTAAGGTATCAGCTCGCTCTTGTGTCCTGAAATACTTGAATATTTTAATCTAATTCTCTTTTTTTGATGGACAGATTTATTTTCTATCATCTTTAATGAAATTTCCAGAGATAGGATGTAAGTAGTTATGTTAATGAAATTTATGTTTGTTTCTCTTTTGCAAAAGAACCCTTTGGATCAGTGTTGTGTCAATCAAAGCCATCAGAATGATGGTCATCGAATGCAAACCTAATCATTCAAGTCTAAACTCCCTTGAGACACACAAACCAAAGGAGTTCACACGTCCCTATCTAGTTATTATTTTCTTTTGTTCTACTTATTTTTAATTCATCATAACTAATTACATTGGTTAATTGTGTTGATGTCTAGAATGGGAAGTATTGAAAGTCATATGTTAACTGGGATTCATTAAGAGTAAACGGTTCATGATTTATGTGAATAACAAAATATGATCATTTCTAGAATGCTCCCTTTTTTAAAAAAAATTACTTCTACTACTGTGTGCATTGTGTCCCAGATAATGCTCAGAACAACAGGCTTTTATTTTTAATTTTTTATTTATTTCAATAGGTTTTTTGGGAACATGTGGTGTTTGGTTTCATGAATAAGTTCTTCTGTGGTGATTTCTGAGATTTTGGTGCACCCATCGCCCGAGCAGTGTACACTGTACCCAGTGTGTAGTCTTTTATCTCTTACCACCCTGACCCTTTCTGAAGTCCCCAAAGTCCAATGTATCATTCTTATGTCTTTGCATCCTCATAGCTTAGTACCCATATGTGAGTGAACACATATGATGTTTGGTTTTCCATTCCTGAGTTACTTCACTTAGAATAATAGTCTCCACTTCCATCCAGGTTGCTATGAATGTCATTATTTCATTCTTTTTTATGTCTGAGTAGTATTCCATATATATATATATATAAATATATATATATATATATATCACATTCTCTTTATCCATGAGTTGATTGATGGGCATTTTTTGGGCTGGTTCTGTATTTTTGCAATTGCAATTTGTGCTGTTGTAAATGTGTGTGCAAATGTCTTTTTCATATAATGACTTCTTTTTCTCTGGGTAGATACCTAGCAGTGGGATTGGTGGATCAAACGGTAGACCTACTTTTAGTTCATTAAGGAATCTCCACACTGTTTTCCATAGTGACAACAGGCTTTTTGAGTAATTACTTATTTACATCCATACCTGCAATCTACAAGATAATATCTAATTAACACCTGACTTTTAAGGCTTCACTCAGTAGACCTCAAAACAATGGATGAATTTTTGAATGATAATGAAAATTTACTCTGAGGTTGTGTAAAACACTGGAGTCTGAGGAAACCACAGACTTATTCAAAACCTGTCACTAATTTATTTTCTTACCTTAAATTTATCTTAACCCTGTGGATCTCAAACTCTGTTGGCTATCGCAATCACCTGGAGAACTTGATAGCTCTATGCATGCCCACACCCTATCCAACTTCAAAAAGTCTGGTCTTCAGTGTTGTTTAGTAGCACCTCAGATGATTCTGATACACATCAAAGTTTGAGAATCACTGACTTAACCTTTTGGGATGTTAATCTTCCTAAAAAGAAATATCCCATTTGTGTGAGTTTTGAAGGAACAAAAGGAGATGGGCGTTAGACATAGGAAATTACTAAAGACCATCATTGCCAACCACAGGTATGTGGAGGTAACTTGTAGGTCTCACCAACAACAGTATATCCAGTAGGTAGAATTTCAGGACCCCAGTGTCGTGGGTGTCTCATCCCTCCTTGGGAATGGAATAGGAATTACATGTTGCCCCCCTGTTCTTGCAAGGATAAGAATCAAGAATCCTCCTTAAATAAATTCCTCTTGAGCTTTCTCATGACCCAATCGGGACTTCTCAGTCTCCAGGTTTCCCAGCAATGCCCCAACCAATAAACCTGCCAATTAAGCAACTGAATATCATTATTGCGAATGTAATTACAGACAGTAATTATGAGCTTGTAAATGCCTCCCATGAATGAAGCCCTTTTCCCAAACCATCTCGGCTGCTTTTCTTTGGAAAATGGAAAGCAATCCTATCCCTTGCCTCACCCCAAGTGTAGCCTTCCTTGCTTACAAGAAACCCCCTTCTTGCTGACCCAAGGGACATGCTAAGCAAGCTTTAATAGGCTGTGCTTTAAGGGGAGATGTCCTCTTGGAGTGGAGCCCCTTTCAGCATCTCTCAGCCAAGCCTTGTTTCCCTAGGGAGTAATGACTACCCAGTTTGGCTGTATTTCTTAATTTCTGTGGGGTCAAGAGAATTAATACCAAATTTTAGGAATTTCTGTGGAAAAATCAAATCTTAAAGCCTTTTCAAAATAGTTTGAGAACTTTAACATTATTTACATTAAGCTTTGCGAGATGCAATTTGCTGAGGATTTAGAGTCTCAGAAAATAAAGCAGGCACCATAAAAACATGCATGGTGAGAAGTCTTTTCATGTCTGTGGAAATAATATCAATCTCGTTGGGCCCAGAATTAACCCCTGCCCTCAGTAACTTTATATTTAGCACATGAAAACCTCAAGCCCTTATGGATAATGGTACTTGAATGAGTTACACATGGATATGTTTAGCTCGAAATGCAATACAATCTTTCAAGATCTCAATCTGTTGTTGCCTTTTAATGGATAGTGAGAATAAGTGCCTGTAATTGCACCAGTAGCTAGCACAGTCGAAAGTGGTAGAAGTCCACAGCTTTTTGATTTACCATGCAATGAATAATGCCATGTAAACTCTGAAAAGGAAGAATCTATGTTTATATAATGTACCCCATACAATGCTTAGCACAGCCCTTTGCATAGAATGAATTTTCAGAGCTCTTCTCTGAATAAGATCAAATGTTACACCCAAAAGTTAGCAGAGTGTATAATTTTTAAAAGGAGACTTATTGCTTATTGGCCAAATTAAGCTATTTCAAGCCACAGCATTTCCATTTACTATGACAAAGGAATCATGTGTTGATGATTACTTTGTTACTATTGTTTATGGTTTTCTCCTGGAGTAGGAATACAGTGTGCATGGGCATTGGAATTTTCTCGTAGTAACATGAAAACCCAGAAGGGTAAATGCAACTTTCCAAGGTGACTGAGTAATTTACACTTTTAGAGAAACCATCCTAACCAACATTAGCTGAAGACATCTGGTAGCTTTCGAGAGGGTGCTTATGAAAACCTAAAGCATTTTTAACCCTCATGTTAAATAATTTAAAATTCACTTTAAATATTTGAAAGTCAGCTTAAAATTCACTGTGCTATGCACAGGTCAGGATAGACATGTCTCTCTAAGCCCCAGGGATATGGGTATCCATGGTCTTCTGGTAATTTCAGTGTTAAAAAAATTCACATATAAATTTGTGAATTATGATCACTTTAAAGAGACCATATAAACTCTGAAAAGGAGGACTGACATATTTATGTTATATTTTTTCTAATTTTGACAAACAGTAACTTAAGAATTTCTGAAAATATGGATGACCAGATGGATTATGTTTTTTTAATGTGTACAACATGCATACAAATATGTGTGTGTGTGTGTGTGTGTGTAAATATATATTAGCTTGCTCATTTTTGCTCTCTATATCCATGTACAGTAAAGATATTTAAGGAAGTAAAATTTGCCACCGGGGAAGGTTAGTGTCAGAAATTTTTCATCATTACATTTTTTCCCATTTTCTATAGGCCAAACCCTCAAGTCCCTATAAATTGAATAGAAAAAATATATATAATATACATAAATAATTAACCAGCTGCACTCCAACCAAAGACTTTAAGTTCATCATTCTATCATTAGGGCTCTTAATTTGTCCCACAGCTAAAGCACTATCTGCTTTCCTTCATCGGTTCTTATTGCCAACTTGGGACTATATTGAAGCCCTTTACAAAACTTCTATTTGTAAGATCCCCTTCTTTTTTTTTTTTTTTTTTTTTTTTTCTTTTTGTAGGCCATCAGAGGTAGAAGGTGGTAAAAACAGAGTTGCCACTCTCGGTGTGGCCACGTGAGCACGTCCCATTTAAGTAACAGGGTGTCCCTCAGGTCAGCTTGTGATAAAACCCAAGTCAAACAAGGCTGAATCCTGGGTGTTTTATGTCCTAAGGATCTGAAAAGTGTTCACGGCCAGCCCTGACCCTCAAGACCTCAAATGGTCATCTAAGCAGTAACATAAATTGGTGTGTAAACTTGCTCCTGGGCCATTGCTGTGGAAGTGGGACTGGCGAAAGTACAGCCTTGCCATGCGAGAACTAATGTCTTTCTAGGCATTTAAAATAAGGGGGAATGTGTTGATTACTCCGACAGGCAATCCAACTGCAGTGGCTAAATGCCCAAGGCTGACAAATTCTGCATCTTATCACTACCGTCAAGTGGCGTGTGAATCCTGTAAGCCCCAAAAGAATTGAGACACAACTTGCCTTCCAAAACTCTGCATCTCAGCAAAATCTTGACAATGCCAACAGCTCGTCATCTCGTGTTTTTCAACCCTTTAGAAAATGGCCTTACAGCCTGGGACAAACCGAAGCACTGTCCAGACCGAGAACACGACTGGAAGCTAGTAGGAATGTCTGAAGCCTGTCTACATAGGAAGAGCCATTCAGAGAGGCGCAGCACATTGAAAAATGAACAGTCGTCGCCACATCTCATCCAGGCCACTTGGACTAGCTCAATATTCCATCTGGACCATGATGATGTGAACGACCAGAGTGTCTCGAGTGCCCAGACCTTCCAAACGGAGGAGAAGAAATGTAAAGGTAACCAGATTTTTATTAGCCCATTATCATGTGTTTCAACAAGAAAAAAAAAAAAAACCGTGTTGTAATTGTGTACTCCGTCTCCATTTCTCTTCCAATGTATGGCGTCCCATGTTTTCTCCAACTGTTCTTTTACTGGGCGTCATTTTCTTCAAATATTCTTTTTAAAGTAAATAAATAAGTGGAATCCAAAGAAAGCAGCTTGTTTTGGATTCACGTTGTGCTGGGACACTTGGGGTGACGACATTTTTACTTCTCTAATTAGTAGAGGGGTTAGTTTTGGCTTTAATTCCATTTTTGGGTCTGAGTTGAAACAGGCATCGCTGTATTTTTATGACGTCTTGCTTTAAAGTGTGTCTGTGCATATGTACATTTCTTTTCGCAATTGTGCCAGTAGCTAATGGGATCTCAATGCCCACCTTTAACCTAGACAAGTCATGCTCAAATGAGAGGTTTTAAGTTGTTGTCTTCTACTCATTAAATCCTTGTGTCATCATCCTGAAAGGAGAGATTATGGTGTTAGGAGGTTGTCACCTCATAAGGCAAAAAAAAACATTAAACTGGCCTAAGTTCCTGATTGCATTAGATTTAACTGTTCTTTACCTCAGGTCGCCTCCGCCCTGACAGATGTCTTCGTCCTGATCGCTTTATTGTCTTAGGGCTCCCCAAAATCTTTGCTTCTTAAATCAATTTGTATCTTTCAATGTCCAAGAGATCAGTTTGTATCTTTAAATGCCTAAGTTCATTTAATTTCCCATTCTTTTTCAGCTTAGTGGGCTTTTTTTTTTTTTTTAAAGGAGGGTCTATTTAGTTTTTCTTTATGGATTGTGACTTGTGGTAAAGTTTAAAATTGTGTTTTGAAAATCTCGTAATCATATACCAACATATAATAATGAAAGTTTGCAAAGACTCCCATTTACAAGCCCTGAAGGACTTACACAGCTGTTCTACTTTGAACATATACACATGATTATATTTATCCTTCATACAAAAGAACTGGTCTTTTAGGTTTTCTGAAAATACTTTGAAAGCTCCTAGGAACTACCAGTTTACCTGGGAAATTGAGTGTTTCAGTTGGAAATAGAGTTAATCAAAAGTAATAGTGAAATAGTGTTATGAACTCTGATTTGAGGGCAGTCAAAACTATACATGTCCCTTTGGAAAGGTTTCTATTTGGACTCTCTTATATATATAATCGAGGAGATCTGAGAAATTGAAAGGGCTATTTAGAAAAAAAGCAAAATAAAGTTTTTCAAAGGAGTCAGGATGTAGGACGTGTGTGTGTGTGCGCGCGTGCACGTGTGTGCATGCACAAAATACATTTGTTTGCAATACAATTGAGATTTAGTCTTAGCATATGTGACCAGATTGTATCTCCAAATTATATGGGCTGGCACTAAAACCATGTCAGTTTACAGTGAAATGCCAACAGATAACTCTAGCATCCTTGTGATCTAATAATGTCATAAACCCAATTTAATTCACTCACAATTGATACCCATATTCATTCACTTATTTATTCATAGAGTCCATCTATGTCTCTATCATTTAAAATAAACCTTGGCCTTACATATCTAGTTTCCAACACCACACATTTCAGTTTGTTGGCCATCTTAAAAGCAAAAGGAAACAGTCTCTGTTTGGATACAAGATGCTTAGTAGAGTGGTTAAGACCACAAATATTTGAGACTGATCTATTTGAGCTAGAATCCTAGCCTTTCTACTTTCTGTCCTTGACCAAACTTATAAGATTAATACAATTAAATAAGATGATGTATTTAAGCATTTAGCAACGTACCTGACTTATAGTGCTCTCTAAATAGCAGCTGTCATTATTGTTGTCATCATTATTATTAGCTATGCATCATTAAGTCATAAAAATACCTTCAATCATGCTGTGAGCCTGGTAAGGAATGAAGCAAGAGGAGACTTTCAGATGGATGTGGGGTGGGGCATGAGGTTTCAGGGAGGTTAGAGTGGATAATTCATTTTGCATTCATTCAACTCTTTTTCACTGAAAGTCAGAGATGTAATAAGAGAATATAATTAAATTATTAAAGTCCTTCCTCAAGATTCTAATATTAACAGGAAAACAACTAAAATAAGTCTCCCATGTTTTCCAGAGTAACCACCAGGCTTCATCTTGACATAGTCATGAGGCAATGCCTTGGTTCAGCATGAAAATGCCACCAGGAAACCTATGTTATCATGGTCCAAGAAACTTATAAACTAAATATCATTCATTCAGAATGGGCACATGTATTGAGTGAGGCAGCAGTGAGTCCAGGACAGCAACAAGATTATACAGTCTTTCCTTATAGAGCTGGTTCTCCATCTGCTCTGCTTGTCAGCTCTGTATAGTTACTATGAAGAGAGTTCTATTTTGATGTTCATCCATGTTGAGCATTTATTTCCTAGATGGCTGTCTATCCCACACTTGACATCTCAGTCTTGGGCTAGTAATCCATGCATTCACTCATCTGTGTTTATTGAGTGCCTGTATACAGGATATTGTCCTTGATGTCCAAGCATAAGAAAATGGCAGCAGGGCCAAAAGAACATCCAACTAGCCCTATTCCAAGGACCCCATGTAGAAATGATACGAACAAAATAGTCCTGAGGATACAAAAGTTAATTCTGCACAACAGGATCCAAAGAACAAATTGACTCCTTGAAGCTATGCAGTGAGCCCATCTGCCAGATCAGTCACCTAGCCAGGCTAGAGCAGTGCACTTCTAAGCGTGGTTTGGGGACTGGGACCTTTCTGTGAAGTGGTTATTACCATTTCTATTGATGCAAATACAGAAACTGAGAGTAAGCTTTAGGAACTTTTATAGCAGTTTGACGTTGCCACTGGCATCCAAATGCATCCAAATGCATGATCAGTGAATTCGTCTCACTGAACAGGATATAGACAATTGGATGTTGTCAAACTTGCCTGGTCAGTCACGTGTGGCTTGAACTACGTAAAAGTCTTGTGCAGTAGAACCATATATTGCTCCACAATGGACCAGATTTTTAAAATAGGCTTTCACTTCAAATAGTTTGGGAATCACTGATTTATGTTTGTAGTACTCTTAAATATTGTTTCTTTAGGGGTTTTTGGTAGCTATCTAAGATTTTGTTTGTCATTTTGTTCTGAATACTGCTTTTTTTTTTTTTTTTTTTGAGACGGAGTCTTGCTCTGTTGCCCAGGATGGAGTGCAGTGGCGCAATCTTGGCTCACTGCAACCTCTACCTCCCAGGTTCAAGCAATTCTCCTGCCTCAGCCTCCTGAGTAGCTGAGATTACAAGCATGTACCACCATGCCCAGCTAATTTTGGTATTTTTAGTAGAGACAGGATTTCGCCATGTTGGCCAGGCAGGTCTCAAACTCCTGACCTCAGCTGATCCACCCACCTCGGCCTCCCAAAGTGGTGGGATTACAGGCTTGAGCCACTGTGCCCAGCCTTACTGCTTTTATTTTAACCTGCATATACCTATGCTTCTGTCTGCTATAGGCATCCTAAGTGAATTAATTGGTACCACATTTAATTAGAATGAGAGCTCTGAAGCCCTTACATTCTGTTGCAGAGCCCACAAGTTGAATCTGCTGGAGTATCAGAGGCTATTTTAACCAGGAGCAAGTGACCCATTCCCTTCTGCAACTCACCCCACCCACCCACACCCGCTCGTTCCATGCCACACTTCCTTGGCACTTTAATCACAATTTGAACTGATTGCTCAGCCATAAGGACCACATCCTACTCCTTGTCCTCCTCCTCCCTTCCCGGTCTGAGATGATATATCCAGTGCTACTGAAAGTGTAGGAGTACCAACCAGTGGCACTAGGAGAACCTGGAGCTTTGTAGAAATAAGAATCTCAGGCCCCACCCAGATTACTGAATCTCTAGAGAGGGGCCCAGCCTTCTATTTTCTTGCCAACCCAGTGCAGGTTCTTAATACCTGGGTATCATGATGTGCTTGAGCATACTCTTAAACTCGTAGCACAGGAAAGGGTCTGCCACCTGGTGGGCACTTAGGAAATGTGCATTTTTTTTTCGCCTTCCTTGAGTGCACGTGGGGAGCCACTTGAGTCCCTCCATTCTTGGTTGGGCCTTTCTTTGGGCCTGGCTTATCTCAGTCGCCAACTGGAAGGTCTGCTTAGTCACTGCCTAAGAACATATCACCCTGGGACTTGAGCCCTTCTGAGAACCCCACGCTGTTTGACTGAGGCCTTGATCCTCCCCTGAATTCTTACAAGGCTTCTCCCCTCTACCCTCTCATGCCCTACTGTACTTCTCACTGGGAACCACAGGGTCCCACCTCCCACAGGATGGGTTATAGACAGATGCGTGGATCCCTGGAGCTGGACCTAACCAGCCCTGCTGAACCCAGGCAGTCAGGCCTCTATACTTTTATGTCAATCACGGACCTTCCTGAAACCGTGAAACCCAAGGGGAGAAACAAGGCAGGACTCACCCACCTCCCTGGTGGACTCAGAATAAAGGAGAGCAGTAATCAGTGATCTCACGGAAATGTCTCTGTGCTTAACATTTTCAAAACTGATTCTGGAATACCCAGGAAGGCAAGAGGGAATGAGTTAAAATCATTTTAAGAACAAGTTATTTCCTCCCATTATAAAAGCCTATATGTTCATGGTAGAAAAAAAAAAGTCTACAAATTTTTTAAATTGCAAATGGTTTCAAATCAGTTGAAGTTCTATCCCCCAAGGGTAGGCACTGTACATTGTTATTATATTTCAGTGTTTTCTCTGTGCATGTGTATTTTTTATAAACCTGGGATCAGACTAGGCATACCATTTTAACCAGCTTTTAATGCCTAACAATATATCATGAACATTTTCCCATGTCATTAAATATTCTGAGTCCTGACTTTCATTGGCTATAGATTGTTCTTGCTTATAGATGTATCATAATTTATGAAACCAGACCTCAAGATTTAGACAAGTTAAAGTAATTTTTTAAACAATATCTTATGTCAGCAAAGGGGAAAACTATTAACTCGTGCTCTTCATAAAGAAAAAAAATGAATCAAATCAGTGATGACAATTTCAAATGATATACCATTCTCATTTACCAAAATAACAAAGTGTCTTAAAAGTTGGAGACATAAATGCAAGTCATTGTGTGCATTATAATCTTTCATGTTAGACATTCACATTTTCAGCAGATGATTGCTATCTTTGTCCTTAAGTAAAATACAAGGACATCTCCAGGTGAATAAGTATTTTAGAAGGTGGAGGATTGAAAAGCTTGCGCCCTTCCGCCAGTACTATCATCTGCTACATCCATCTCTGCTCTCCACTCTGCCCCACTCATCATACATCAGGATCTGCAGTCCCAACTGAGAGTGCCAGTGATTCATATACCTCAAGGGCACTCTGGGAACCTTAGCAATCAACATGAGAACAATGGCTGTCTCTCCACTTTTGGCATATGTCAGATAGCTGTGTGATTTGATACTTCAAAGGCAGGGACGAGTACCCCATAAGTATACTGGGGCAGACAGAAATAGAAGATCAAGGGGAAAAAAAGCTACCTGCGAGATGGGAGGGAATTAAAAACAAAAAACTGGAAACAGCAATGTCAAAGGGAAGTAGCTCTCAGAAATCCAAGGCCCTGGTTCATCTAACTTCAGTTTTCAGAGATGCAGCATGGAGCAGGGGATAGACCACCCCACGCTTTCCAAGGCCAACTGAACAGTGTCTGTCATGCCGAAAGATGCAGATGTACCCAACCATACCTCTCATCATACTCTGTCCCAGGGAAATACTCACACAGGGCACAAGTCTGTTCAAAAGTGTTCTTTGCATCTTTGTTTTTGTTACTGATAAACTGGAAGCAATATATGTGTCTGTCCACTGGGGAATGTTCCAATAAATTGTGGTATATCCAAAGCATTCACTAGAAAAATAAAAAACAGACTTTTTTTAAAAGAAATGATTTCAGGAATGCTTAATGAAAGTAAGCATGCATTAAGAATAGTGTAATCCCACTTATAGCATTAAAAGTCTATATAATTGTGTATTTACAAATGTGCACAGAAAAAAGTTCCCAGATATACATCAAACTTGTTTCAGTAGATACCTTAAAAAAGAAAAGGGTGGAATAAGAAGGATTAACTCCATATGCAACTGCATTCAAAAATCTTTACAAGAATGTATTAACAAATATTAATGAATGTATTAATGAATAATGATGTGCATAATTTGTTTAATGTTATGATCATACGCTTCACAGTTAGGCGTAAGTTGATTTCTTGCTCTTTAAATCATCAGCTCAGGGAAAATTTTTTAACCTCTGTAACCCTCAGTCCATTTAGTTTTAAACGGGAATAATATCGAGCTTTCAGATTTGTTGTAAAGATGGAAGATATTTCAATGAAGGATTTAATTTTTTTAAATAAAAAAAAAGGCCAGGTGTGGTGGCTCACACCTGTAATCCCAACACTTTGGGAGGCCGAGGCAGGTAGATCACTGGAGGTCAGGAGTTCAAGACCAGCCTGGCCAACATGATGAAACCCTGTCTCTATTAAAAATACAAAACAAAATTAGCTGGGGATGGTGGCATGTGCCTGTAATCCCAGCTACTCAGGAGACTGAGGCAGGAGGAGCGCTTGAACCCAGGAGGCAGAGGTTGCAGTGAGCTGAGATAGCGCCATTGCACTCCAGCCTGTGTAACAGAGCAAGACTCTGTCTCAAAAAAAAATAAAGAAAAGAAAAAAAGATGAAAGATAATATGTATAAAGCACCCAACATAGTGTCTGGCACTTAGGAGAGACTAAACAATGATAACTCTTCTTAGAATATAAACACACCTCTTAGCCTTGTGCCCACCTCCTTCAGTTTTTGCCACCCTTTCTGACCTTGAAATACATTGAACTATATAAATGAAGGGAAGCGAAACAAAACATCCTGTGCACAGCTCTAGTAGAGGCATAAACAGTTGGGAAAAAAAAAGTCCATAGCAACAACTAAAGTATTTTTTTTTTCAGACTCTTTTAAAATTTAAAACTTTAAATAAGAAATCAAGGGGAAAACGCAGTAGCTGAACTGGAATTCTAACTCAGGCAATCTGGCCCCAGGGTCAGAGCTCTCTACGGTTATAATCCCCTGTAACTCTAAAGGGTAAGAACATTCCAGACCTAAAGGAAAGAATTTGAAACTGTAGAGGAAATACTGCTCTACTGTCAGGTAAAGATTGCAGGGCGGTCAGACCTGCCATGATGGGAGCAGTAGGGGTCAGCATGTATCTACTTATACAGTCCGAGGTCATATTCTGGTGCTGCCACTTACCAGCCGTTGAAACTTGGGCAAGTCGCTTAGTTTGTTTGAGCCTCAGTTTTCTCATCTGTCAAATGTGGACCCTGCCTCATAGAACTGTGGAAAGAAACAAGCTCTTCGATGATCTCATGGGACACAGTGGGTGCTCACTACATGGGAGTTCTTTTTCTTACAGTGAGCCAGAAAGACTATGAGAACCACGTTGGACATTAGGAATGTAGCATGCCCATGTAAGAATAACCACTAAATTGTGACGGACAGGATTGAAGTTTCTAAAGCCAGGAATATTATGGACGCAGACAGAAGAGATGCAATAGCCAAATCCCGTGACTCTTCCAACAAGTAGTTTTCAGACAAAATCAGATACAAGTGGATGGCTGATGTACCTAGCATAGAAGGTGGAAAGGTATTGTTGGGAGGGTCAGCCTTACAAAGACATCGTAGGTGATCACTGGAATTCAAAGTCTTTCCCTTCCCCAGGACATCTTCTACAAGTTGCCCTGAACGCTTATAATTCTATCAGTGCCCTCCTATTGTTGTCTTTCAAAATGCAGACTTACTGGCTGAATATCTTATCAAGTCATTACCTTCTCCAAATGGGTGAATTGGATAAGATACCTTTTACTTTTGCCAGGGTCCAATAAAGACAATGGAAAGAATGGAACTAGAAGGAGGCCATGAACAGGGTAAGGATAGCAAAGGATAAGAGAGAAAGAAAATAATAATAATAAGGAACAGGACTGCCAAGTAACAAGTAACACTGTGCAGCTTGTCAGGGTGTGAGCAGCACTCACTTCATTGTCAAGGCTCTAAAGACAAACGTCACCTATCTCATTGTTTGTCAAGGGCTGACCCTGAGCATAGGTTTAAACTACAAAGAGTTTCCAGCCAAATCTAGACAAATGTGTGAATGGCGTAATGATCATAGGCTATCAAGACATCCCCAAAGGCCTCACCTTACACAGCTGGCCTGCTGCATGGTATCTTAGGGATGTTGCCCAGCACTTAGTAAACACATAGGAGAATGTTTAGGACAGATGACCACTGGTTCTTGGCTTTGACACTTACCAGCTATATAACCTTGGCTAAATCAATAATTCTCTCCAACAAAGAACATAGTCAGAGATTAACTGACCACAAAGAAATCAAAGAGATGAATCTGTACTCCGTTTTTAAAGTGGTCCTCCAATATGATAATCGTATTTCCGCTTGTGGGGGAGGCAAGGAAAAATATATTAAATCATTACCAGCCCCCTAAAACAAGATATGATCATCATGAAAACATAGTATCAGTCCCAGGGTAAGTTGGGAAATCAGTTGCCTTAAACCATCTCTTTCAGTGTCCTTACTTCCCTTGAGGACATCTTTTTCCCAGGCACATAGGAGTCTTCAGGCTATCCAAACCCATTTTCAGTTCTCTACTAAGTCTAGGCTTTTTCCTTTTCAGTTTCTGAAAAATTCTCATTTTCCATAAAAAAACTTATTCCCCTGAAGTACTGTTGGTGACCAGTACTGACTTACATCCTTACCTCTCCTGGAGGATGTACCCCCGGAGATGCTGCAATCTCATGCCAAAGGTAGCCTCTGATAGTGGCATTGCAGACTAGGAGGCACATACATGGGGGAACCATATCACCTGTGCTTATGACCTGGCACAGGGCTGGTTTCTCTCTCCAGTTATTTGAGCTGTATTTACAGATTGGTCTTTCAGGTCTTGGCCAGTTCAGCCTTCTTGATTGAACTGGAACAAATATGAGCCTCTATCCACACTGCCAGGGTCCCAGAAATGCAGAACCAGCTGAGCTTTTCAAGTAAGATTAGAGTCAGAAATCCTCCATGGTCCAGAGCTATTCTCCATGGCACTGACCTGACATAGGATTATTGTATATTGTGAACCTCTATCCCCATGACATTTGTCAGTATGGGCTTATACAAGGGACTTGGCTTTATTAAACTGCACTGCCTCTTAAAATACTGAGCTGTGCTGCATATGTGACTGTTTAACTCAATTGTCTATATGATAAAGTCACTTGGCATTTGAGTAAGAATATCATGTGTGGGTTGATGGTTTATTAGTCTAGATTGGAATATTCTATGACTGGCAGATTGTACCCCAACAACCCGTAGTTGCCTCAGACATCTAGTACAGCTATAAAGGCCATACTATTTTGGTTAAGCCTCAGGACTAATGAAAAGATACATATTCAACTCTTTGTTTGCCTAGTTCTGGAAACAACTTCTTATAATAAGACTAAGATATAAAACTAAAGGTCAAAACTGTGTAAGTAAAAGAAGTTACTGCCCTTTAAGGGAAAAATAATACATGTTAATTTTTGCAGCAATTTCAATTGAATGGGTTTCCAGGGAAACGGGTATCTGCAATGGGTTCATCCCACTTAATATTTATGACAAGACATAGGGAATTTCTTTCATGCTATCTTTTCCTGGTTACACACGACATGCTCATTCTTAAATTTCCTTTGAAGCGATCATTCTATGCTTGAGTCTTATTTGTTCTCCCAAAAAAAGAAATGAATGCCCATTCTATGATTTTTTAAGAACCTTCGATATCAGGAATATAAGCCTGGTGATCACTACTAAAAAATAAAAGTATGCAAATCAATCTGACTCCCTTTTTTAATGAATCAAAAGCTATTTGTTATTACTTGTTTTATTGAAAATCTGCTTACTTTCTGAGTTGGATTCTGTTTCTAAGAGTTGAAGTGGAAAAATAAAATTGGTGGCAAAGGACCACTAAGTCTTCAAGGTTAAGTAAATTGTATGTTTTCTTGGAAGAGCTCCTAAGGCAGACCTATAAATTTCTTTTTATATTTTGTTTTAATCTCAGGTTTACCAAAAAGTTGTCATAGTGCAAATAATTCCCATACCCTTCACCTGGATTCACCAATTGTTAACATTTTACCATATTTCTTTTCTCATTCTCTGTATGTGTGTGTTTGCTTATATACATATTATTATGCCATTTGCAAACCATTTGAGAGTAAGTTATAAACATCATGCCCTTTAAACTCTAAATACCTTCTAAAACTAAGGAAATTATCCTAGGAAACCATAGCACAATTATCAGAATTGGGAAGTTTAACATTGATGCATACTGTTTTCTAATCCTCAGACTTTCTTTACATTTTACCAATTATCCTTCCTGCCACTCCCTTGGAGGAGGAGTTGAGGTGAGGACCAGGGCTGGAGAGAGAACTTGTCTCTAAGAGGTTTTCACAGGCTTCGTTCCACTAGACAGGGCTGGGAGAGGCCACCACCAATTGTCCTTTGTACCAATCTTATTTTCTGGTCTGGGATCCAGGCCAGGATCATTCATTTTATTTATTTACTTTTTCTCTCTTTAGTCTGCTTCTTCTTCCCACCACCTGTCCAACTTTACTAGAGTATAATGGACAAATAAAAATTGTATGTATTTATCATGTACATAATTATGTTTTGACACATTATACATCTATAAATGATTAAATCAAGCTAATTAACATATCTATCACCTATATCCTTTTCACTTTTTGTGGTGAGAACATTTTAGCAATATTAAAGTATACAGTGAGTTATTAAATATAGTCACCATGCTATGCAATAGATCTTCAGAACTTAGACGTCCTGTCTAACTGAAATCATGTACCCTTTGACAAACATCTACCCATTCTACCTACCCTCCCCACTGCAGACCTTAGTTATCACCATTCTACTGTACACTGCTTCGATTTCAGCTTTGTCCATTCCACATACAGGTGAGATCATCCAGTGTTTTTCTTTCTGTGCCTGGCCTGTTTCACTTAGCATAATGTCCTCCAGGTTTATGTTAGTCTGGAACCATTTCACAGTTTTTCTTTGTCATTCATGCCATTGAAGAAATATTTCTTGAAGAAACATAGGCTGATTATTGTGGAAGACAGTGTGGTGATTCCTCAAGGATCTAGAATTGGAAATAGCATTTGACCCAGCCATCCCATTACTGGGGATATACCCAAAGGATTGTAAATCATGCTGCTATAAAGACACATGCACACGTATGTTTATTGTGGCACTATTCACAATAGCAAAGACTTGGAACCACCCCAAGTGCCCATCAATGATAGACTGGATTAAGAAAATGTGGCACATATACACCATGGAATACTATGCAGCCATAAAAAAGGATGAGTTCATGTCCTTTTCAGGGACATGGATGAAGCTGGAAACCATCATTCTCAGCAAACTGTCACAAGAACAGAAAATCAAACACCACATGTTCTCACTCATAGGTGGGAACTGAACAATGAGAACACTTGGACACAGGAAGGAGAACATCACACATCGGGGCCTGTTGTGGGGTGGGTGGCTGGGGTAGGCATAGCATTAGGAGATATACCTAATGTAAATGACGAGTTAATGGGTGCAGCACACCAACATGGCACATGTATACAGATGTAACAAACCTGCATGATGTGCACATGTACCCTAGAACTTAAAGTATAATTTAAAAAAAACAAAATTGTGGAAAAGAGGAAAGAAGGGAAGATAACCAGAAAGAAAAAGAAGAAATACAGGCTGATTATTATTTTGGAATGTCCCTTAATTTAAGTTTGACTGATGTTTCCTCATGATTTTTTTTAGACAAGGTCTCACTCTGTTGCCCAGGCTGGAGTGCAGTGGTGACCTCATAGCTCACTGCAGCCCTAAACTCCTGGCCTAAAGCAATTCACCCACTTTGGCCTCCTTTGCTCTGGGTTACAGGCATGAGCCACCACACCTAGCCTTTCCTCATGATTAGAATCAAATTATACATTTTGGACAGAGATATTAAAAAATTGTATGGCATGGCGTTTGTTCCTATATAATTTTAGAGTTAATTATATGATGCAGAAATAGTTTTCAATCTTCCAAACCACTTATATCTTAGTGTGAGCAGGCCTAGATCTTTACTGGTGAGCTCATTATCTCACTGAGTTAGAAGAAAGTATATTTTCTAAAAGTTCTCTAATAAGCATCTATTCAATGCTTTAAAGGTGAATGTCAGAAGAAAAAGTTGTTTCTCTGCCCCCTCTGATATTTTTAAGGTTTTGAAAGACAGAATGATACTTACCTAGGGAACGCCTTTCTCCGTAATACAGGCAAAGAGTACATTGTCCACGGTCTGAAGACTTTTCTGAAGATAAAAAAATAGATATGGCCACTTTATTCTCTTCTCATATTTTAACTAAACATTCTTTTCTTTCCACAATCCAATCATATTAAATTACAAAACAACTAAGATCTTAGGTTAACCTTGATATTTATTATGTATCTTTCTGGAGCATTTTGACATTTGAAATAAAATGAAGAATTTCAATCTGCCATTTCTAGATTTGGATCTCAAGGGTACCAACATGAAGTAGATCCTATTTTTGAAAACTTTTACAAATCCTTTTACTCTACTCATCCTTCAAGGCCCAATTCAAACATCACTTCCTCTGTGCATCCCCATGCACCATCAGAATGAATTTGGGTTTTTGTTTTTAATGCTGTGATAAAATTTTGTCCAAGTACTCACTGTCTTCTGCCTTATTTAATTGTGGCTTCTGAACATGCCTGTTTGATTCACTGGAGATTGTGAATTCATCTTGATTTGTACTGACAATGTTTTAAATTGAGTGTGTTCTATGTGTCCAATACCTTACTATATGCTGAGAATAAAAAATTATATGCACACCCCTTTTTTTCATAGGATTTCAAACAGAAAATGTTGGCAGAATTTCGAGTCTAGGCTTGCAATGAGCAGTAACTCTGTTGACAACCAAGCGATGATGAAAATTCTATTGGCTGGCTAGCATTTGTCTTAGGAAAGAATAATGAAGAATGTAACTTACGTTGTTTCAAAAATAATAATTCCATTTTACTCCATGTTCACTTAATGCTTGAAGTATTCAGTGTATGGGATACTGTTTTCTGCTTGCTGATATGTATTTTTAGTTTGGTTGCAAATTTCAGAGTCAGGGCCATGTCTTCCTCCTATGGTGTATCTCCATTCGATGTGGGAGAATAACATACATGGTATTGATACCTAAATGATGTAAACTTTATTTTATTTTGAGAATCAGTCTTAGTTAACTCAAGCTATTTGTAGCCCTGCGTCTATTTTTATAAAGCTTCACTGAGATATAATTTACATACCATCAAATTCCCCTGTTTTAAGTGTATAGTTCGATGATTGTTAGTATATTTACAGAGGCGTGCAACCATCATCATGATCTTATTTTAGAACATTTCCATCATCCCTAAAGAAACTTTGACTCATTGACAGTTACTCCCCATTCCTGTGCCCAGCCTCTGGCAATGACTTTCTTTCAGTCCCTTTAGATTTGCCTTTTCTGAAACTTAACAAAAGTGGAATGCTGTAGTATGTGGTCTTATATGACTGGCATCTTTCTCTTAGTATACTATTTTTGAGATTCACCCCAAGGTAGCATGTATCAGTAGTTTGAACTTTTTACCTTTTTTTATAACATTTTCAAGTATACTGTAGAACTGGAGCCTTTATTGACAAAGAATAAATCTTTTGAAACTACATCAGTTGTGGCATAGTCTAAATTTTGCACTAGTTGTTCTTAAGGGTGAAAAAGCAAAGTAAATGCAGATGATTCAATTGTTCATTCATTATTCCTATTATTAGGGAAATTTGTTTTAAAATTAATCTCTGACATGTTATTCTGGGATAAAGAAAGTATACTGTAGCTGTTAAATGTCAAAATTATTCCACTTAAACAACCAGTCAACTTTTCACATCAAGTCGATCATTGTGAATTACAATGAAATAATTATCTTAACACATAAAGGGGAAACATATCTACTTTCTCTAGGTGATTAAATTTAAAAATACACTAAATGAGCTGCTATGTGATATTCAAGTAAAACATAAATGATATTTATAAAACACATAAAATATTGAAGAGCGTTTTTTTTCTAGAGATACAGGGAAACATATTGACTATAATAAATATACAATGTGACATTAAATTAAGTACATCTTTGGAAACACAGATAAATCATTGAAGTGATCTTAGAATTTGTGTCGAAACACATTGTTAGTCACCCAGAAATTTCAAAACAATAAAATAATTTTCCACTTAGAAAAGCATAGCGTGGAAGTGGGAAAAGTGATTTCTAGAATAGTAACTCGAGGGCCTAAATTTCAATACTAACCTTTTCCCTTAGTAGTTACGTACAGTAAGAAAAGCACCCCTCAGTTTTCCACTGTGCAAAATGAATGGAAATACCTTCCCAACCGATCTTATTGTTTATAAAGACACCATGCAATAGACCTCATCATTATTATATAGCCAATTGTCTAATTAAAGGTACACCAAAACTGAAATATTTTTGCATTTTTTTCTACACCATGATGTTCAAGCCACATCAGACTATATTAGATTCATTAAGGTTTGCTTTTGAATCAAATGTTCATTTATAAAAAAGAGCAGACATTCCACTGTTGGCTTAGAAAATAGAAGACTTCAATGATGATAACAGTGGTCTGAAGTATATTTCAAATTTTTCATTTTTCTTTCAATCTCCAGCCTTAAGAATACTATTCTGTTCACTTTTGTATATGTGCATTTTTCTTTTGGTTTGGATCCTGAGCTCTTTTGAGTGGTATCTCATTCTCTCAAAGCACAAGGAGACTTTATGATTTGCCTTTGGTCTTAGGAAATATCAGTCAGAATAAAACCCTTGAGCTTTATCCCAGAGTTCTTATGTGAAAGACACTATGCTAGGACTCCAGTCTTTAATCAGCACTGTTTCATCCACTGGAAATACTATGCAAGAAAGGCATTGAAATAGTACAAACGTGTCTGGGAATTTTGGACCCACAACCCATTACTTGAAAACTTAAATGAAACAAATCTTGAATTTAGGCTAAAATCAAACTATATGTTATTTCTCAATATGAAAAAAAGGATTGCATGGACTTAACATCCAGCAAAGATTGTTTAGTAATTTTCTGACATGTGTAAATCACGTCTGATATGATTAAGTTTCTGGACCCATCAAAGAGGACAGATGACAAACCACGAAAAATCACTGCATGTCCGTCACTATAGCCCTACAGTTTCCCAGACTCCAGTGTAAGCTGCTAAATGGCATACAGGCAGCAAAACAGAGACATACCATTTTGGACATAAATATGGTATTTGCATGCATCGAGAATATCAGCCCACATATCAGTCGTATGACTGCGGGCAAGTTGTAGAACCTCTCCGAGTCTCAGTTTCCTTATCTCTAAAACAAGAACGGTCATATCTACGAACAGGATTGTTGTGAGGCTTAAATGATATAATCTATAGGAAAGTAGTTAGCACAGTGCATGGGCCATTGTATCCAGGAAACAGTGTGTGACCACGCCAGAGAAATGCTATTCAACAAAACTGCAAATGGCCAGCATTCAGGTCACATGAGAAAGTGGCAAGAGATAAGAGTAGAAAGTAGTCAGGAGCTACATTACAAAAGACTTCTAAGTCTTTAAGCTTTATCTTAAAAACTAAAGATTATTGCAAGCTAGGATTGGGGTTGTGGGAGGGGCAATAGGTGACATGCTTCAGATTCTCCTTTAAAATCAATTCCCTTAGCTGCAATGTGGAGGATGAATGGAAAGATCAGAGTAAGATCAGAGGCATAGAAACCTCTTGGGTTAGCCAAGTTTTCTCTTAAAAATGAAATGATTAGTTTAATTAAAACAGTAACAGCATAGAATAGTTGGCCCTTTGTGACTAGAGGCTGTGGCAAAGCTACAAAGAGATAAATAAGCTGTAATGAAAAGTCCAAGTATGTAATTTCTACTTAAACAGATCTGGATTTGAATCCTCACTCTTCAAATTACCATTGTGCCACTTCAGACAGATAAATTTTTTTTCATCTATTAAAAAAAGAAATGTGACTACATTAGGACAAATACCTAATGCATGCCTGACTTAAAACCTAGATGACACGCTGATAGGAGCAGCAAACCACCATGGCACATGTATACCTATGTAACAAACCTGCACGTTCTGCACATGTATCCCGGAAATTGAAGTAAAATAAAAATTTTTTTTTAAAAATGTGGTCAGCCATAGCTGCTGTAGGACTATTGTGATGTTTAAATAAGATGAAGCATATAAACACCTGACACAGAATCTGACACACTGAGTTTAGAATCGGTATGTGAGGTACCTTGGCATCCAAGGAAAGGGGTTTGGTAGGTGGCTGGAATGCAGGTCTGGAAGGCACAAGGGAGAGTAAGCACCATCTGCACACAGGGGCAATAGATGAAGCTGTAGACATTGATGACTTCACCTGGAAGAATATGTATGGTTAGAAGAGAGCTGAGAATAGAACCAAAGGCATGGCCAATTGTAAAAGACAGACGAGGAGATCATCCCTTGAAGATGACTGAAAAGAACTGTCCAGAGATAGAGGAGACATGTGGGAAAAGGCTATATGACATGGAGGTTTCTGGTATACCATCAATAGGTTTGGCTGTGGAGTGAGGTGGAAGCAGAGGGCTTGTGCTGTTGTGATAGTATTATGTCCAAAGACCCAAAAATGTCAGATATCACTGCTCCTGTTGAGAGTCTGGAGTGACAATGATAAAGTTTGTTAAGTATTATGGTACTGGTAGTGCATGATCACCAAAACTCAAAGTGGAGGCCAGGAAAATTGAGCTGCATTGGCCACATGGAGCACGCCATTCTTCCTAGCCTAATTAGGCCTAAAACGTTTTAGATCAAGGACAAAGCCAATACACCTGCCAGGACCAGGAGAAAACAGAAACAGAAGAAGACAGAAAGAGGTTTTGAGAATCCAGGGCTCAAGGGAACAGCCAGTGATGCTGGAAAAGTTGGCACAGACCAGCTAGAGCAACTTCAGCCTTTACTAAGACAGTGGTTCTCAAACTTCAGCTAGTGTCAGAATCCCCTGAAGGGCTTGCTGTCCCCACCCCTCAGAGTTTCTGATCCAGTTGGTCTGGGGTAGGCTATAGATTTTGCATTTCTAAGAAGTTCCAGGATATGCTAATGCTGCTTGTTCAGAAACCACCATTTGAGAATCACTGACCTAAGGATTTTGGACTCTTAATCTTTGTGGAACCACAAAGGACTGTTCTCTTTAACTTGCTCATCCTAGAAATGGACATATTTCATCCAGTAAAAGGCTGCTGTCACTAAGTTTGTGGTATCTTTTGCACGAATGTGCTGAGGCAATTATTCCACCTTTGTGAAATAAAACATGCAGCTCCAAAATTTAGACCCACAAAGAGGGTGTCCAGGTTGAGGAAGCCACCAGGACTGCCTTGATGAGAGTCTCTTGCCCTTTGGAAATCTCTCAGTTCAATTATTGGGCCTGCTTCCGTCAGCTTGGTCCTAAGAGTGTCTTGTTCCTGCTTCCATGTTCTAATCAGGGCCATTTTTTTCCCACTGCACCAGATCAGAATCCATTCCCTTTATAGTAAAACACTGTTATTTTTTCAAGCACATGTTTGTAAAAGCATATTCCGCTTGGTGATAGATTATGGTGAACAAAAGTCTCCCCTTGTTCCCCTTTTGTAGAGCTGCAACAGGCTAGAACTATCAAAAGCTTTTATGAAATGCCAAAGGAAAAAATTAGAAACAAATTCAGTGTACAATATATTTTAAAAGAGAAGAGCTTTGAGTTTCTATTCTTACCAAAGCAGACGTAATTCAAGAGCCCAAGAGGCCCTGGGCTTGTCCTGTGCCCACCTGGGGATTTGCATTTCCATGTGTCCAGCCCACCTCCTGGCCGGCAGCTTTCCTCCTTGGTTAAGACCCGAAAAAGGACACTCCCCTTCAGCAGATTTCTTCTCTCTGTTCTTGGTGTGTAATCTGAGAAATACACTGTTACGTATCTGTGCCTTAACTTCCAGCATATATATCCAACAGAGCAGATGACTAGGTTTTTCAAAGTATGTTTCATGGAACACTTGTAACAAATGTTACACGATACACACAGGGTTCTATGATCAGGAATGTTTAGGAAATGCTGTTACACAAAGTCATTCAAAGTTGTGTGTGTGTGAATCTCCAAGAGAGGAGCATATCATTTGTCATTTCCCAAACTCATTTGATCATAAAATCTCTTTTTATTGTTTTCTCTTTAGATCATCCCTTGGGACTGTATTATGGGACCACTTAGGGAACACCATCTGAATACTAACCCAGTAGCCATGGTGTTCATTTAACAAGAATTACACCATTACACTACTGGTAGGGGAGGAGGAGTCATGCTAATTAACACTCCCAGGATTGAGGAAGTCAAAGTTTCTAAAATGATTCGAGTGTTGCATGATCTAGTGACTCAAGGCTTTATATAATTTGGCAGAAATCCTGAGGAGGGAGAGTCAATCCCCAGGCCTGAGACAAGCTCCTTTACTCCCTTTCCTCCACAGCACCTGTTTAACCCTACAACACTAGGCCCAGTTGGGAAAATAAAGGCCCCACCTACAACATGAGAAATGATACAGTCAACGCAGGAGTGGGTCATGGCCCCAAAAGCTACCACCTACAATGTGACAAGTCACTTTATCTCTTTGGGATTCCGTTTTCTCATAATCAGATAAAATACATGTGGAATGCATAGCTCAGAAGCTCCTGCTGTAATATCCTAGGATCCTAAGACAACCTAAAACAGGTCTCAGCCTCCATAAATGTTCCATATGTGTTAGGGTTTGGAGGGAGGGTTGCTTTCAAGTTGAGTGGTCCGGAACTTCCAGGAGCTTGCCCTGCTCCCATCTCTGGACTTGAACTAATTTGACGTCCTTTTCAAAAGCAATGAGTCCAAAGATTCCAGACCTCAACAATCCAAGAAAACATGGTCGAAAAGTTTTTGTGCACCTCTTTAGTTTCTGTCAAAATGTAGTAGATGTGCTTTCAGCACTTCAGTGGTAAGATCGAGACTCATGCTTCTTTACATTTTTAAAGGGAACTTTCCTGAATTTGAGTAGTTACTTCCAGGGGCAGGAAATGTCTCAATCCTTTTCATAATCTTTTCTGGGGCAGAGGTGATTGGCACTGATGATCTTTATCTGTAATTCCATAACCTCAACTGAGGTGGGTTTAATAAACAGCTCTATCTCTGTTCTCTTGTAACGAAGATATAAAAGAACAAACTGGATCAATTTTAGACAGACAGATATCTCCCAGGAACTTTCAAGCCTAAGATAATCCACTTATTGCAATATGTAACATTTTATCTTTTTTTTTTTTAATGCACATGGATTTTGCTGCACAGAGAGTCCTCCATCTTTTTTCTGAGCGAGCAAGTGTTGTTATGTATGTGAAGAGTGTCAGGGCTTTCAGGTCTCCAATGGAATCAAGAGGTTCCTGACACACAAAGTGTCATTTAGGCTCCATCCAAATGAATGAGAAGGGCTCTGTCCTGTGAAGAGCTGAAGGGAGGAATGTATCAGAGGGAAGAACATGTGCAGCGTCCTTGAATTGAGGCAGGCAAAAACTTGGCGTGCTCAAGGAACAGTGAGGATGCTGTTTTGGTTTATGTCAAGGAAGCAGGAGGATTGATGAGAAGTGGGGAAGGACCACCTTTTGGTAGAGGTTTGGATTTTGTTCTAAATACAGTACAAAGCCACTGAAGGTTTTAAACAAGGAAGAAACATTATCTGATTTGCAGCCTGTAAAACATCACTCTTTGGTGGCTCTGTCAAGAAAATATTAAAGTGGCCCAAAGCTAATGAGGAAGCCAGAAAGGAGTCCAGTTAGGAGATGATGATGGTTTGGACTGTGATGATGGCAACGGAGAGAAGGAAGTAGTTGTATTAAACATACATTTTGGAGGAAGAACCAATGAACTTACTAATGGATTGGATTTAGGTAGTGAAGGGAAGAAAAGAGTTGGCTTGAAGGTTATTTGCTTAAGCTCCCAGGTGGATGGTGGTGCCAAGATGGGACTACTGTGAGAGGAACAGATTTTAGAAATTAAGTTGGAGATGCCCGTTGGTTGGGCAAATGGAGATGTCAAGTTGATGGTTGGATATAGGATCCCAGTTTCAGAGGAGACATCTGGGATGGAGATATCCACATGGATGTTGCACATAATTAGTATTTAAAACTATGAGACAGGATGAGATCGCCTAGAGCAGGGCTTGGCAAACTTTTTCTCCAAAATACCAGGTGGTAAATATTTTGAGCAGGCTATAAGGTCTCTCTTGCAACTACTCACCTCTGCCATGATAGCACAAAAGCAGCCACAGAAAATATGTAACAAATAAAAGCTGTATTCCAGTAAACTTTATTTACAAAACAAGTGGTGGGTCATGTTTGGCCCACAGGCTGAAGATTGCTGACCTCTGACCTAGAGTGTAGAGAAGTAGCCCAAGACAAGACCTAAGAAATATATAGAGTATATATATATGTATATAATTATTATGTATGTGCAATTGTCACTTACTAGGCCAGTCATCATTCCAAGTGCATTACTTATATAAACTCACTTAATCTTCACAATAACCAATGAAGTGAGTACTGTTATCTCTGTTTTACAAAAAAGAAAACTGTGACCTAAATAAGTTTATTTCTGTCTCTTGAGAAAAAAAGAAGTCCATAAGTTGGCAGTCCAGAGCTAGTATGGCAATTCTGTGTATTTCAGCAACCTAGAATTTTCCAAATCATTCTTCCACAATCCCTAGAGTATAGCCCTCACTCTCATGGACCAACATGGTGGCCATTGCAGGGAGCAGAAAGTCGAAACAAACGAGAGGCAAATGGAATGCACCAGTTGTCTTTTACTGTGTCTTTTAAGTTTCCTGGAAATTGCCTTGCAACACTTCTATTATGTCTCATTGGTCAGAAGTTAGTCACACAGACACATATTGACAAATGGGAAACGGAATTTTTCTCAGGGGCCATGAGCCCAACTAAAATTTAGAGGTTCAATTACTAAAACAGAAAGTAAGAACAGTCATTAGAGTAGAAGTTAAAAGGCTCTGACCAGTTGCTTTAAGGCGTATCAGTTATCTTTCTTTATGTGCCTTTTTGCAAGTACAGTTAGTTGATAGCACCCTTCCTAAGACATTTCTGCTCAGCCATTTGGTATCTTAGGCCTCCACTGATGATGTCCTACATACTCTTCCAGCTCACTGGTCACCTCTTCTGTGAAGCCATCCCTGGCACCCTAGGCAGATTACTCCTGTGCCCCATCCTGAGTTTATTACACTTCTCCTTGGATTTCGTTCTTTCCTGGCGTGCCTCCTTTTGTGCTGCGTCCTCTGCTTGACTGGGTAACTCAAAGGCGGGTGAAGCCTGGTTGAAGTGTGGAGGGTAAATTGCTAAGAACTAAGGGAAATATGTAGTGAAGCTGCAAATGAAGAAAAAGGAGCTAGTCCACAGGATTCCCTGCTCCTTGGTGAAGGGACTGGGGTCAGACACTTAGTGGAACAAGTGGCTCTCAAATGTTGCTACTTATACAAATAACCTCAGAACTTCTTTTAACAATCTTGATGCTAAAGTTTCATCCCATAATTATTAAAGCGGACTTTCTATGAGTCACACCTAGGCATATATATATAGAAACACTTCTGATCAGAATTATTAAGGTCCTCCTGAGTTTATTTAAGGCAGTTGGATGCATAATAAGTGAAATAACTCTTAAGCTGCTCTTTAAATAATTAGAGCAGGCAATCAAGAAAATAAGACAACAACCTCACTGAAGCTTACCCCCATTTGTGACACATAATATGTTTAGATTGCTTTATTGACTTTACAAAGAAGCATGCAAGACTGATCACAGGTGACAGATGTGATTGCTTCTATCAGGATGTGAGGGGCCATATTTCAAATTCAATGTGAGTGTTGAGCTCCATTTTCAACTACTAGTAATGAGAGTTTTGTGCATTCATTACAAGTAAAGAGTATTCCCATTTGGTGTGGAGTGTGTTTCAGAATGTTTTGTTCTGTTTTCTCCAAACAGTAAACATTAGGGAGGAAGTGAGCTCTCTTAAATATGTTTTGAAAATTTTTTTAATGTAAAGATTTCTGAGGGGATTCAGGATTTTTTTAATTCAATAAAAATGCTGTTGACCTTTCAGATGTTTAGTAAAAAGTGAGAGAAAGTGTTTCAGCAGCTATTCTTTCCTTTTTCATTGCAGTGTTTATATCCAGTTTCAGGGGAGAATAACTGTCCAATTTTTCAAGCATATTTAGAGATTTCTGAAAATTATTTTTAAGTGTTCCTTTGGAATAAAAGTTGAGTCTCTGATTTTAGTTGATATTGTTACTGATGAGAAGCAAGAAATTGCTTGGATTTCTGCCTTTAATGAAAAAGAGAGGGAGCCAGGAAATGCACTGGGCAAAACTGCAAAATCGAATGGATTCAACATGCAGCTCTTAACCAGAAAAAGAGACTTTGAAACATGTGCATTTGCCAAAAAAGAAAACTGCTTTATTGAAAGGTTAATTTTCATATTAGGCTTGGGAAATTTGAGATAAATAAATGAGATCAGACAAAAAAAACCATAAGGCCTGGATTCTTTTTCCTGGGGTTTTCAGAAAATAGTTATTGCTTCCAGTGAAATGTTTTGACATTTCCAGTAGGGAGAAAATGTTAATTGTAATATTGTGTATGTGTTCTTAATAACACTGAATAAATCTTTTATTTGTTTTAAGAGTAATAAGAAAGTAAAAACACTATTAAAACGTTAGCTGTCTTCTTTATTCCTTATGGTAACTTTTCATGCTTTCTAGGATACTGTGATTCATTTTACAGATTCAAATATATACCAACTGAAGAACATGCTTTTGCTTGTTTTATATCAGTTGTAGTTTTTAAAGGAGTCTTATTACTATCCTCCACATAGATCTTCCTGGGTCTCTTTTCTAATTTTGTCGCATCTTTTGCTCATTCGATAATTCCTCACCTTTTTCCGTTGAGTCCATGGCTCCTTTACTACATTTATGAAAAGTCAGCACTTAAAGACAGCACAATGATGGTCCACTTGACTGTATATTTAATTAAGCTACCTTTTGGCAGAGACAGTGATTTTTTTCTGAACAGCCATCTCTGTAGCCATCAACTCCTTGCTTTGTACTTAACAGACACCCCATAATTTGTTGAATGACTGTAATACCCTCCTTACTTCTGCCATATGTCCCTGCCCCAGAATTCCATGTTGCAATTGATGACTGGAGCTACATGTCCAAAGCAAAGGTCTCACTGTTGAAAATTACAATATTACGTTGTCGATGGTCCTTTAGAGAGAAATACCAACACGGTCACATGCTCATGGACCAGCAGGAAGCCAAAGGTAAACGTCACCACCTGAGGCCCAGCCCTGAAAACAGGCTGCCTAAGAAACAGAAGGACTCGCCAGTGTAGAAGAGCAGCATCTGCCCTTCCTGATGTCATGATCTACAACTATGCATATACGTGACATGCACACACTGGTCACCATCCACAGGGAGAAAATACCATTAGTAATCATCTTAGCAAGCATTTACAATCTAATTTGGTATTTGTTAACTTCTTAGTTAAAAGATATGATGATTCTTACAGAAAATGCTGTTCCCTTTTTGATCACTATCTTTAAGTAACTACGTGAATACCACTTAAATCACATTAAATCTTGAAAATAATCTCAAAAGCAGTTTTGAATGGGAATAAAGTGATAAGTGTTTACAGTTTTCCACGCACTACTCATCAGAGTACTATTAAGCACCAACAGAAAAGGAAAGCTGCTATATAATAGGGGTATTCCTCATATAGGGGCATTGGCATACTCTCTCTCTCATGCCTTTATAAAGAAAACATAAAATACAGAATTGAACAGTTAACGTAAGCTTTAGGTCTCGTGTAGATTAGTGCTTATGAGGTAGAAAATAATCATGTGCAAGGAACAGAATAAAACTCACTCGCAGACATCAGCAGCATTTTCAACTGTGTACTTCTTTGGCATGTTTTAAAAACCAGTGGGACCTATGTGTCATGGGAAGATGGTTGGATCCTAGTATTAAAAGCCAGTCAGTAACATTCAACAACAGATTCAACCAGTAACATTTGCACAGCTAGATTAATGTTTTGGAGTCAGTCAGTCATCAGGCTCATTACTACTGGATTTTCTCTGGTTCATGCTAATAAACTAGATTATTGATTTTAGGATTTTCTTTGTATCCAAGGATATTCTCTAAGATGTCTTTATAATGTTTCATGCTTAAGCTGTCCAGCAAAATGACATAACAATGAGTAATCGTTTTATAATCACATTGAAAGGGGTTAAAAACAGCATATAAAATGAATCTTAGCAGCTTCAGAGAAACATTCTCGCTGCCACTTCCCTATCTGGGTGGAGGTCATTCCTACCTGCCTGCCATCTTCCCCAGGAATTAACTAGCTGCATGCACAGCTTAAGACCTTTGATAGTCATAAATCTGCTTTCCAATATGTTTGGATGGCAGAAGAGCTCAAAAGACACCTCGGTCTAAATAGGATTTTAGCACATCAGGTGCTATTACAAAGTAAAGCAGGCTGGGTTGCTGTGTTGGTGGTGGTGTTTATTCATCTTCCCTTCGCGTTTCATGTGTATGTATGTATGCTTCTCTGCGTATATGCCCAGCTCTCAGGGTGTATGGGGCTGGAGAATGCATGCGTAGAGTGTGTGTATATGTAAAGTAGAAACTGAACCAGGGAAACAAAATGAACTACTGTATGCAAGAAATATATGAAGTGCACCCAGCTGCCGGCAGCAATTGCTACATGCAGTCCACTGATTATTACGCGTATTTTGAAGATAGTCCGGGTTACAGTGGTTGCGATGCTCAGGCTGTGCCCAGTAACAACATATATATGGAACAGGCCTGGGCAGTGAATCAGCCTTATACCTGTAGTTACCCTGGAAACATGTTTAAAAGCAAGGACTCTGACTTGGACATGGCCCTGAATCAATACAGCCAACCTGAATATTTCACTGAAGAAAAGCCTACTTTTTCTCAAGTGCAGTCGCCATCGTATTCTCAAAAAAAAGGTAGGGACCATTTTGCTTAAATGTGTTCAAAGTTTCACTGTTTGTTTTCGTTTCGTTTTAAAGTTACAGTTTACATCAGCTTCGTCAAATCTTTGAATGTGAACGCTATTTGAAATTAAAAACGGCAGTAAGAGGGGTTGCTAGGTGATTGAAGGACTCTGTGAACATCAAGATTTCCAAGCACTTTTTTTCTTCATCTGTGAAAGCTGGTGTGAGTTGACTTTCTAGGCTGTATTTTGCTATGTGTGTGTATATATTGCCCAAAGTGACTATTGTTGGCTTCTTGGCGAAAGAAAATATGCGAAAGGTTTCCAGTTGGTGGGTAGGTGTTGTGGTGTCTGAAGTGGGATAATTCTCCCCAGTTCAGGTTCAGATTAAAAACTCATTTGACTTTTTCTTGGCACTTCATTTTGAAAGTTTATTTTCGTTAACTAGTAAAATATGTTAGTGATTTCTTTGACAGTGCTATAATAATGTTGATTTGCTAGGATCTGTAAATGTTCATTTTAATGTATTTACTTATCCATGTAAACAGTAAAGAGTCTATTTGTAACCATGTCAAACTGTAAGAATGTAAAACTCAAACAAAAACTGAGAAACTTTACCTTGCTATTTTGTCCCTAAAGTTGAACATGTCTGCAATCATATCAAGTGAATTCTCTTTATGAAAGGAAGTGAAACACCCTTCAAAATAGCCAATATTAAAACCAGTAAAATATCCATATATCTTAATAGACACCGTGGCTTTATAATGCTGTTTAAATTTCTGTCAATAGAACGTGTCTTGTATTACTGAAAAATAAGATACTGAAAAATAAAATAAGGGAGGCAAACAGGTAGAACTCAGGACATTTAGTAGCAACTGCCAGATAGGAATGCTTTTGAAAATAGTGTAAATTCTAGTGCAGATATGCCAGAATCTCATGTTTTCTGTATATAATCTATAGGATATTGCATAGAGAACCAAATTTACAAGTTTCTGTAATTTACAAAAACATGATGCCCTTTGATCCTCAAAGGTAAATTTCTCTGTTAAATTAATCTTAAAACATAATGTGGTTTATTTAGTTGTGGTTTCTATAAAATTTATCATTTGCTTTTCTTAGTGTGACTCTATAATTGAAAGTAGTCTGTTATGAAAACAAATGAACAAAATTTTATAAAAACAAAAACTAGAATCTGTAATTTTTACTACATATAGTGTTATTCTATAACTTCCAAGTATGAAATATTAAGGAGATTACAGCATAAAATATATTTAGAGTTGCTCATCTTGATTTTTATTTATAAACATGGAGTTTTGCATCCTTTTGAAGGTCGTCAGAATCTCATTTCTTACAAGAGACACACAGGGTAAGTCCCCTAATGGAAACACTTGAGATAGATTGAACATGTGCTATTTCACTTAATAGTGTAAGTAATTTAACTTTGAAAAGAAGAAATTAACATTGCCTCATTAAACATACTTGGATATGCCTTTTGTAGTGTTATAAGAAAATATTGGTGCCTGTCAATCTATGTGGTCATTCTGCTATTCTTAAAAATTCCTGCAGAACTTTTCAGGTTCTTTTCTCTTTTCACTGTATTTTCTTCAACCAACACTGGGGAATATTTGCTTATAAAATGTTAAACCAGGGATTTTTTACTAATTAATTTGATGCCTGAACTAGAGGAAAAGACACATTGTATGCATATATTGATGTAATTTCAAAGCCATATGTCATTGAAAGGCCACCGCCACCTGCCAAAGTCACTAAATCAAAGCAGGCAAATATTCTTAAATGCACCATTATTTACTTTTACAAGTCTTCAAGTAAATCCCAGTAAAACTAAACCCAGCTGTTAACTGTCTCTTAGGACAAAAGGTTGTACCCAACATGTTTATCCATATTGATCCACTATTGATTTTTGTTGTGTTGAAGGACATCAGTAGTGTCTCATTAAGGCAAAATTAAGACTATAAACAGGTGTTCAGTGGGGTAGGCCTCATTTTCCAATTGGATTTTTATCTATTCACAATAGATAAAAATTCATAATTGCTTCATCTGTGTTCACTTCTGTCATTACAGCTTTATAAACTCCAATAATGCAGCTGTCTTAACTTTTTCTTTATTTTTTTTAAGGATGGCTTATTTCCTAGCCTTTATTTTCTAGTATACAGAGAATCTTATAGAAAAATTACAATCTTATAAAAAAATTATAGGTACAAACCGGTGAAATAAAGGAAGGCTACCCTACCCAATGTTAAGAATGGTTATCTTAATTGGTGGACTTTAGAATAACTTTAAGTTTTCTTTGGATTGTTTTTCTACAAAGGTTTTTTGCATTCATAGCCAAAAGAATAAGTTATCAAGTTCTGGAAGCATTAAGAACATGAACTAAGGAAGAGTCAGATGTCAGTTCATTGAATCACATTTAAAATAAAGCTTCAAGAATTGAGGAGGGGAAAACCAATGTAATTTTCACATTGAGGAGGGCTGAAATGCAGAATGTAATGTCTGTCTTATTTTTCTTATGGATTATAAAAAACAAATTTGTAATTTTCAAGAACCCTATCATTCACTCAGAAGATATGATATTTACTGTAATTCTAGTGACATAGCTGTGCAAAGGTATGCTAAGTCCTCACAGGGCCAGTGCTGGCTGCACACTTCTGGCCCCCACAAATTCAGGGGAAGGAGGGAATAAGTCTAGAATCAGATGGAGGAGAATTGGCAACTAGGTTGTCTGTTGTGCTTTCTCCTCTGTGGCTGAGGTTTCAGCAAAGTAAAAAGTTGACTTTTTTTCTCCTTCTTTTCTTTCTTTTTAAAAAAAAAAAAAAAATCCTTTTGTGGGTAGAAGTGCTGGCTGTTTCCATCACAGATTCTAATTACATTCTGAAGTTCCCAAACAGCCTGCATCTTCATCTGGTTGCTCTGAAGGCAGCTTTGCAGGTCAACCTCTCGATTTAGTGTGGGCCGGTTGGGTCTGTTGAAACAGAATCCCTCCTAGGAGTTTTCCCTGGGCAACTCTCCTCCACGGGATTCTTTGCTTGACCTTCTACATGCCGTCTTACTTGATAGGAACTGCATGTTCGAAAAGTTGCCTGAGTTTGTTATCATGTCCAAGAGAATAAGAATTTCCTGTTTTTAGGCCAGGACCAAGGAGATGGGGCTGGGGGTGGGGGTGGGGGAGGGTTGTCCTATTCAGTTTTGGTTCTGATTGTGTATGTTGTTGCTCTACAACCACATTTTTAGTTGTGCAGAAAGAAAAATTAATAACCAAAGCAGAAACTCCACACAGGACTGTGCTTTCTGAATCTGGTTTCATTGCCCCTCTGACTTGGACACAGAATTCTGTCTTTTTGTATGTGTGTGTGTGTTCTGTAGCTCTGTTGACTCCAGGTGAACAATTACATAGGCATTTGAAATAAAAATTAAGTGGCAAATTGGGGAATGTTTCTTTCTCAAGCTTTCCTTTCCTTTCCTTCTTCCTCTCCCTCTGTCCCTCTCTCCTACTTTCCCTCCATCTCTTTCCTCTTCTATCTTCTGTTTCTCTCCCTCTCTCTCTCATCCTTACTCTTCCCCTCTACTTGAATTTTTTAATTTAAACACAGATGTGATCAGTCCACCCAGTGAGCTGTTGAGTACTAAATAAATAATCTCTTTTAAATGTAATAGTTAAGTGGTTAATGCAATCATCGATTTTTCAACAATGTGTATGTAATTGAAGGATGTGATGGAAAGTTAGGATTTTAAATTAGGTACTGCCACCCATTTACTGTTCGGAGAAAATACCACTCCAGAAAACATTACCACGACTTTTAAAAATACAGAACACATTCACTGTACAAAAGGTTAAATGAAAGTGCCTCTTGGCACCCAGAAATGAAAGCAAAGTAAGGAGCAATAATCATTTCCAAACCAAGTCCAAGTGCAGACAAAAGCATGAGCTGATTCTTTTCTTTCCTTTTCTTTCCTGAGAATTAACTCTCTTGTCAAAGACATGTCCTTCAGAGATTTCACTGAATGCCCTCACCTCATCCAGAGCATGCATTGCCCCTACTCACAATGAAAGCTAACAGTAGGAGTCCAAAGAATTATGAGCAAATGGAGTCAGACGCCTGGCAGGCTTGCAGAGGAATGGTGGCCCTGCTGGCCTTCTGCATATGGAGTTCATATCCACCACCTCACATGCCTCCATGAATACTTCTTCATAGTCAAGCACACTTTTTTCTCAGCTTTCAGTCTGAAATCAAGCTGCTTCCCACCCTGCCACCCACTCTGGTCCAGCTTTTATGATCCCATCATCTTATGGGTCCTTGGCTTCACCAGTGCCCACTTGATTATCTGTATTCTTCCTGTTTCCAGAGCCTTGGGAATACTGAGTTTCCCGTGCGCTGTCCTTGGTACTTCCCTCTCATCCGCTCCCTTGGTACCAGCTGTTGTAAAGAATTTCCTCAGCTCTCTCGGAGACTCCTAGAATGTGCTTTCGAGCAGTCACCGCACACAACTGCTTTCCTTATCTGCAGATACCTCCCGCCATGTTTTCCTGCCTTTCTTCCCTCCAGGTTCACCCTCTCTTGCTTAAAGCCTTCTGCTTCCAGCCACTCAGGGGCAGTTCTTCCCCATACTCTGCACCACCACAGGGCTCCTTCTCAAGGTTTTGGGCCCTTTTCTATTACCACAGATTTCACCAACTCTTCCCTGCCCTCAAGAGTTCAATTTGGATTATGGCTTTGTGCTTTTACCCACACCCTCTGTTTCAGAAACCTTGGCCAGTCTCCCCAGGGGTTCCTCTCTCTGTCACCCCAGTCTCCATCCCTGAACCAGTATGCTTTCCTCCAGCTGTCACCCACTGCCAACCACACCCTGGTGGGCCACCTTGCTACTGTCAGCCTGCATCACTTTATGTCACCAACTCAGTTCACAGCCCACCAGCCTCTTCTATTACCCAGCAACACATGCTCTCATCACCCCTGCTCCCAGGCAGCCCTGCCTTCAAAAGCAGATATCCTTTGTTTTATAAAATAGCTCTGAATCATTTGTGTAAATCACCTGTGAAAAATAGTTTATTATATATAAAGTATATTAGACTAGGGTTTCTTAACCTTGGCACTATTGACATTGGGACCACATGATTCTTTGTTGTGATGGTTGTCCTGTGCATTGTATTATGTTTAGCATCATTCCTGGCCCCTCTTCCCACTGAACACCAGTAGCAAACACACATACACACACACACACACACACACACACACACAGAAATTGTGGCAACTAAAAATGTCTCCAGACTTTGCCAAATGTCCCCTGGGAGGCAAAATCACCTCCACTTGAGGACCACTGCATTAATGGTGAAGAACTTACTACTTGGAGAATATCTGAAGTAAAGGATCTTTCATAAAGGATTTTTTATAATATTAAAATCCCTCCTCCATTTCCAAATATCATATTTAAATGTTCATATATTGACTTCTGTCAAAGTGGAGTACACCTTAACCTACATAACTATATATACATGCAACATAATAGTTACATACATGTCATAACTCATTTCCATTGTTGGGATTTGGGTTCTCCTCATCATGTTTGCTTATTTATGTCAAATCTATCTAGATCATAAGCACCACAAAAGCATCAACCTCTTTTATTTTGCACTCCCTAAAGCACACATCCACGTGACTGCAGGATACACCTGCAGGGAGAGCAGCACAGCTCATAACGACAGTGATGGTGTTCTGATGACAAATGCAACAGCTCCTTCTCTTTTGTGTAACATAAGGCTGAAGGGCTGATAGCCCACATTTTTAGAGCTATAACCTTGAATCCCATTCTGAATGGATTTTCAGGTAAAGAAATGACACTTGTGTTTCTCTAGGATTCAGGGCATGACATAACTGTGGGTGCTTCTGCATGAGCCCAAAGCTATAAATTGCTTCTAACAGCAAAATCAGAGGCAACTATCACCTATCTCTAGTGACTTTCTGCTCCCTCCCCACTCTTCTAACGACTTTGCCTTCCTGCTTTCTAATTCATGCCCTCTTTTAAAACAGGAAATGATCTCATCAATACCAGGGTTCTACAACTCCAATGCCTCCAAGTATGCGAGAGAGAGAGAGAGAGAGAGAGAGAGAGAGAGAGAAAGAGAGAAAGCTGTCTTACAATGGCTGCTTAATTTAATTCTTTTCTTTTAATTTAATTTAATTTAATTCAATTCAATTTTATTTTAAGTTCCAGGATACATGTGCAGGACATGCAGGTTTATTACATGAGTAAACATTCACCATGGTGGTTTGCTGCACCTGTCAACCCATAACCTAGGTGTTAAGTCCCACATACATTAGCTATTTATCATTGTCATCAGTGCCTGTGCCTTACCTGGCTTACCAAGGAGAGGATACGTGCGTGTGAATTTGCGAACTTTATAACTAGAAATGGGGCCATATTCTGCTTGTGGATACTGATACCAAAATAATTTGGGGTGATTAAATGCCTGATATTAGGGAGCATAGAGGGCCTTTCTTGGTACTTCACCCTCATGCAGAGCTGAGCATTGTTAAGCCAAAGTCCACGGAAGGACCAAGGACTGAACTGCTACCTCTTCTTTATCTACTCCCTGGTATCAGGAGCTGATTTTATTAACTTCACAGTGTATTAATTTTGGGCCTGACAAATTTATAGTGTGCCTTGGGATATAAATTTAATTGCCTATCATCTCAGGCTTTGTCATTAGAAGGTCACCAGAGAAATATACATAGGGAAATCCGAAGTATGAAAATTGTGAATCTGAGCTTTTCATTTAACTGAGATTTTATTCTAAGCTCCAATTTTGCTGTGCTATGCCAAAGACCATTGTAAAATTTGATGGAGAAATAATTTTCTTCCAAAAATGATATAACATTTAATTGTAATTCTAATTATATTCAATGTAATGGCAATTTTAAGGTACATTTTGAATGGAGGCTAAGAGTCCTTTTTGCTTTACTCCTTGGCAATGGAGGGATTGTGAAACTACCTAAGTTGAATGGCATTTGCAATTATGTATTGACCACTTGCTATGCATGGGACAGTAAATCACTGCCCTGGTTGACGTGAAAAAATGCTTAAATATGTGCACTTTAAAGGGTACCTGCATTTCATATCATAGGAAGGAAAGGTATATAATTGGAAATGTGGTTTTCCTGAACCCCCTTACTTATTTATATTGATGTGTTATTTCTATTTAATCTGTAGATGGCATTTTCCTTTGTATTAATTTAAATTTTTCAACAAAGACACATAATGCTTACACAGTATAAGAATATTTCTCACTTCCATGAAGAAATATGTTCTCGAGCTGGGAGCAGTGGCTCACGCCTGTAATCCCAGCACTGTGGGAGGCTGAAGCGGGTAGACTGCCGGAGGTCAGGATTTCAAGACCAGCGTGACCAACATGATGAAACCCCGTCTCTATTAAAAATAACAAAAAATAGCTGGGCGCCGGGTGTGGTGGCAGGCACCTGTAATCCCAGCAACTCTGGAGGCTGAGGCAGGAGAATCACTTGAACCCAGGAGGTGGAGGTTGCAGTGAGCCGAGATCACGCCATTGCACTCCAGCCTGGGCAACAAGAGTGAAACTCATCCTTCTCCCCCTCCCCGCCTCAAAAAAAAAAGTTCTCATTTTTCTCAAACTACTTTTGTGTTTCCACTTTTGATAAAGATAAAGAATTCTGTGAAATATTTCTTTATTTATGAAAAGGCATAATGCAAGAACAAAAATAAATAGCAACCGATGCACACAATTGGGAGAGGTTCTGACTGGAGAGCTAAAAAGGACGTCTGTTTCTTGGGAGGCAGGGCTACCTTCCCAGTTCAGCTGATCGTTACACTGTGAGAATTTGGGTTCAGTATTGCCATTTCCTCCCGTTTTTCACATGAAGCAAGAATTCTGTATGTTTTATGAAATCTCCTGGTTTTAAAAATTGGCTAAGATTTTAAAAAACACTCTGCAAGCCAAATGTTGTATGCTGCCAGAATGTGTGCCCTTTTGATTGATATTCTGACTCAAACGCATTATATCAACCTATTTCCTTTTTGAGTGATTTGCATCTTCAAATATTTTCCCTCTAATTGTAGATTGAAAGGTTATGTCAGCTATTAAGGATTTGAATGTACAGGGATGGCGAAAGGAACATTTCACTAGGTACTGCTTATACATTATACTATGCCCAAACCTGGCCCTAAAAATTAAAAAATAGGCTGGGCACTGCGGCTTACGCCTGTAGTCCCAACACTCTGGGAGGCCAAGATGGGAGGATGATTTGAACCCAGGAGCTCAAGACCAGCCTGGGAAACATAGCAAGACCCCATCTCTGCAAAACAACTTAAAAATTAGCCAGGCGTGGTGGCCGTGCACCTGTAGTCCCAGCTACTCAGGCAGGTGAGGTGGGAGGACTGCTTGAGCCCAGGAGTTCAAGGCTCCAGTGGGCCATGGTCATGCCACTGCACTCCAGTCTGGGTGACAGAGTGAGTCCCTGTCTCAAAAAATAAAAGTTAAAAAAGATTGAAATTTTGAAAATATGTTTTAGTTTCAGGAGTTCTTGAGTCAGAAGAAATGATCCAAACGTCATGTTGTCCCTTTTTCTGCACTAAAGCCTCCAATGAGAATCCAGGGTCCTTTGGCATCATATCCTCATCCCCTTTTCTAGAGTGACACCTCTACTTGGTCCTCCTTCTGCTCACCCCTCCTCCGCCCACCCGTGCTTCAGAGTTCAAAGCCTGGGGAGCCATTGTCTGCTGTCCCCCAACACCATGGCCCAGCCAGCCAGAGGGCAAAGAGTAAAGAAAGAGACTCCAAGATCCCAAGCAGGGGTAGGGAGGGCAGGAAAACAGTGCATGTTCTGAGGAAAGATCGTGTGAAATGGGAGCCCCTGGGGCAGCTCTGCTGAGAATTTGCAGACAGCATTGGATGAAGGCCTCCAAAGTTAATGCTGTTTCAAGTTTGTACCAAGTGTCTTCCACACAGTACGCCCGTACATGCCGTTAAATAAACAAATGGATGAACGGATGGTTTAATTTAATACAGTGTCTATCACAGGGTTAAAGATTAACATGATGTACAGCTTGGTACCTACTGCCAAGAATTAAAGATAAAAGGAATCAGGATTCGTATGTTGGGGAAAGGCTAAAGGATAAACCTTTCAAGGTTTTTAAGTATGCAAAGAAATGACGTAGGGAAGGTGCTGGTGGGGGAAAAAAAAGCTTAAATCAGAAGGTCTGAGCTGCAGGATGAACTGAGGAGGTTCAGTATAAAATCAGAAGAGTGACTCAGCATGTTAATGACTTAGCTTCCTGAGGGGTGACAAAATATAGTCTCATCCTCTATCCCGTCCCAAGATACTTAGGGTCCTTACTGGCTCTGAGTTGATAGTTTCACAAGATGAACCAGCAACATGGAACTTCTTCACTTCTCTGAGCTACCCAAAGTATTTCCCATTACCACAAATCACAGCCCCTCCCTTAAGATGCCAGGACTGGTTCTGCTAGGCAAGTGGTCTTATACAGATGGTAAGATTTGCCAGTTTGGAAAAGATCTCTGAACTCAGCTCTTCTCCCTTGCTGCTACATCTGCTGTCCTACGCAGCACCTTATATTTTAGATCTACCTTCAAGATTAATCTGCTTTATATTTTATTCCCTAAGGGCCATGTATCTGCTAAGGTGACAAGAGGAACCAGTGTTTCTCCTCCTAGGACCTGAGATTCTGTTATAATTCACTCAAAAGAATTAAACTAGCCAGTCTTCTGATCTTGTCCATAGGGAAGAAAGTATTGAATCTGTTTTCAACCAAGAAGCTAAGCTTACTACCTGTTGCATGCTTTGTAGTGCAAATGTACAAAACTTTCCCCTTCTACATGACAAGTCCCTCAGAGAATATTTTTTAAATAGCATTAACTGCAAGATATGCAAGATAATACTTAGCAATTAACCAGACATTGCCAAATGTCAACTGAAAAAATCTCAAGTCCTTTGTTGAACAAACAGATGGAGTTTGCTTTTATAAAAATATGCTTAATAAAGTGGCAGCATAATGTATTAATCTGAAAAATAATACATCTGAGCAGACAAGAGCTGGGGGACATATATCATTTTTGAACTATCATATATTGTCATGGACCTTAATTTTTTTCTGGAGGGTTATTGACCAGGCTTCTTTAGCAGTCACCCAGGACAACTAGCAGATGCAGTTCCTCAGATGAACAGTTGTAGCTTCCAGGATTGTGTCTGTGGTATTTGTTTCTAGGCAGAACCCAGCACTGACATTATGACCCTCATTAGTGTCCACTCTTGGCAACAAAACTAATGATACATGTGAATTTTCCTTGGTTTGGCATATTGACCATTGTGTAACTCATTTGGTGAGTATGACAAAGGAAAATGATGGAGACACTTAAATACAACAGCAAAAGATGGTTAAGTTCTCTAGGAGAATTGGTTAGTATGTAACGTTGTCAATTGTGTTCAGTAACTTTAAGAGAATCCTCACCTACCTAGTCACTATGTGTGGGACGTTATTTCCTGATGGAAGTTATTTAATGAAGAATAATGGACTTAAGCCTAATGATTGATGTATCATTGCCTGTGGTGACTGTTTTAGATAAATAAGATGGTTTAAAGTTAATATTTTAAAGAAAAGAAAGCAAGGTGTGGGGTGCACTAGTATGATCATGTAAGCAACTGCAACCAACTTAAGTAGATGTTTCTGTAGAAGGCTTGATGATTTAACTAATGACATTTAATCACCTCCACCCATGAAGAAGATAGTCTAGGAGAAATAAGAGAGTCAAGCACACCACCTCTCAGCCTAGCAGTCAGTAAATGAAAGGAGTCCATTCCAGTCACTGATTTAATTATTGTTGGATTCCACAAGAACCTTAAACACCATCTACATAAATTTTCGAACTATAGGTAGGAATAAATCTTCAGTGTCCGGCTGCCAAAGCCAAAAGATAAAGTCAGCAGGTCTCATGAGACAGGGTGGGGAAATATGAGGTGAGGGGGAACTACCTGCATCTTCCCAACTCTGGTTAATGTTCTTGGACACTTTGTTTTGACCCCTACCAAGTCATGTCCCACAAGTACAACAGTGTTCAACTACATTACAATTGATTCTTATACCTGAGATTAGACAGAAATGACTTGTGCTTTTTCCCTTATCTCTGCATTCTGTACTTGATACCAAGAACTTGAAAGTCTTCATTCTGTTGGATTAGTTGCATATAACCTCGAGGTATAAGAGGTCAAGATGTAGCTTTTTTGACAGTATGGGTCTGTATAGTCCATCTGCCTTTACCAGGAAGGGGCCTGTTTTCCTAATTGACTTACTTTGTGGTTTAAAAGTTACTTTGTGTTTTATAAGTAGGTCTTTATATGCACACAAAAGCACATGAGCACACATCCTTACCAACACTTGTGACTGTCATTTTTGTTAAAACCGTACTAGTGAGTATAAAGTGGTATCTCATTGTGGTTTTGATTAGCATTTCCCTGCATTGATGTTGAGCATCTTTTAATGTTCTTCTCTTCATTTTCACCTCTCTTTTTCTCACTGAGGAATGACCAAGGCTACAGAAACAGAACTCAGCTTATGAATTTCCAAAAGAAGAAACCATGTCTTACTCATTTTTATATTTTCAGCACCTAGAACAATGCTAAGCACATGTAGATGCTAAATAAATGCAGTTCATAGATAAATGACTGAATGAACACACAAAGCATTCTAGTTCCATTTTTTTCTCTGCCCAGATGCTTCCCAGGATTCTCATTTCAAAAATGACTGACGAGAGTTTTGAAACCCTTGCAGTGAACTCAACAGATGCATCATGGTTTGCATGATGCAAAAGTAAACTAAGAAAAGCTGTGATATTTAAAAATACAATCCTGTACATTACTAAACCTCACTTTCAAGTCAATTATCTGCCTCCCAAGAAGGAACATTTTTCTAAAGTAAAGTTTGAGCAAAATAATTTCTAAGAAATTATGAAAAGGATTTATTTCATTGTTTCCTTAATGGCTTTTTTTCTGAAAAGCAAGACTTCGGCAACTGACCTAATTTAATAAAAGGTCTATGAAATGTCATGGTAAAATACACAGTAAGGCATCAGTCATTTCAACCTAGCTAATCTTTATTGGAATGAAGAGTTTACTGAGTCAAAAAACTTTGTAAGGGCCATGATCAGGAGAAAGGATTGTTTCTCAGCCTCTTGCTTCTTCACATCCCAACCAATCCTGCCTCATTTTGATTGTTTGGTCTTATGTTAAGCTGTGTGATTCTATGTATCACACAATTTATCGATGGCAAACCATTGATACAGGGGAGAATGAACCTGCCCTCCTGAATCAGCATCTTGTGTCTCGGCATCCTCTCCACAGGAGGGGAAAAGAGCAAAGACAAGAGCGAAACAGGAAGCTTCTGCTTTTGTGCTTTTTAGCTTCCTGGGTCAAGGAATTTAAACTAATAAACTCATTGTCCACTAAAAAAGAGAGTTATCATGTTTAGATTTTCCTTTTTTCTTAATAAACAAAACCTCTGTTATTTCACACTATCCAGTGTTGTTGGATTACTTATAATATCACAAGTTTACCTAATCTTTTTAGGGGGCAAAATTCATTCTACTTAAAGTTAACTCTCTATTTTTAGAAAAAGACCAGCATATTATACTGGAGGGCTAGAAATTAAGAGACCTGGGTTTTAATCCTGCTGGTAATTTCCAGTGTGACCCTGAGGAAGGCCAAACTTCTGCAGGCCTGTTTCTTCACCTTTCAAGGACTTCGTCATCTCCTGGGACTCTTCCAGCTATAAAGTTTCCTGAATTTATTGCATGGTACTGTGATTCCAAAGTGGATCAAATCTTTTGAAAACAGGTTTTGAAATAAGCCTTGTTAAAGAGATTGTGTTATCTAGAACTCACAGTGCTCAAATCCTGGCCCCTCTGCTTGAGTCACTGGCTCTGCAGCCTTCCTGCTATTCCTACCTGCACAGCAAGTGATCACAGCTATTTCTTTTCTCTTTTTTTAAGGCAGAATTTTGCTCTTACTCCCCAGGCTGGAGTGCAATGGTGCAATCTCAGCTCACTGCAACCTCTACTTCCTGGGTTCAAGTGATTCTCTTGCCTCAGCCTCCTGAGTAGCTGGAATTACAGGTGCCTGCCACCATGCCCGGCTAATTATGTGCATTTTTAGTAGAGACAGGGTTTTGCCACTTTGGCCAAGCTGGTCTTGAACTCCTGACCCCAGGTGATCCGCCTGCCTCGGCCTCCCAAAGTGCTGGGATTATAGGTGTGAGTTATTTCTAAGGCATTCTGAAATCCTGGGCCTATGTTTACACTATGAGTATAAAATTCTTACTGTTTGGTTTCACTAAGTCTTTACTGTTGTTATCTCTTTCTGGCAAGTCAATTTTGTCTCCGGTCTAGCAATCTCAGCTACAGTGTCTCTTTGACGTTAATATATTGTTTTTTAATATTCCTTCTTTTATTTCCTTCACAGGGTACATCCCCAGTTACTTAGACAAGGACGAGCTCTGTGTAGTGTGTGGTGACAAAGCCACTGGGTATCACTACCGCTGTATCACGTGTGAAGGCTGCAAGGTAATTGCCCTGGGTCCATGAGCATGGAGCTTAGCCCAGCTCCCGTCCCCTCCCAGTGCTCCTCCAGAATGCAACATTAAGTTTAAGTTCAAATTAAAACCAAATCCTAACATCCATGGCCTGTGATCATCTAGGTGTCTGGTTGTGCTCTTCATTTTTGACATGTTCAAGAACTGAATTTTTTTCCCAAATCATAAATAACTAAATGAGTGTGACGTCTGGTTTCTTTACTTCTGCAAGTGTTCTTAAAACAGGAAGAGAATCCATAAAATAAAAAGAAATTAATAAAACTCTTACTTTGGGTTTATAAAGCATAGGTCCTTTTTAACATGTTGTCATCCTGAGAAATGACTGTTTCTCCTCTTGTTTTATCAACAGTGTTGGAGGAGACAGAGTTTACTCTACCACAGGCTGTTTTCTGCTGTTAGTCTGAATGAATATGCTCATTTTCAAGGGTTCCAGTAGGGAATATCTTTGAGGCTACTTAGATTCAGTTATGTTCTGAAATTATCCAAATTGGCTTTTCGCACAGCCTGCAGTGACTAAGTAGATTCTGGTCATCCATCAGCTAATTTTGTGCTGTACAGTCCTATCTGCAGGAAATACTTGACAAGAATATGCCAGTGATCAACAGTCCATTCACTTCCTGAAACTCAGCCTAAATTGGCCTACTTACAAGACTTCATCAACAAAATCGAGATAAGGTTTCTGGAAAATATCTTTTGGTCCAACGATCTAGCCTTGAAAATGAAATCCACCATAAAGGGAAAAGCTTGACCCAATGCTGTATTTAGTGTTTGTTCAGCTAATGTTTCATAAGTAAAGAAGTATTTAAAGTCAGGGAAGGACTTTTTAAATTGTTTACTTGTTAAATACCTTCTCTTTTTTACCTCTTATATTTAAAACTAAATTATCAGAAGATGTAAACCCTAAAGCAAAAATTGTATTAAATGTATAAAACATTTCACCTTCCCTCCTCTCTCATCCACCTTACCTCTTCTCCTCTTCTTCCCCTTCTCCAACTGCCCCCCTTTGTTCCTACCCTTGCTCGTAAAGCCCCCAAATTGACATGTTAGCTCAGTTTCAAATTAAGGAGTTTTCTTTTTCCCTAATGGAAGATTTTCCTTGCAAATTCCCTATGTTTTATACATGAAATTAGGAAACATTTAGGAGAAGGCTGCAAAAAAGTTTGAGATAATACATCCATTGGAAAGGGGCAATTTCTAAGGTTGCAAGACTGTTTTTTGAAATGTGATCTAACATGTTCTCATTTATCCAGACCCCTTTGATCTGGAATTTGTAGTCCTTTAACAAAGACTGGGCTAAAGGTGGCCATTACATCTATGGAAATAATATCTTAGGGAATTTAAGGAATCTAATTACAAGTAAGTCCTGGCTATTTATTAATTAGAGACTTGCAGACAGTCTCATGAAAGTAGTTTTATTGGCTTGATTTGAAAGTAATAAATCTTCATAACTTTAGGTACCTACTCTCATTCCAAAAGTTCGACAATTCAAACTAGACTTTTCTCTAAATTAGTCCCAATTCATAAGGCTTTCCCTACCTTAGATGCAGCAAGGTTCTAAATCAGTGCATAATGGGAAATTTAGAATTCTGGGAGAGAGATCCTAATTCCATTTAATATGAAATTCCATTTAATACTTTCCATTTAATACTTAATTCCCCAAAATGACTCTAAAGAGTGAATGTGCCTTACAGAGGACAATACATTATTAGTGATTGACTTAAACAAAGAGAGAATTGAGCCTATTAACCCATATCCCTGCCTCACATATGTCTTCAGGATGATCAAGAAATCAGCTAGCCTGTTCTCCCTAGATCACAGGATGTCTGGAGCCTGGATCAGCTGAGGTTTTCTTAAAAGAAGAAATAGTGTAGCAAAATCTAGATTTCAGGCTCTGTGCCTTTGTTTCAGGTCAGAATCCTGTATCTAGGTTTGCCTTCATCGTAAAATCAGAAAAGAGCCTTCCCAGGGCACTTGTGCAGATCCCATCATGTAATGACAAAGCATCTTGGAAAAAGACAAATGAGTTTTCCAAATGAGACACACGGTGTTTGAGAGTGGTGAAAGATGAAAGGGTTGTTTCCTATACTGTTTATTCAAACCTGTAATTTAAAAATATTTCTACCCCATACTTGCAATGTGTATGGAGAGAATCCTTTTTGCCAATTTTCACCCTGAGAAGAGTGAAATCTTTTGGAAATGTCATGTCTGTTGTGATATCCAAGTTTTTACGCATCTTTTGTAGAAAGGATGTTGATACTGTCCCACAGCAAACTATTGTTAGAGGAAGAACCAAAGTTTTTTAACAGCTGCCAGAATAGTGAACTAGAAGAGTGAGTTATCTCCTTTTCACATTGATCAGTGCATCATCTCAAAGTACTAAAAAATGGATACAGTTCTTCTCAGAATGCAAAGAAACATGTCTGATACTGATCTATAACAGCAAGACCTCTTCTTACCAACAAATCATCAATGAAATATATGTCTTTATTTATTGCCCAGGGCATCTCTTTTGTCAGCTCATCTCTAAAAGGATTTTTTTTTTAATAAGTAGACTGTTTAAATGTCTTCAAGTCCACTTCCAAGAGGTACTATCTGTTACTTTTTAAAATGAAGTGGTTCCTTATCATACGTCAAAATGTACTTTAATTACAGCTTAAGAAAGGCCAACATTTCAAGAAAAAAAAAAAGAAAAGAAAGGCCAACATCTTTAAAAGGATTTGGTCCATGAAGTGCCCAAGAAAAGTCATCAGAGATAGGCCAAAGAAAAGATGGTATAGTGTATAACAGAGCTAGCTATCTCAACTCTTTTGTGGAAATAAGCAAAGTATAAATTATTTCATTCATTCCAATAAAAAGTGAACAGAGTAACTTTTTGGAAAACCCTGGGGTCTGGTGTGTCACACCTCATTCTCTGCTTAGCGTGGTCTTACTGGTCAATGTACTCCTTGCCCTAACCCCACCCCTGAACATGAGTCAGCATCAGAGTATGAGGGAGACAAGGGTCTCCCCAACTTCAGATAGACTAACAATCTTCCTATCCTGGTAAGCAGTCAGCATTCTTACTGGATGTCTTGGACCTTGGTATTTCTACCTCTAGGAAATTGTTGTTTCCTCCAGAAGGAGGCGTGCTACCCTACCCTTCTCCTCCCTGTCTGTTACATACATCTTGCCAGCAATCTCTGGGTTTCTTTAGTTCTCCTTTGCCCTCCTTGGTCAGAGGGTAACAGAAAGAAAAGCGAGGTTTGCAGGGAAACTGTTTTTCACTCTCATGGCATGCTCTGACATTCACGCTTTGGCAAGATTTGCCCACCCTGCACACCCAGGAAAACATTGCTAACATCTCCAACAGCTGCCCTGTGTGTGACTGAGTGAATCTCATAACAGTGTATCAGCATCACTCAGATTAATGGACTCAAGTGCTTATGAACACAAAACCCAAATATAATATGACAGTTTTCTGTTAGAACTTGAACAATGGAAATGATAAGGGATTTGCATATATGCCCCAAAATCAAGTCTGTTCATTTCAGTTATTCCTGATGTTTTCCCATTTTATTCTGCTTTGCCCAATATAACATCCTACCTTGGACATTTTCATAATAAGAAAAAGCTTTTGTGCCTGAGGGAGGAATATGCAATAGGGTATATGTATATAATCAAAGCCAAAGAACATTAACCAGGATAATAAAAATGTGGGTTGAATCTAGGTCAACTGGTATTTCCCACCATTTATCTAACAAAGTTAGAGGCCCCCTTTAGGCCTTAGCAGAAAACATCCATCAAAACTTGTTTTGCCACCAGGCGCAGTGGCTCATGCCTATAATCCCAGCACTTTGGGAGGGAGGCAGAGGCAAGCAGATCACTTGAGACCGGGTGTTCGAGACCAGCCTGGCCAATATGGCAAAAATGCATCTCTACTAAAAATATAAAAATTAG